>NC_041806.1:20911987-21244487 GCF_900964775.1 Scleropages formosus | reverse complement strand
CTAGTTTTGGTTTACTGTGGGGATAAAGGGCCATGTAGCACTCAAGGCCTGCTGGGGGGTCTGGATTTCCCTTGACCCCTAAGGGGAGGCTTGGGAGAAGGCGGCAGGGCAGAAGGAGGGGCATATCTTCATGTCTGCTCCACATCCCAACAGAGCCCCCAACTGCACCCTTGTGTCAGTCTTCTAAGCAAGCATTCATACCCCCACTTGTAGCAGGTCAGATGAAGGTGACGCTCACAAATGCAGGCTATTCTCCCCCAGGAGCAAGCTAGCTGGAGATGCAGCTTATTGAGGAGGAAGTCATTTGCATGCGCTTTGTGATAGTGGTGATAGTGTGGTGGTTCTGGCTTCGTGGTGCTGCTTGCGAGCCTGACAATTTACCTAAGTGCTAAATATAGAGCCCTGGAAAACAAGCTGTAATGGGTTCCTGGTCTCCTGCTATTAAAGGGTAGTTCCAAAGATGGTTGCTTTGTCACGCCTAATCCAGAGGACATTCTTTGGTAGGTCTCGTCTGCAGAATGCAAGGAAGTTAGGGCTGGATGCTGTAAACGCACTGTGGTTCTGTGCCCAGAACGTCTCATCAGAGGGAAGTTCTCGTTTACCTGCGGTGTATACGAGTATCACTGCTTCTTTCTTCTGCATGTCAGAGTGCATGGAAAACTTTTGAGTCCCAGCAGATGGAGCAGGTGGTAGTTGTATGGGGCCACCGGTAGTGTAGTAGTTAGTGCTAATGCCTTTGGACCTAAACGTTGCAGGTTTGATTCCCACCTCCAGCTGTACCCTTGAGCAAGGTACTTATTTTATTGCTGCAGTAAAATTACCCAGCTGTATAAATGGGTCAATAATTGTAAATACCTTAAAATTGTAAGTTTCTCTGGATAAAAGTGTCAGATAAATGAATAAAAGTAAATGTATCGCTGCCTCAGTTGTATTGTCCTAAATACATCAGCTGTGGAGATGCTCGCTAACAGCTGGGCTGGATAGTCTTCATCCAGACTCATATTCATCATTCCAGGTGATGATGCACCTGTTGGCCTATTGGAATGACCAGTCCAGAGCAGCACAATAATATTGAAGATAAGTAAAATTCTGGAAAAATTTTCATAAAGAAATAAAGATAAAATAGAACACAAATTGATTTAAAAAAAAAAAAAAAAAAAACTTTGGTGCAGTATTTGAAATGATTAGTTGTGTAAAATATTATGAATGCAGGCTCGGTAAGTAATTGTCCTAAATTCTTTGCGACACTGACTATGCAAAAGTAATTTTTTTCGTAGTGTGTTTTTATTAAATTGTTTCCTTTATCTATATGAATCAGATGAAGATGATTTAAAAACTCACATTTATGATACTTTTGAATTACTGCTCACTTGTATGACTCCGCCCCCAACCCCCTATTAGTCCGGTCACGTGAGGACAGTCTGTATGAAGCTCTTCTTGTCCTGTGATTCTTCTACACCTTGCCACAAGAACCAGAGGGCAACCACAGCGGGATGGCTAAAGAAATGCGGTCCAACATGTCGTCCTGCAATTTTGGGGTGAAGATATGTTACTTCCTCCATCGCTCTGACTTGAGTTCTTTGTTATGCTATCTGACAACTTTTGTTTACTCCTTGATCTTCCAGAACTGTGTGGTGTTTTTGCAGGACATAAACAGGAAGGCCTTTGGGTAACAGGAACGTTTGAAAGCGGTATGAATGGCACAAATAGGGGGCGTGGCTTGTGACTTAGTGTGGGTGTCCAAAAGGGAGCCTCGCTTCGTTTTCAGGCTGGAGGGGTCTTATTTTTTGTCTCGGCGTGACCGTTAAAACCAGCACACCCACACCTCCCCACGTTAAGGGCAAGCTCTTGAAGGGTACAACTAAGCAGAACAATGGACCCACCACCAGAGCCCTTTTTAATCGGACGATGCTCCGCGGCACCTCACCTGCCGAACTGGTTTGTAATTTAAAGAAAAGCTGTGATTGTGCAGGGGTAGGATTTCTGCTCCCACTTCTGTGCCTTACCTGCACCTGTTGAGGAGATTCATCTTCGCTCTTTGACATGCCTCACATTTCAGCGTGGGCGTGTTTACGTAGGTCTTACAGGCATGGGCCAGGACGGTTTAAACCCTCGAACCCAATTGTGTACATCAGCCTTGAAGGGGAATCGCATTGAGGGACAAGCAGTAATAAAAGGAAAAGTAGGCGGATGCAAATCGCCCTGCGCTCTCTTTAGACGTTCCTTCTTTGTACATTTACATTTCACCGTGCATCAAGTTCACCATATATGTACTTGCAAAAACTGACACCGAGCCCAAAAAGCAATCTCTGAGTAGCACATAACAGATGATAATACACAGATGGAATGCGTTGCAAAATTTTTTTTGATTTATTGTTCTACAGCAGTAAGTGTATTGACTTAATAATATTCCCATTTTTCGCCCCACAGCTAGTCGTAAGTATTTTTCACGAAAGGAGAGTTCATCGCCAGCTGGAGCACGAACCGTCGTTCGCTGTAAAATTAAAGTCGTGTTCTTTAATTTGATCCTTAAGGCTGCTTCGTTGTTTGACGCCGTTCCCAGAGTTCTCTTAATAGACGTACCCCTTAAATCCAGCAGCGAACAATGATTTCGTTTTTACTGTGCAGCGATGAATAATTTATAGTGGAAGTCAAAATAATTCCATGCGCCTGCTATTAAATGGTTATCTTGTGAGTAACTCAAGATTTCACATGCATAATGTATCACTGTATAATTTTTATTTATTTTATTTTTGGAGGGCGGGACCAAAGTCCAAGAAAATCCACCCGTCTCTCGCACGCATCTCTGCATGTTGTCTTCCAGGACAAAAGCGCAGAGTAATGTGGACAGGGTGTGCTTGGGCTCTCGCCGGCTACCTATGACATGCAGTTTTAGCCGCTGCTGCTAAGGGAACAGAAAAATCACGGCTGTCCAATCGTCTGCTGCCGCCGCGTGTTTCTGGGCTAACGTGCTAGCTGGGGAGTGCCCGCTTTCCCCCGTGGTGCTTGTCAGGCAGCGCTCAGAATAGGCCGGAGCGTGAGCCCACCGCGCTCCACTGTAGTCTGCATGGTAACAGCAGCCGGGGGAGCCGGCAGCCAACCTACTGCTCTCCACGCTGTGCTTCCCACTCGGTCCGAAAGACCCCCCAGGGGGCGCAGTTCTTTTTTCTTTTTTTCCCTGCTTTTTAATTCCTCCTATTCTAGCACCCCGCCCGTCTCTCCCCAACCTTGATTCTTGCTCATTCCGCAGTGCTAGGCAGAGGATGCGGAGGAGCAGAGGCGCGACGGATTGCTCGCAGCAAGGGTAAACGTGAAGGTTCTGGGAGCTTCCGCTACCGGGCAGGTGTGATGCAGTCAGACTCTTGAACCAACTGGTGGCACGGTAGCACAGCAAGTAGTACTGCTGTCTCCCAGAGCCTCTGTGGTGTGAGAGGCTGTGGGTTCGATCCCCACTCAGTCTGTGTGGAGTTTGCATGTTCTCTCTGTGTGGGTTTGCTCTGGTTTCCTCCCCCACTCCAAAGACATGCTGCTCAGGTTCATACATAGTGTGTGAGTGACAGAAAGAGTGTGTTCCACTGTTGTATGGATGAGGTAAGTAGTGTACCTAGCAGTGTAAGTCACCTTGTTCAATAAGGTGTGTGGGCTGGTAACACTATGTAGACTTTTTGGAAGTGGCTTTGGAGAAAAGTGTTTGCAACATAAATTAAATATAAATGAACAGGAACGTCCATAGGATCCACAGCTGGAGAAGAGCATCATATCCCTGTCTCCTCCGTGCTCGGGGATGTACGGTGTGCAGGTGACATGCTGAAACGCCACCCGCATGCTGGTTTCGGCACCTGCTGCGTGATCGTGGGGATTTGCAGCTCTGGATTTGCTGCTTACACATGCTTGGCACAATGCAGACTGGCAGCGTGGAGCCCGTGTATTAGCCACTTCGTACCCTAAGCTTTTCCCCTCCGCATTCGAACGGCGCTGCCCGCCATCCATCCCAACAGCCGAGCTGTGCGATTAATTTCCGCGCCGCCTAAACCAAAACAAGCAACGTGTTAAAACGGCAGCGCTCGTTCGGTCAGGAGAAGGACAATTTCAAATTAGAGTAACCGTGTACGGTCGGAAAATCTTGCTACCAGCTGCTGTGTGTCAGCAAAATTTAATATCGTAAACATGCAAGGGCAAATTGGCGCAAACAAGCTGGAAAAATCCTAAACATCCCCTTTTATGTATTTGACTGTTCTGTGATTATCCGTTTGGAACGGAGAGGGTGAATAATATCAGCATTTATCTACTCTATTAATCTAAAGTAGCGCAGCTATTAAGAGAGCTTGGTTCCAAAAGGTGCACCGTAACGAATAAATCGTTAGAACACGATTGTCTCATTAAAGGCTAATTGCTTTGATCGATCACGACTATCGGTTTCGTGGGTGTCCACAATGCTCGAGCGTCGTCATGTGCTTTACGTACAGCTCAACTGCTGCCCATGGTTAAGGAGTCAAAATCGATGAGCCCTTCAAACCCTGGCACCATAAAGCTCCTTTCCCTGCAGTCCGTGTGGGTTGCTCTGCCGTGGCAACGTGTAAACGGCATCCAGGATATGGGTCGAGTCACAGATGGCCTGCAGGTGGAGGGTGTGGCACCAGGTGACCTCGCATCAGCACGGTTAACTGCTGCTGGGAGGTCACTGGAAGTCTCTCGTCGAGATAAACAAGGTAAACGCTGAGGCTTGCTTTTGTGTGCCCCCCCCTTTTTTCCCCCCATCTCTGGGTAGGGCCAGAATGATGAAAAAGGCTTTCCATCAGTCCCTTCATCCTTCTCTCTCTGTACAAAAGACTCCTCTCTCGCCACGGTGCAGCTCTGGGTTCGACACGATGAAGAACTGGCACTAATTATAGAACCATTTCAAAGGCTCTCTCTCTCTTATCCCCCCCCCCCCCCCCCCCCCTTCACTTTTCAACGAGCAAGGTAGAGAAAGGGAATATAGGCCTTCGCTTGCTTTCGCTTTCTGTTTTTCTTTGCATCTTCAGATGGGCTCGGAGACCACGATGCCTAAAAATGACAGGTAACAAGATGTTCGTGTTTAACACAAATAGGCACCCAACTTTACTCTGTTACCAGGAGCCTCTGTGTGCGCAACTTGTTTTCACATGCCATTGAAATAACTCCCACTTGTCTACCTTATGCTAGACTGGATAGTGGTTAAGGACGGGGGTTTTGCTTCGGATGGGTCTGAAGGTTGCTGGATCGAGCCTCGTGAGGGACCCTATTGTTGTGTCCTCGAACATGGTGCTTAACCTGAGTCCCCATGATTAAAACATAAAGCTGTGGAAGTATGGCACGTGAACTTGCCTTGGGACAGTGTGTCGGCCCAGAATAGTGAAATATTAGTAATAATAAGAAGGGAGATTTATTGCTCAGAGGAGAGGGCTTGGCCTCGCTCCCTGCTGGTGTGCCCCGCCCCTCTTTTAAACCGTTTGCTTGAGTCCGGCATTTCGGAATGGCAGAGAGTCCCAGGGAATGGGAAAACCACAGGAAGCCCCCGGAGCCGCCCGCTGCACATGCTTCCCAGATTGGAGCGAGAACCAGAATAATTAGCGGGGACGGCGGGCGCGGTGGGGGCTGGGGAACGGGTGGGGCTGGGCGCACATGTGCGTCTGTTTTTGAATGGGAACGTGGCCACGGACTGAAAAGTGATCAGATGGTTTTGCCGGGAAGGCGTGCACGGGCTGTTAGGGTTCCTTCGTGAAAGCGTGCCTGTCTCACAAGCCGAGGATGTCTCCGGGTTCGAGCCGTTGTGGCGCAGCCAGTCCTACGTACAGCGACCGAGTGGTGCTTGTGGCTTACGTTCAGGGGAGGCCAGCGATGCTGGTTGACCCGAAGTTCACCCGAAACCTCAGTAAACATGCCTGTCATTTTTTGCAGGCAGTATGGTTGACAAATATTTTTAGCTCAACAGGCAGAATTTGGCTCTGCTCCTTAGTGCATATATATATAGTTCTCATTTTTTTAAAAACAGTGTAAAGATACTAATATATAGTTAAAAACTGGATTATGGAATGGATTGTCCTTTTATTAAAATTTTCAAAATTTATCAAAATTTTCAAGTACTCCCGTATGAACATACTGCGTCCAAGTCAGGGTCGCAGTGGTTCAGAGCCTATCCCGGAAGCACAGGGCATTAAGCTGCTTGGGGATGGTGCTGCATCCTCGTCCACTATGGACTTACTGCGACTTACTTTTATTCTTTGCAGTTTCAGTCCTGCAGTTTATTTCTTAACCTTTAATTGACGAGGCTCTAGCCAATTATGAAAAATATGTTGGGATCGATTGGTGGGTACGAGCTTTCAGATTGAAGGGGGACAGTGGGGAAAAATGGAGGGAAAAGATATACAAGGAGCATCAAAAAGGATGGGTCATCAAAAAAAATGCGTGACGCGAATAAAGAGGGACACTGAAGATGAGAACAAAGCCAGAGTTGAGACGTGAGGATTGACCTGTCCACCGCTGTTTTCTTTATTTTTGGACGGATTTGTGTCCTGTGTGGTGATTGAACGCTTGTGCGCCGGTGCAAAGGTTATGTTTGGCTTGCCGAGAAACTCTGAGGTGTTGAGTAGATGAATGGTGTGGCCTGATGGGAGCACACTTCGTCCCAAGGTATACAGTTTACACGGAGGGGTCGAGGTCGGGGTGAAGGTAGACCCGAGGGGAGCAACTTCCCCAGCGTACGCCATTAATCCCTGGGGCCGCAACCCTCCCAGCAGTGAAAGGGGGTCTGTTTGGTGGGGTTGGAAGGAACGAGCGGAAGTGGCTGGTGCTGGATGGACGTTACCTCTGACCTCCCAGACCATGCACCTCTCCATGCCGAACCCAGAACAAACAAAGCAGACCTCCTGCTACGGCGATCGCTCAACCTGAAAGCCGAAGCAAGTTAATGAAGGTGAATTTGACCTTTGACCCCACGTGTCAAGGCAGGGTGGTTCAGGACCGCCGCATTCTTACCTTCACCTAATCGCACATCCGGGTGGTCACCTGGAGAGCAGGCATGTGCAATATCCCGGAGGCCGCGAGTCAAGTCCGACCCGTTCTGGGCCACGGGATTTATTTCGCCTCTACACTTTAAGCTTTTGCAAATGGCCCGTTCTTTTTACAGAGGTTTGAAAGACAAACAAACTCAGTGACTTCTGAGTGTGAAGGATTTACAGCCTGCTTCGTTTGATCAAGCAAAAAAAATTGTAGGAGGAGGAGGTACTTGTCTGCTGCTGTCGGCCGGCCTTCGCAAGCGAGGTGTTACCTGGCGCTTTGCTCCGCGAGCTCCGCCCACGGTTGGGGGTCTTGGCGACCTTAACTGTGATTTAGTGCAGACGCCGGTTGTAGGGAAGGGGGCCCATCAGGAAGACAACCATGTAATTTCCCTTTTAAAAAATGATTGTTATGGCTTCATTGCGCCGTCTCGAGTGACGGCATCAAAGGCATTCCTCTCGCCTGGTGCCAGTAGGGGTTGGGCGTGCAGCCCCTCCAGCCTACCTCTTTGTTGCCGTGGGAGCCCTTTCTAAAGACGCCGCGGTCACCTGTCCCTTCGATTCGGCTATCAAATCTGCCCTCACCAAACACGGGTTGCCTCCCCCGTCTGCACCCAGCTCTTATGTCATTTCTAAAAAAAACTACACGAGACAAAGACAACCCTTCTTTTTGTCGTTTCGTCATTCATTCTTTTTTTCTTTTTCTGAATTGTTCTAGTGCCGTCGGCCACCTGCCCGTCTTTCCGGAGACGCCGAACCAGTTTGACCATTCTCTCAAAGTTCTCGCTGTAGTTCTAGCCCTTCTGCGCCTAAATGGCCGTATCAGAAGAAAGGGATTGGATCCTTATGAACTTATACCTCTGTTTCTATAAACGTTTACTCCAGTTGAGGGCTTAAAGCTTATTAGTTATGAAATGGCTTCCTCTAGACAAAACCGTGTGCCGGATGAGTTGAGCTCGTAATGTAACGTACATCCGTTCTCCCGAGGGAGGTGGTCATGGCGTGAGCTCGGTGAGGGCGTCCGCTTCCCCTTCTGAGCAACGTGACGGAGGCGAGGCGACGCAAAGGATCTCGCCTTTCTCGCTTCTCCAGTACCGTGTTGGGATAGCGCCGGAGAGCAGGACATCTGCGAACGTTGACCTCCCATGTAGATGGCAAGAAGAGCTTAGATTTAAATGTGTTAATCTTTCTAAAATTAATTCTTGGCTGGAGATAACATACGGGTCCATCTGGTTGTTTTTTTTTTTTTTTTTTTTGCGTGTTCACATGGGCTTCCTCCCGGTGCTCTGGTTTCCTCCCACAGTCTGAAGATGTGTCCCAGATAGACTGGGGTTGCTAACTTGCCCTGTGTGTCTGTGTCTGTCTGCGTGTTACTCTGCAAATAGGTGAATAACTGTAGATACTTTACCGTAGTGTATCTAACACTGTAATTCACGTTGGTTCAAACTGTGGGCCAAATACCGGTTAATAATCATTGTACATCACTTTAGAGAAAAGCATCTGCTAAATTAATAAACGCATTATGGAAACATGACAGAAATGATACTGCATTAAAATATCTTTTTTTAGAGACATGATGTATAACGTTTGTGCGAAACGTAGTAAAAGTAGTCATATTAAAAAAAAGTAGTATATTAGTCATAAAAGTAGTCATATTAGTTAAATGCGAGCAAGTGACAAAGGGGAAAGGAACGAGGAAGAAGGTGTCACCACTTTGTTGTGAGTAGCAGAAAAAAACTCATTCATCAGAGCACATAGCTTTGTTAATCCCCGCCTTCTCTGACCATGATTTACTTCATTTTGAAAACGAGAGGTTCTTGACAATTCGTATTGAAAAGACAGGGGCCTGGACCAAAGGTGCACTCAGCCTCTTCTGTTCAAGACTTCCTTATCCCTTTCTGTAAGACAGACCCCTCACTGTTGTTTCTGTGATTCCCCCCCCCCAAGATAAAGGGGGTCGCGACAGGTGCCAGGCACGCAGCTGCCGCCTGTCTTTTCGGGGCCCGCATCCCTTCCCGAACGACCCTGCCCCACATGGATCTGCACGGTCTGGAAGGGGTGTTGAAAACCCTTTCAAATACAGCGGTTCTTCTAAACGCTCGCCGCCAAACCAGAGAGGGTACGTTCAAAATGGGGAGCGTTTTTAACCTCCGAGACACTTTACTACATTTCCACTCATTTTAATGTGTTTTTTTGCTTTTGGTATAGTCCTGAAGTGCTGGTGCATAAACTTTAAAGGGAAAATTGCATTTATTTAAAGGAATCATTGGTGTGAGTGAGAGTTGGGCTGTGACTACGCGGGGTTGACTGCTTTCCACGTGTTTGGCATAAACCTCACAAGTGCGCCTGCTACATCCTCCTCCTCGCTTTTTAATCTGTAGACATGTGGAGGAACAGTGTCCTGACCTTCAAGTCTGTGTTTATAAGGAGGTAAGTACAGTATAATGTACTTGGGTTCGGAGTTGGTCTCGGTCACATTTAATTCAACCCTCGTGAGCTTTGCTTCCTTACAGGTAGTCTAGCAGTTAGGGCTGCTGTTGTGTAACCGGAAGGTCGTTGGTTCGGATCCCGCATCCACTGCGGTATGCTTGATGAAGGTACTTACCCTGCAGTGATGCAGTATGAATCCCCTGCTATGAAATCAGTGAATGATTTAAGTTGATTGTCCAACGCTGGACCGAGGTGTTGGCTGAACAAAGGTTAATCATAATAACATAAGAGTAAGTGCCAGTCCGCCAGTCTCCCTTCCCCCCCTACTGGATCTAAAGTATCCCTTTACATTACAAGAGGGATCATTAGCTTTTCACAGTGGGCGGTAACAGCTCACAGCTCCTAGTCTGCAGAGTCTGGCAGCGGTACCCTCACTCCGTTTTCCATGGGAATACAAGACTCGCAGAAGTCTGGACAGTCTCCAGCTGGGACAGAGCAGCTCCCATCGCGCTGCGTGTTATTACACAGGATCCGGAGCCGAGTTCTGCCTGGCAGCGGGGCTTGGCTTCCCTTCATGACGCCGGCGCCTGCCTTGAAAGCTGGCGACTTCCCTGTTTCTGCCGTGGAAGGATGCGAGTGTCTTTCTACAGGGTGACATTTAATATTCTGTAGAGGTTAACCGCAGCGAGGCTTCCTTCGGGTCTCCAGGCTGCCCGACGTCGGCTGTATTCCGTGAACCAAGTTGGCTCCCGATCGAGGCAAACGTGACCGAGAACTGAGACGGTGCCATATCCCGGTCTCCGATTGGCTGGGAGGGTGATGCTTGCATTTGGAAACAGTTGCCCCTCTCAGAAGCGAAGAGAACCTGACATCGCTCATGGAAAACATCTCGTGATGCCTGTTGTGTGTGTGTGTGTGTGTGTGTGTGTGTTGGGAGGGGGGGGGGGGGTTGATTCATTTGTCACCTGCTAAGATTAAAGTACAGAATTTACCACAGCTATCAATGGAGGGGGGCGGCTGGCATGCTGCTTTGAGCTTCCAGCTTCAACTCTCGGAACACTTGAGCAAGGTATTTGCCCTGAATTGATACAGTAAAAATTACCTTGCTGCGTAAGTGGGTAAAACAGTGCAAGATAACATTGTGAAACAGCTTAAAATTGTATGGCATTGTGGAGAAAGCCATCAGATAAGTAAATAAATGTAAACATCGCTGTAGGCTGTACGGTTGTGCGGTGAGTACAGTTGTGCCTTGAAAATAGTCTGTTTAAATTTCATTCCTTTTTGGGTGGCAAACACAAATTCATTACATCATTTTACCTCCCTTTTTCTAGGGTGCTTCCAGTTCTTTCTGTTCTTTTCAGCCTTACTTGTAACATCCAGACATGGTGCTGTTGCTATCCAGGGGCAGCAGGTGCTGTGGTGATTCAAGCTACTGTCTTGAGCTCAGGTTCAAATCCCACCTCCTGCTATGGTACCCTTGTGCAAGATACTTACTCTGAAACCGCTCGTCCCAAGTGGGTCGTGGCAAACCGGAGCCTAACCCGGCAATACAGGGTACAAGGCTGGAGGGGGAGGGGACGCACCCAGGATGGGGCGCAAGTCCATTGCAAGGGACTCGAACCCCAGACCCACCAGAGAGCGGGATCCAGCCGAACCCGATGCATTACCGTGCCCCCCTACTCTGAACTGGTCCAGTGAAAATTTGAAACCTGTAGGGATGAGTAAATCTCTGTAAGTAGCTTAACACTAAGTCTCTTTGGAGGAAAGTGTCAGCTAAATAAATAAGTAAATAGGGACAGTTGGTAGCGTAGGTGTTACAGCTGCTGCCTTTGGACCCAAATTTTGCAGGTTTGAATTTCACCTCTGCCTGTAGTACCTTTAAGCAATGTACTTACCCTAAATTGCTGTAGTAAAATTACCCAGCTGTATGAGTGGGTAAATAATTATAAGTAACTCAACATTGTAAGTTGCTCTGGAGAAAAGTGTCAGATGAATAAATAATGTAAATGTATTTATGCACTAGGAAATTAGGATGGTTTGCAGAGCCTCCTGTTTTAGAGAGAAGTGCTTTGATTTGGTGGTGGTCCACGTGCCTTTAGCTAGGAGAATGTGCCATACCTGAGCAGGAGCTCCATGATCTCTCCCCTGCCTCCGCTCTCTCCGCTCATCTGCAGAATCTTCTAGTGTTTCAGAATCTCGCTCTCGGACACACAGCGCTTCGTGATCGTGCTTTCGAGGCGGATGGGAAAAGGGTATCCCTTGCACGTCTGCCGCAAATCTGCTCTTTTCTGCCACTTGCTTTCAGCCCAAGCGCAGACCCAGTGTCCCCCAATGACCCCCACCCCCGAAAGCTGGACACCCACACCTGCTGTTCCTGGAAGGCGCACCCACCGTGTCACTGAGACGTCTGGGTGATCAAAGCGTTGCTGCTAACTGTACTCATATGTAATCATGAGCCAATTCACCTGTTGCATACCCTTATAAATTCCCCTTTTTTTTTTTTTTTGGTGAAGATTTTGATAGTCTCTGAATAATGGATTTATTTTGGCTGACTTCAGTACCTTTCTCACATCGGAACCTTTTCCCTTGCGAGTATAATGGCTCTGCGTGAGGGGTGTCACGGTTTTCATCTGATGTGGTTTTAATGCTCCAGATAATATCACCTCGGCTGGGGTTCCCAAGCAGGCATGCGAAGGTCATCCTGCAAGCAGAAGCAAAATTCCACCCCCCATATCCTCGCATTCCAGTCACCTTGAATCCGCTTCTCCGGTGAGGGTGAAAAAAAATTTGTCTGCATTGAAAGAATGCACTGATATGGCACTGATAGTACCTCAGGGCGCTTTCATCACTTCTAGTTTTGGAGGGGAGGAGGTATCCAGTCCATGAATGTAAGTACAGTATTACTGAGGTATCATGGAATGCACATTAGCCACATCCTTCCTCCTCTATTATGTGGCTGTGAACCATAGATCAACACATTAGCGGAAAGAAAAGTCTCATCGCTACCGCAAGAGCATTAAAAAGAGTTTGTATCATAAACAAGACGGACCACGTTAGACACTCAGAAACAAGGAGAATGTGAGGAATCGGATATGTTGCGGAAACATATGACAGTAAAAACAGATGGGAAGGTCTTCTGGCAAGAATCAGACAACAGATGATGGACGATCAAGGTCTCTGACTGGAACAAGGGATGTCAGAAGAAGTCCAGGAAGGGTGCCCCTAAGGGGAAGACCCCCGATCAAGGCTTCTTGAAGAAAATGGAGAAGGAATGTTCAAGACGGGCATCTTTGGCATCACTGCGACCTGCAGTCGTGGAGAAATTCAGATTGAAGATACAGGTCCCTCAAGGGGTCAAGGGATCGTCTAATGCAGCCTCCCATTCAAAAATCCTTTCAGGACATTACTGCAGTCTGTGTGAGAAGCAGGAAGAGGCATTGTAGATGGGGCGGCGCAAGTCTATTTTCAGGAGAAATCTGATTTGCATCCCAAATGGTG
This sequence comes from Scleropages formosus, assembly GCF_900964775.1. Lineage (NCBI taxonomy): Eukaryota > Metazoa > Chordata > Actinopteri > Osteoglossiformes > Osteoglossidae > Scleropages > Scleropages formosus. The sequence goes on along the minus strand of NC_041806.1, from coordinate 21,231,543 downwards.
TGGTGCCTTCATATGTTCATCATGCTGGAGGGGGATAAACCCAAAGGCATGGTGGGTGTGCAAGCCCAGGCTGGAGTGCTGGGTTTCCCCTTCATTCCCCAGACACCCAAAACACATCTTGGACAGCAGTGATGTCACCCTTGGAGGAAGATGGGTAGAGTTCACCAGAGGTCATGGAGAAAAAAGCTCACAATGGGCACAATTGTAGATCACTAAGGCGTTCTCTCACAACATCCCGTTTTAAGGTTAAACATGCGGAAGACTCACTTGTTGAGGGTGAGAACAGACCAACTTGAAGTGTTAGCATTAGTATGTTCTGTTGAATCCTCATCAGAAATGCGTGATTCTTCATTATTGTGTATCTGCACGATATGGTCGTCTTTGAGATATGCTCGTTTGGGTTACGAGAAATTAACTCCGCAAGGAGTTTCTTTTAATACCCATACTTTGATCGACTTTGCTCGTTTGCAATGACTAAATTTGGATGTTGGGAGCCCCCCGAGAGCGGAGTGGTGCGACACCCGATCCACCCTGAGGTTGTCTTTACATTTTGACTCATGTTACTTTGAGTTTTTACCTCCGTTAGCCCATGTTTGCTAGTGTCACCTGTTGTTATCTTGGTAGTCATGGCCTCATATGAGTGAATTAATGAATAAATGAATGTGTGGAATGGTCACTGCGACATCTCCTTTGACCATTTTCTGTGCTGTTTCTACATTTTCAGAAGTAAACATGAAGACTAGGTTCTCAGGACGTTGCGCTCTGCTCAGTCATCGTGAGATAGCAGTGAGAGGTAAATGAGACACCGCAGCACGTGCCCTACCGGACACCAATTCTAGTGCCAGCACATTAAAATATCCATTTGGTAGTTAGCTTAAAGGCCTGCATCAATTTAAAAACCAACTTGTTCTTAAATTTTCTCTCCAGTAATTCTATAGCTGTAAATAAGAAGCAGTGATTTTTTTTTTTTTCCAATTACATTAATTAAAATCAAATAATTGTCACTGCAGATTCCTCATCACGGTAACTAGTTTCCCTTCCTGATTGGTTAATTATTAGTCTCTTTGAGGGTAGTTATTTGAAACGTGAGTGTTTATGACTACGGAACGCACACTGAATTATACCGTGCCCCGTGTTTATCTGATTTTAATTACAGTGGTTACAATAAAGTGGCCCTTATTTCCCTTGGGCAAATCTTATGTTGAGCGTAGATCTGCGAGATGCGTCAGCGTCTAGGTGCGTTCATTCTCACGAAAATAAATCTGGAAGGCTGTTGCTGCAGTGCAAATGTAAGGTGCTGATGCCCTCCATGGGGTGCAGCCTGAGCCGTGTGCTCCGTTCCCGGGGTCGTCCGTTATTTCGTGTCGCTTCCTGTAGCAGCCCGAGCGGTGGCCGTCCGTGCCAGACGGAGTCCTTTTACTGCTCCTCTCCTTTAATGTGGCCGACGGCCTGTTTGCGTTCACACACTGCGGAAATGGTTCTTGGAAGTCCCGTTTTCCCTGGTATTTAGACTTTTACTGGAATTCAGAGAGGAGCAGTGCCAGAGCTAGGTTGGAGGGCGGAGCTTGGCCCTGACGTATAGCCGCCAACAAAATTAACGCGGTTTTCTGCGGTCCGGTCACCGACACACTCATTCAGGTTACTAGAGTTTTCCTTTGCGGGGATATTCATTTAACACTCATGCTTTGTTTTATGGGACATTATATTGCGTTTCTGAGAACTAGATGTGGTTTTTGTGCACCTCCTGACAGCTGGGACGTTTAAAAAGCTTAGATGTTTAGTTCTATTCTTTTAGCGAGCACTTTTCTCCAAAGTGACACAACGATTATTAACTAGCATTTAACTGACGCCAGTTAAAGTGTTAGATACACTACAGTCATTCACTCCCTTATGCAGCAGAGCAATGTAACGCACTTTCAACACACACAGACAGGGCAATTTAGTCATCAGTTTGTCCGGAACACCTGTCTTTGAGAGTAAACCCATGTGTTGGGGACAACATGCAAACTCTGAGTTGGGATCGAACCCGCACCCAGTCGCACAGCCAAGGAGCCACCATGTATACTTGTTCAATGAGTGTGAATTCATTTGCGTTGTTTTTACCGTTCTGCTTTTTTGCATTAAAGTTTGAATTAAATGCAGATCGTTATATGGATGTATAATAAAAAGCAATTTATTACCCATTTATACAGCAAGGTTATTTTTATCAGAGCAATTCAGGGTAAGTATCTCACTCAAGGGTACAACAGCTGGAAGTGGGATTCAACCCTATAACCTTTGGCACCAAAGACAGCAGCACTAACCACTGTGCTACCAGCTGTATTTTTTATTTTTTTTTGTGAAAATAAAGTGTATGGTACAGAATAGCTACAGAAGGGTTGAATGATTGCAGGCAGACAGCCGTACAGTATTACAGAGTAAAAATGAAGTTAAATTGTCTTGTTCTGCTGTTTATGATAACAAATGTTTATTATCAAAATAAATGTGTCCATTTCAACAGCATTTGGTGATATTCCATCATAAAAACCTGAATGCACCCATTGAAACTTATGCTCAGTATGTCTTGGAGTTAGATTTCCCTTTACAAAGGGCTTTTCGGAAGTGCCGGCGCTGAAGGAGTTAAGTGCGAGGTCATCGTGTCGCCAAGCACCCTCAGCTCAGAGGGGGCCCCCCGGAGCTCCGTGGAGAGCGGACGTCCCTAATACGCGCACATCTGCGACAAACGCATGCGTTTGAACGCTCCTCCCCGTGTCCTCCGTTTCAACGCATCCGACACAACCTGTTTTTCCAGCTGTCGCGATGTTGTCGTTTTGTTAGTAAGACGTGGCTCTCATGTAACAATCCCACTTTGTCAATGAAGGAAAACTACAGTGAGCTCTAAGCTTTCATTGTCATGCATTCGTGCTGCGGTGGGTGAACTTTTTGCTCTTTTTTTATGTAATACAAACAGCAAAATATAACTTCTCTACCATTTTATTCATTTAGCAGAGGCTTTTCTCCAAAGCGACTTCCAGTGAACTCTATGTAGTGTTATGAACCCACACACCTTATTCAGCGCAGTGACTTACACTGTTAGATACACTACTTACACTGGGTCACTCATCCATACATCAGTGGAACACACACTCTCCGTCACTCAAACGCTATGGGTGAACCTGGACAGCATGTCTTTGGACTGTGGGAGGAAACCAGAGCACCCGGAGGAAACCCACACAGACACGGGGGAACATGCAAACCCCACACAGACTGAGCAAGGATTGAACCCCCGTCCTCTCTCACCACCCAGGCCCCAGACTCCTTCGTTTCCGCGGGTACAGAACACTTACGTGTCCTCCGGCGGGACGGTCCTTTTCCCATATACCCACGAGCTTCAACAACTTGACCAGTTTCCATCTGCATTACATAATGAGGGGCCTGTGTAGTAGTGTGAAGTAGAAGGTTGTTGGCTTATAACCTGAAGGGTCCTGGTTCTTGTCTCACTGAGAGTTTGCTCTAGAACCGTACTTCCTCCGATGTTAATAGGTAAAATTACGGAGTGATTTAGATGAAACTGTCAGCCAAATACGAGTGTGTGTTTCAGCTGAAACGCCTCCTGTCGAAATCTCTAATTCTTTATTCTGTGTTTATTCATTATCATGTTTATATGTATCTCGGACAAAAAAAAAAAAAAATTACAAGGAAGCTGGTTTAGAATCAGCGATATTGTGGTAAAATTTTATTTTATGTAAAATTTTATGCAGCTACTCATGTGATGAACATTGTTTCATATGGTGGAAACAAATTAACTGCACACAAACACAGAGAATCGCACATTTGCAGCTCTTTCTCCTAATGTAATGCACACGTTGTATTTTCTATGAGATGTAAGTCAGTTTGGAGAAAAGCGTCTGCTAAATGACTACATCTAAATGTGTTCGACACTTTTTTTTTTTCCCCAAAGGGAGTTGGTGTTAATGTACTTAACATTATTTACCCAGTCATGCTACTGGGTAATTTTAGTGGAGCAATTTTGGGTAAGTGCATTGCTCAAGAGTACTATAGCTGGAAGTGGGATTCAAACCTGCAACCTTTAGGTCCAAAGACAGCAGCTCAAACCACAACACGACCAGCTGTCCCACTTTTTTATGCTGCCCTGCTTATCTTTGGACCCAAGGTACAAATTAATATGAGTTATTACACCGTTTTACAACGCCCTCTTCCTCCTGCCTTTTTTTTTTTTTTCGTAAGCCGTGGGACTGTATTTTCTAATTTAAAAGTAAACATCTAGCTTGTAGGTTTTCAGTGTTTTTGTGCCTGGGATACAGAATAATTCAGCACAAAGTAATTTTCTTATGAAATTGATGTAAGACAGGGGATCACACTCCACGAAAACAAAACACAAAAATCTTTATTTTACTCTTAAATATGAAACACATGTTAAAGGTGGGGGGTGGGGGGGGGGGCATAGACGGCGTGTTTGAGTATTGTGCAATTCTTTCCACTACCATGACTTTCACTTCAGTACTTTCCAGGGATCCAGGGATAGATTTCCCATAAAAGCTGGACGGGGGCCACCAGCCTCTAGCGCTCGCTTTCGGAGGAGCGAAAACTCGAACCGTGCGCAGCATCCTAGATGCACCATCGCGGCACCGAGGAGAAGGTTTGCCGTAGCATTACCTCACCGAGGGCGACGTGTCTCAACAGGAGGCCGAAATCAGTTCCTGTGGCGCGGCACCTCCAGCGACACTGCACTCCTCGCCAGAAGCAGTTTATTTGATTGCCAGGTGTGTGTGTGGGTGTAGGTGTGTGTTGGAGAGAGAGAGAGAGGGCATGACTTTTTTTTTTTTTTTTTTTTTTTAACATATATACTATATACATATATATGTCTATATATATGTTTCTGTGTGTATATGTATTAATGCGTGTGTATACATATGTGTGTGTGTGTGTGTGTGTGTGTGTGTGTGTGTGTGTGTGTGTTTGAGTCCCACTTGGGGTGCCTTGCAACGGACTGGCATCCCGTCCTGGGTGCGTCCCCTCCCCGTCCAGCCTCGCGCCCTGTGGTGGACAACTGGTTATTAATGGATGGATGTTTGTGTGTGTGTGTGTGTGTGTGTGTGGGGTAAATATTATAGTATTTGTATATAATAAAAAATGTATTATAAATGGAGCGATGACAAACAACTGGCCGGATGCCATCACAGCAGCACTTGAGAATATGAGATATGATCAATATCATACACACAAATTAAAAAGCCGGTTGCTCTCGATACCTCTGGAACGGGATACTGCAGACAAGACGGAGCCACTGGAAATAAGACCGTGACCTGGGACACGGCTGCATTTCTATGGTTAGTGACACGGGCCGTGGAGCGGGACCGATGGCCCCTCCCACCATCACATGGGTTAATTCAGAGGAAATTCTTCCCTGTCTGTACAGTTCAGTGATCACATGAACTATACAACATGGGAGCTCAGGCAGCAGCACCTTTACGGGGTGTGTGTAACGTCCTTGTGAACTTTGAGTTTTTAATCACTTCTGTATAAGATTTAACTCCTCTGTAAAATAGCAGAGAGGGAATTTTTTTGAGGTTTAAATAAAATTACTGATTCACTTGTTCTGATTTTTTTTTAATTGTCCTTATAATTCAATTCAGTTTATTTTTTATGGAGTGCTCATCTCACACAGTGACACAGAGCGCTGAACAAAGGCGTAAGACGAATAGACAGAGAGTTGGCTATATATTAAGTGACTACATTATCCATGCAGTTATTAAAGCTGTAAGTTACCCTACTGGCCACGGAGGAAAGAACAAAAAACTCCCAGCTGAAATGGATGGGAGAAAAAACTTCTGGGGGTCCAAGTGCCAGTGGCTGCCCACCCCTCCTGGCCATCCTACATTAAAAAAGACTTAGAAGTCAATTTACAACTAATAACAATATTGTAGATGAGTGTTAACATGATGTCCCAGTTCGCATCGGCAGGTCTCGCCCATCACGGCAGGCGGTCATCAGCTTCAGTCAGCATGGGGCGCTTGTATCGTACAGCAAATCGTACGCCGTACCTAACGGCTTCTGCCGAACGTGGAACGTTGGACGTTGAGAAGGTCAGCGGTTGAGCTGCTTCTCCGGCTGCTGGAGCTGAACTCTCTCTCATCCATCAGAAAAAGCGGTTAACGCTCCTATGCTTACCTACGCATTTTACAGTTTGCGTAAATCTTATATATAAATTAAAACTTTTTACTTTAGTCCGTAGAAACTTACAGTGTTAGTCTACCTGCGAGTGTTTCTTCGATTTCACAGCTGGATAATTTCACTGGCAGAAATTACAGTTAAGTGCCTTGCTCGAGGGTACAGCAGCCAGAGGTGGGATTTGAACCTGTGACATTTGAGGTCTAAAGGCAGCCACTTTAATGCTACCTGCTGTCCCCTGTCTTATGGCTTATTTGACGGAGGCCTTTAGCGAGCACCCCTGCGGTTGTGCAATTCTGTACTTGTCCTCTGTCTGCATATCAACAGATGATAAAACAGCTGATGCTTATCTGAGCGGGAGATGATCGCGCCCCTGGTTACGCGTAAGGCAGCCAGCAATGATCTAACCAGTCGTGGTTGATGATTTGATCCCGATTTTGTTTTTTCAGTTTCGGTTCTCCCGGGGGCTCCCCCCCCCCACCCTAACACTGGTTTGGACAGTCTTTCCTGTGAAGTCCAGCCATCAGTGCGTGTCTGGGACACGGGTCTGTTGTTCACCACGGTAACTCTATCAGCTTGTACACAACACACTGTGAATAAATACAAGTACATGCAGCAAATGTGAATCAGTAAGGGGGAAGTATGTGGGCAAAGGATGAGAAGAAATGAAATTCAGGAGAAGTTGAAGGTTTCGAGCGAGTCGTTCCTTTTTGGCGGCTCGCCGGTCCGCTCTATTAAGGGGCACATTGTGTATAACCGCAAATCTGAATCGTAGCAAAATAATTACGGTGACATTTTGTTTATCCATGTGTTTTTCATAAAAGCACTTTTTCCTTCCCGAGTGCAGTTTCTGTCTCCTTGCTGGGTGTTTTTTTTTTTTTTTTTTGTTCCCCTCCCCACTTTGGCACGTCGCCAGGCAGCGGCCTGCTGTCCCACAAACTGCGATGAAGGCTCGGTCCAGGAGCAGACGGCTCGGAGGAGGGCTGCGGCGAGACGGATGGAGAAGTCTGGAGGAATCCGCCGTCTGCACTGCGGTTGAGGGTTGGATCGCTTCAATACCAGACTTCGACCCTCACCTCCCATTCACACAGATTACTCTAATAAACACTTTGCGGTGCACCAGAGAAGGTTACATCGCTGGGGGGGGCAAACCATTGCTTATCGAAAGAACTTGTTGTGTACGTGAAGATGTGGAATTTAAATACCGAAGCACCACAACGCTTGCGTTCGGCAGGTGGGTCGCAATAGGCCGTAATGCCAAGCCATTGTCTGCCTTTGTAGCTGGTATTAAGAAATGGGTGACTCGTTTCCCACACCTAATGTTGTTTTACCGCATTGCTTAAAGAGCAGCTTGGAAAGTGTTAGGCACCAAGTGTTCTTTCACTCCTTCACAATGGCAATATGAATGCAGTTTAACCCGATTGTACCAGTTAAGGTGCTTTGCTGGAAGCTGGTTCTGCTGGGGAGGGGCACGGGTTTGGCCTGGTCCTGCTCTCTGGTGGGTCTGGGATTCAAGTCCCGTTTGGGGTGCCATGCGATGGACTGGCGTCCCATCCTGGGTGTGTCCCCTCCCGCTCCGGCCTTGCACGCTGTGTTGCCGGGTTAGGCCCGGGCTTGCCGTGAACCTGCTTGGGACAGGTGGTTGCAGACAATGTGTGTGGTTGTGCTGGATTGCAAACTACAAGCAGCTGTAAGCAAGTAAGTGATTTATATTTAAAAAAACAAAAAAATCCAGTCCTAGTACATCTGAAAACAATTGACCAAGGAGAACAGAATCCATAATTAGTTTACCAGAACAGATATTTAATGTTTTTGTTTACGTGCAGCACTGAGAAGACAAGTGCACTTTCGGCGAGCAAGAGTGGAGACCGGCTTAGTGATGCCGCTCTCTTGGTGCTGACCCTTGCACCATCCCATCCTTTTTTTGGCATCCTCACACCGACATTCCCTCCAACTGGGCATCCGTGCGACGAACAGATTCTGTTTGGGTGCCTCGACCGCACAACTTGTATACACCAGGTTGCTGAGAAATATGTTGAGAATGAATGAGGGCATTTTCTTGACTTTCCCAGTACTGTACATATTCTTGTACCTCAGGTCATGAACAAAGCTGAGACCAGGAGTTTGTTCATAAGTCCACACACACACACACACACACACACACACACACACACACACACACACACACATTTTCAGAACCACTCATCCCATACAGGGTCACAGGGAACCAGAGCCTACCCGGCAACACAGGGCATAAGGCCGGAGGGGGAGGGGACACACCCAGGACAGGACACCAGTCCATCGCAAGGCACCCCAAGCAGGACTCGAACCCCAGACCCACTGAAAGGCAGGACTGTGGTCCAACCCACTGCGCCACAGCACCCCCTCATCACAATCCATAAAAGCTTAACAATACAGTTTAATCCGGTTCTGTCGAAAACATCACATCAAGCCATAATGAATCATAAAATTTGCTGTAAGACTATTATTTTTTCATTAAAAGCTCACACAGTTCAGGGTCTCAGTGTCCCTCTATATTGGAGAATTCAGGCATGAGACGGAACTCCTTAGACGGGACACCAGATTATTTTCTTATATTGACATGAAACAACATTCAAATTAAATCGCCTGAAATTACTGACAAATATCTGCTTCTCACCATCTCCTGATCAGTGTCTTGTATTCTGCTTTACATACCCGGGACAGTGTGGTGTTCCTTCTTTGGTTCAGGTACCGCAGGAGAAAGAAAGAGCAGAGTAACTGGGATCATCCCACATCATACAGCCTGTATCCCATCAACATTGCTTTCCCATCCCGTGTTGCTTTTGAGGCATGTGTTTCTTCTTCAATGCATTCAGACTAAATACCTTCATCTTCCAAAAAAAAAAAAACACTAGCATGGCACCACTGCTGAAAGTGCTGCTGCCAAGCTGCTGTTAGAGATATTAGTATGTTTAACCATAGCTGGAGGAACTGGTAGGGGGCAGCACAGTGGCACAGCAGGTAGCACTGGTGCCTCACAGCACCGGTGGAATGCGACGTAGGTTCGAATGTGGCTTAGTGTGTGAGGAGTTTACTTTTTCTCCCCATTTCCCCTGTGTGCTTCGTCCGCGTGCTCTGGTTTCTGCTCATAGTCCAAAGACGTGAATTAGTGCACTGCGTATAATGCATGCGTTACATTTCTCACGTGGGCGTGGTGGCACAGTGGGTTTGGCCTGTGCCTGCTCTCTGGTGGGTCTGGGGTTTGAGTCCCGCTTGGGGTGCCTTGCGATGGACTGGCGTCCCGTCCTGGGTGTGTCCCCTCCCCCTCCGGCCTTGCGCCCTGTGTTGCCAGGTTAGACTCTGGCTTGCTGCGACCCCGCTTGGGACAAGTGGTTTCTGACTCAGTCTGTGTGTCTATCGGCCGTTGCGTTCTGTTTACAGAAACACAGCCTTGTTTACAGAATACTTTGTCTGTCATTCGAGCCAGGTTACCTTTTTCAACAACAGCCAAAGCGAAAGTGTGAGTATTTTGGCAGTGCAGAAAAGAAGGATTGAAAGAAATATTAGAATTGAAAGTGATAGTGAAGCATGAACATGTAAGTATAATACTGTCCTCTATTTATATAATTTTTCCATACTATTATTATCTTAACATTAATAATTAGTGATGAAATATAATGAAATCCTAGTAAACACCATAGTGGTCACATAGGCTAATTACATTTATCTGGTGCTTTTCCTCAAAGCAATTTACAATATTAAGTTACTTACCCTTTAGCTCAGCAGGGTAATTTTGTGGGAGCAGTTCTGGGGAAATTACTTTGCTTGAGGGTATTATAGTTAAAGGTGGGATTCAAACCTGTAACCTTTGGGTCTGAAAGCAGCCACTGTAACCACTATGCTACAAGTGTCCCTGTGGGCATTTCGTTATATAGCCTTATGATCATATATCCGTATGGTTTATGCAGTACACTATAAGGGGCTTTGCGACTTATGACCAGGTAATTGGAGCGGAACCCTTTCGGAAGTCAAGAACCGCCTGTACTGGAACAGCGTGACCTTCCAGAGCCTGCCCTTCGGTAGCCGTGGGAATCGATGGCCACTGAACTTCCTGATCAGTTCCTGTACATCCAGGGGAAGAGGTTCATGCTTAATGCTCACACCTGTGTGGGTGGTCAGATCCTAGAAGCTCGTTGCAGCGGCGAAGACGTTGTCCTGGCGTGGCTCCTGATTTGCCGCCGCTATATCCTGCGTATCTCTCAACGCCAACGTGCTCACGCCGCTGAGTCAGAGCTTCTTCCTGGTGGAAGAGCAGCCCGCCAGGCCCCCGAGGTAACGCAAACTCGCGATTACTCATAACCACAGCGGTGGTTAACGCCGCTTCGCAAACCGTCACGATGCGGTTGTTTACAGACCTCTTTCCACTCCATCGGGGGCAAGCAAAGCGTGTCGTGGACTGAGGCCGCATGGTTCCCGGGGCCTTGCTGTTACCACTTGCGTTGTCTCTTAACACGGCATGTCCTCAGTGAGGAAGAAGATGAAGTGCTCTACTGTAATAACACTGCGCTTATACAATCAGGTGTGCTTTGCCCTATTATTAATTTTATTATTATTAATTATTAGGTTGTGTAGCTGATGCTTTTAATCAGAAAGCATCTTATAATTATAGTCCTGTAGACAGGTGATATTTACTGGAGCTGTCCAGGTTGAGTTCCTCACTTGCTGGGTGCCACCTGGGATTTGAACTCACAACCTTCCAGTGAAAAGTGCCTCTTAATCACCGTGTTGTGCCTTCCTCTTATGTTCGCAAATAGCCGTGTCTCTGCTGGTGAGCGGTCGCCCATCAGAGAGAATATGGAGCTCCACAGGTCCGCTCAGGTTGTGATGGAAATGTGAAAATCTGCGCGTTCCCTTCACCGTAACTGCCGGAATCGGGACGCTGGCGATGCTCGGCCAGCTGAACCCGGCGCTCCTTTTCCGGGAAGTGTGGCGGTGCCGCTCTCGGTTGGCTCGCCTCGCTCAAATTGAATGTGAAGTGCTGCCGTCCCATTGGACGAGCTCTCTCAGGGAGTCCAGCTTTCGCCGCAGACGTTTCCAAGGGAACCAACCCGGACTGTGTGTGTGTGCTGCTGTGTGACCGAGGGGCTACATCCCCCCCCCCCCCTCCTCTCCCAGCCCTGGCAGCCTTTCGCCTCTCTCCCCTCATCTGTTCTTTTAAATGACCCTCCTGACACTTGACCCCAGTCTCTCCCCACTGTAGGTAACCCCTAGGGCCCCTTGCAGGCCTGGACAAAACCAGACGTCGTGCTCTTGTGGTATCCCCACCCTTTCCCATCAGCCCCCGGGCTGTGAGGCATCTGTTGTTTTTTGGGAATCGCTGCCCTGTCATCATGAAACTAACTGTGTTCCCTTTCTGGTTACTTTAACGTTTGCTTCGTATTAGCAGCCGTGTAGAATTCCTGGAACATCACGCAGCCGCATTTCAGTCCGCTGACAAGTCATCCGATATAACTTAATTGCTTCTAATTTTAGCAACTCAGATTTAAACATTCAGCACATGTGTCGTTCAAGCCATATGAATGAACTAATATGTTGATAGCAAACACAACCTTGTTCAGTGAAGATTGCTGGGAATGGAAAGAAGCAGAATATGATGTATGTATTTAAAATATGTAAATAATGATATGTCATGAAATTACTTCCTTTTTCCAGTTATTCTTACATAACTTGTGTGTGTGTGTGTGTGTGTGTGTGTGTGTATATATATATATATATACACACAAGTGTAGATGTATGTATGTGTATATATATTATACATGTAGTGTATATATAGTGTATATATATATACATATATACTTGTGTATATCTTCAATATGCATGTATGTATGTATGTATATTAAAAGAAAATTTATACAGCATACATATATATATATGTCCCAAACATTTTCAAGCTGTATGCAGGCCACGCTCAAATGTTTCTTGACGTCTCTCACCTCCTGCTTTATTTCCCGGCCCCCTGAATTAGCGAGCGAGGGCGGCCGTAGCTCTCCGGCGCCTGTCTTGCACAACGCCATTTGATTCCCATTAAGAGCTTGCGGTGCGTGATAAATGAACTGTTTGGGATGATGTCACCCGCCGTGCCACAGGCTTGATGCGATTACCATCGCGGGAATCGTTGCCGGAGCGGAACTGCAGAGTCTGCTCTCCCTCGTTCTCCCGGCTTCTCTCGGTCGCTCGCCCCGGGGGCCAGCCGGGCTCTGATGTCACCCCCGGCGAAGCCTCGGTGAAAGCATTACTTTCCCCGTGCTTCTTCCTGTGATGGGGGTGTGATGGGTTATGGAGCGGCTGCGGAGGCTGGTCTGGACCTGGAAAGCAAAGCCACAGAGAAAATGAGGCGAGACCCCCGGCAGTGAAGCGTTCCCTGGTTGTAGCACTGCGCTCACAGTAAGAGTACGTTGAGGATCCACGCCTTGGACCACCTCGGTTTGGCTCTGCAGGGGGGCCTGATATGGTGGGCTGCAGCTTGCTGGTGGGGTTTTGGAGCTGCAGGCCAGGGGCTTCCTTCCGGTGAGGTGACCAGACCCACAATTCCTTGCCAGGACATCGCTGATTTACAGAGTTGAGGCCCACCTTGTTGCCCAGGCGCTCTCCTGCGTCTGGCGTCAAAACAGCGACGACGCCATGAAATATTTACCGTTCCGAGCTGAATGCGTGGCGTGCTCTCATGCCCCCGTTCCGTGACTGACGAGCGAGCGGTAGGATTTCATCCGAAGCGGGGTTCACTCTCAGTTCACCGCCGACGAGAATCTCTGCGTTTAAAAATATCTCTTGCAGGCGCTCCCGGGAAGAGTGCGGCCGTCTGACTTGTGTGTAAATGTGATGTCGCTGCCTCTGATCTCTTTGCCAGGGTTTCGGCTCATGGGGCCGTGGTGTGCGCGGAGGGCTCTGCCGCACACACCGAGTCTACGAGGCACCCTGTCTCGTACCTTCTCGTACCTTCCACCTGGGCCTGGTCTTCTGTAAATCAGTGCCTTGAGGACCCGGCGTGCCGTGGCGACAGCTCAGCGCCGGAGCCTCTTCCAGCATGGAAAAAGGGTCGGTTTTTCCCTCTCGCCGCAGTAAATTGTCCATCTCTCCGGCGCTGGCAGATCTCATCCACCGCTCTCCTGAAATGCGCCGCCAACCGCGTGTTCTTTACTTCCACGCACATACCACGAATTCTTCCTGTTCATCGCTCATGAAAAATTTATGGTTGGCCTGAGACTGATATAAAATTCCTCAATTTGATTTGAATTGTGGTTATTATAAAATGGGCCACACTCATTGGGACAGGGGTAAAACGCGCAGTGAAAGTGCCCAAGATCGCTCCCAAGTTAGATCTTTACGACGGTCGTCCTGCTCAATAACCGAAATCACTAAGTGCGCGACAACCACGAGTTCTGCCGTGTTGCGGTTGGGGTGCACCATCGGTGTCGGTTATTGTGAGGTTAATATTCTCCGATTCAAATTCGCATCAATCTTAAATAATCTGATCGCTTTCGGAATGATTTTTTTTTAATAGCCCCAGTAAAATCACCCAGCTGTATAAATGGGTAAATAACTGCAAGTAGCTTAATGTTGTAAGTCGTCAGATTAATGAATAAAAGTAATGTATGATTTTCACCAAAGCGGAGTGCAGTGATTGCTTACTAATATTTATATACACACACTTTCCGAACCGCTTGTCCCATACGGGGCCGTGGGGAACCGGAGCCTAACCCGGCAACACAGGGCGTAAGACTGGAGGGGGAGGGGACACACACCCAGGACAGGACGCCAGTCTGTCGCAAGGCACCCCAAGCGGGACTCGAACCCCAGACCCACCGGAGAGCAGGACCCGGTCCAACCCACTGCGCCACCGCACCCCCGTTAATATTTATATACCACACCTTAATTTAGCAGAACAGTGCAAGACACAAATAAACCCCAGATCACCTGCATGGTGTCGAGGCAGAGGTGTGCGTCCTCACTTGCCATCCCTGCCAGGGGTTCTGCTGTACCCTAGTGATGCTGACAGTGTAGCCCTGAACACGGTGCACCCCCATCCCACATACCGCACGCGACACGTGTTGCTTCCCATCTTCTGGCCACGGGGAACTGAGCGCCATTCAATCGGAAAGATTTAAATCGTGGTTAACTACACAGATTTGTGTAATTTGACCGATAGTTTGGTGATGTGCGGATTTGCGCTTGAGCTGAGTTTATTTCATAATACAAATGTATGTTCCGACGAAGCGGTCCAGACACGTTTATTGGGGGATTTTCTTTTTCGAGGGCACAGCAGATGCTGTTTACAGTATTCACTGAGGTTTTTCCAATTTGCACATGGTAGCTGTCCTGTAAACACTCCCGTTTTGAATTAATTTAAGTGCCGTTGCGTCAGCACTCTGTTGTTCCCCTAAACAAGCTGCTACGTTTAGCTTCTCAGGGTTTTCCCGTCAGATAACGCACGTGCTTCTAGGGCCTGCGAGGGGTGGGCCGAGCGTAAAGCGCGGCTGGGAGACGGCGGGGCGTCCGGAGCAGAGCGCACACGCGTTGCCAGACGGACGAAGCCCCGAGCTGCCGGCTTACGTTTACATCGGCTCCGCGGCAGCAGCCGAGAAGAAAGGGGCGTAAAAGATTTAGCGTCGCCGGGAAGCCGAGCGCAGAACAACACGCTCGGTGTTGGCGGAGTTGGGAGGGCGGGATTCGTGTCCCCCTGTGTCGGAGGGAGCGGCGTGGAAACGTTACGGTTTAAAGTGAGGAAGAACAACGCGACGGAGAAATGATCCCTTTTTCAGGATGGCACTCCAGCACCGAGGGCAGGGAAATGTCAGCGTGTGGGGCGGGGGGATCCTATGTGTCTGTGTTTGGGGACGGCGAGAGGGGTGTGTAAAACCATTGTTCCCCGGACTCATTTGGAAGCGGGGACTGATTGGATATTAAGCAGCGGAGCCACGAAAGTCTAAAAATCGGGAACAATGAGGTTATTTTGGCTTCGCCGCCGCTTTTGGGACACTCCGCCACCCCCCTCCCCCCTGTAGGCCCGGCTCGGCACGCTACGCAGGGGGACCAGAAAGCAGAGGGCCAGTAAACACAACAACCGCCCACTCCCTGCTGTCTGGAACAGACTGTGAGAACATAACAAACAATGAAAAAATAAGGCCGCTGACTGCACAACCCCGTCACAGTCGCTTATGCATGTAGCTCACACTTTCCCCTTTCCTTACCCTGATTTACTGCTTTAAACGGATCATTTTTACTTTATTAATCCAGGGTAGGTACCTCAGTGAAGGTTACTATAGCAGGACGTGGGATTTGAACCCCGGATCTTCGAGATCCAGGCGGCAGGCTAACCACTACACTACTTCCCACATGTAAACTTTGCGAAGACTCCCATGTGGCTCATCTGCGTGATTTAAAACAATCTAATAACATCTTCGCTATATACTGTAGATGTGTGTGCGTGTGTGTGTGTATATATAATTATTGGTTTTATAATAAACCTGTGTGACAACAAATTTGGTTTGGATTGTGCCTAAAAAGTTATTTTCGTCCAGCTGGGAGCAGAATCACTGGCAACGTATAGGAGTGTGTTTAACCATAACGGGTCTGGACCCGAACCAGGTGGCCGGTGCCGTAATCGAGCGAAGACCCAGCTCCGCCGGACACTGATGCAACCCGAATGGATGCTCTGTTTGCCTCCCAACACATACGCACCGTCCTCTCACCGCTGAGCAGGGGCTTCCCGGCATGCCGAGCAGACAATGGGGGTGACAGCTGTGGCGCGCGGGGTGGAGCCCAGCACGGCCCGGCGTGGGTGGAGGGTTAAAGCTGCCATGACAACGCACAACTCAATAAGTAGCAGGAAGTCCTGGGTTCATGTCTGAGTGTGTATGGGTGCGTGAGAAAAGGCCTGTGGGAAAGAGCGTGTGCTGAGCGACGATGGACATGCTGAGATCCCACCATCTGGTGTCTGATTACATTCTCTGATCCTGACCTGCGTTTGTAAGAGTTGGCCGCACCTCCCCGAGAATGACGTGTGGGTGACTGCGTCGGGACAATCGTGTTATGAGATGTGTCCGCGGTCCTTCGGTTGAGGCCCGGGTCCTTGTCAACAGGCTGGAGAAGGGGTTCGGTGTGTCGGGTCTCATTTCCGTGGGCGCTCGTTCACCTGCCTCGGTTTGCTTCGCACCTCGATCCTGCGTCTCTCCACGCCGTTGATGCGTAACTGCTTCGCGTGAACCTGGAAATACCTCCGTGCCCCCACACCGTGCCGCTCGCCACACCCCTCCTCCAACGTACGCCGTGTCAAAGTGGGTACAGCTTCCAACCCACTTGGTCATCTTGCAAAAAGTGACCCCTCGGCTCAGCTCGGGGTCAGGATGGAGAGGTGGAAATATTTCTATTAATATTTCTCTTGGAGACCTACATGTCCACCAACCCTTACGCACCCATATGATGGTACACTCCGACACACAGCTACCCTTAGAGACCCCCTTGACATGCAGAGTAGCTGTTGGGACAGTTGGGAATGTAGTGGTTTGAGGTCTGTTCTTTGGACCCAAAGGTTGCAGTTTCAAGCCTCACTTCCAACTGTAGTACTCTTGAACAAGGTGCTTACCCTAAATTGATCTGGTAACATTACCCAGCTGTATAAATGGGCGAATAATTCAGCTGAATGAATAAATGTGAAGGTACAAACACTACCAGTAACCCTCCCCTGCTTTATGACATTTTACTATAAGAAGCCATTTATCAATTTTGCAGCTCAGGAATGCATAATTTTTTTTAGCATGGAAACTAATGGTAAATTCAATTTAAGCTTGTAAGAATTCACCTTACGAAGGGTTTTTCAGGAATGAAAGACTGCGGCAGTGTTCAATTACTTGTAAATTGTTTTTATCCGAAACGTGTTAGAACCCAACACCCATTTGTTTATTACGCCTTCAAGGGGTGTAACAAGCAGGGCCCTCACTGGGATTTGAACCTGTTTTGGCCCCCAGTCCACATCCTGCCTGTCCCTTCTTTTTCAGCTCAGCTGTAGCTGTCAACGTTGTTATTTGGAGGCCATAAAAGAGGGGCGATGAATAAGAGTCAGGTGATTGTTGAAGTCGCTGCCATGTTTGTTCTCGGCCAAGGAAGGTTGCCCATACTCAATGGGCTTTGTCCGCTGAGTGTTCCTCAGCGAGAGGCCTGGGGTGTTATTTCGCCGGGATTAGTTCAGCTACCGCGGTAACTTTGGGATATTTAGTAAGTTTGGCCTGCTGAAATAATCCAGCCATGTCATACTGGACAATACCGCATTCTTTCAGCATTTCTCCTGCATTGCCCAGCTGACTGAGTCATTGAATTGTGTCCTTTTGTTAAACTCCCCTTGTTCTCATCCCTCTCAGGCCACGCCCCCAACAGGGATTTTAAGATCTACTCTTTGGGGGGTACCACTTTTGACATGTTACCCAGGGAGATTGTTCCTTCGTGTATACAAAGCAGGCGCCGGGTGGTCCTTGTGCTAAAGGAGGTTAAAGGAAGCGGAAGCCCCTTGGTGTCATTCTGATCATCTCCTGGGCTCTTTTATTAGCATCGCAGTGCCCTACTGGGGTGGTGTTAAAGTGGATTGTTTGGCAGCGGGAAGGCAGCCATGGATACGGACCCAACTAGCAGCATAACGCAGAAGGAGTGTCCTCAGTCCTGTCTTCCTTCGCAGTGATTTCAAGAGGGAGCGGAGCAGTCATGCCGCCGGGCCGCACATGGGCTTCAAAGGACGTCAGCTGACCTGGACCACAAATCTGAGCATTCAGCAGCAGCCCGGGTCTCATGTGTTTCGGCGTCCAGCGTCCGCGACTGAGAGAGGGCGAGATTTGAGGCTGCGGTTGCTGACAGCCCGAGAAAAGGGCTCCGGACGCCTGCGGAGACCTAAGCTTTGGCACGATCCTTGGGTGCGTCTCGCAGATTGAACCACACGCAACTGGTTTATGTTGGGCTGAAGATTGAGGGGCTGGAAGTGCTCAGAGGGACCGCTTCCAAGCTGCCCGCTGCACCGAATAACAACTGGGACCGGGATGCGGAGCGCTTGTCCATACATGGACACAGTATTCAGCTGGTCTCCGCACCTTTTGGCGGGCAGGCTCTGTCCTCCGGGGCGGCCAAGGGTTCGGTGCATTCGGACACCTGGCTCGTCTCACCTTTCCTCGTCCTAGTCGGTGAAAAAAAGGCGAAGCGTCTTATTACTGATGCTTCAACTCTTTCCCAAATAGAACGTGCGCTTCCTGATCCTTTGGGACCCTCTCAAGTGCAAGGGACAAATGCAAAGAGGTTTTATACCAGATTGTATATTTGGGGATTTGATTCACTGACATTTGTCAACTGTGTCATTTTATTATGCAGTAGATACCCTTTGAAATTTTAATTTATATGCAGCGTATAAGAGAGATATAAAAGAAACCAGCATGCATGGCACTCTCTTATATAACGGGTTGCATTTCTGCACATGGTCGTTCCAATGAATCAGCTGCTGGATTTGTGTAAGAGCACCTTGGTGATGGAAAAACAACCGTGCCTGTGCCCGGAGTGTGTTTGTGTTGGCTTGCAGCCCACGGCAGGGTAAATAACCTCGTCCGCTACAAGGTACACTTTCAGGGCAATTTCACCTCGGCCGAACAAGTTGTTCAGCACCACGAACAGTGTAAGAAATTAATGCGACAATTAATGTACCTCCCTCGAGAAAACTGTTACGTGCGGGATTCAGTAGCAGCGGTGCTGGCAAACTGATGTGGTGTTTTGGCCATGTGAGGAACAGTAAGGGAGTTTACACTGCCATTTATGATATACGTGTATATTATTTATGATGCATTTTCCCTGGAAGCAATTTACATATTTTTACTATATCAATTAAGGTTGAGTGCTTTGGTCAAGGAGTGGGATTCAAACCTTTGTCCTTCATGTGAAGGTGGCAGCACTAACCACCACACCATCTGCTGGCAGCATCACACAAAACCCTGCCTTCACAGGCGAGAGGAGCTCAGCGCCTCAAAAACTGTGAAGAGTGAAAATTAAGGTCCTTCTTCCCGCCTCCCAGTCGGAGATGAGAGACGAAGGGTCCAAAGCGCGTTTAGGAAAAGGTCAAAGCCGGAGCCCCAACAGGCATCGGGCTGACGGCACGTGTTAGATACCAAAACCATTGAATGTGAAATTCATTCAGATCCAGCAACCGTGCATCTAAGATTATCGCAGACCTTTCCCAGCCAGGTCGTGACGTGTTCCAGACCCTCCCTCCTGGAGGAGGTCGAGGGCAAATGGGACTGAAACACCGAGGCGCTAAAAGAGCAGTTTCCCTCAACCGCGGTCCCTCATCGGCCTCTCTGGTGCACATCATCATCCGTACCCACACCTGAATGGACGTCGCCATTCCGCCCTCGGTGTCCACCTGTCAGCTAATTTAATGCAAGTGAGATGTGGACTGAGAGCATATTATATAGCCTAAAATAATGTATTTATTAGCGTGACACCAACTGCACCTATTTGTTTAATCTTTTATTATTTCCAGCTGTGATCATATTACTTACATGCGCTCATACACATCACTCTGAGTATTTGTACTGTACTCTTTGTACGCTCTTTATTATCCATCCATCCATCCATTATCACCAACCACTTGTCCCAAGCTCATTATTATTATTCTTATTATTATTATTTATTGTGGTTTTTACTATTTTACTTTATGGTTACCCTGCCACTTTGATGTTGTTCTGTATGTTGAATATGTGTGAAGACACACCCGCCGTGTCTGACCGCGTGTGTGCGCGGCGTACTTGGTCGTTGCAGTTATCTCATTTGCTGTTTTTGTTCGCAGTACCTTTGACCCCTATGTTTGCACACCTTCGCCCCCCCCTCCCCCCTCAACATTCATACTTGGACCCCCGACGCTGGGTGCCACTAAGTGCTGAATGAGGACTATTTGTTCAGGTGTGACGAATAGCCGCATCCCTGTCACAGGACAGTGGCCAGAGGGCTCAAATTTCACAGAGCCCCTCCCCCCATATTATCAAATACCACTCGAACCGTGGAGCCTTGCAGCTCTCAGTCGGGCTGTTTATATTTCTTCTTCTTTACAGTCCTCTTCTTCATCCCCTGAATAGTACCAGGCGGGGCTCAGTGAGCAGATTTAGAGGCTCATTTCATTTTTATTGCCTGCCTGTAGCCTCCACAGGTGCTCTGGTGGCGGCAGGGTAGGGGCTGGGGTTGGGGCGCGGTGCGGGGGAGGTTATGATCCACATTCTAAGCTTCCTGAAAATTAGCTTTTTTTGTTTTCCACACAGGCTGTGTCAAACGACAGGAAATGTCCTGGCAGGGTGGCTGTTCCACACAGCGTCCTGTGTCCCTCTCGTCCAACGTCCCTGGTTGGAAAATTATTTTCAGCTCGCGGCTTTCCAACGCCCCCCCATCCTGGACTCCCGTTACACGAAGGGACCATTGCTGATCATAAAGCGTGGTCCATTTCTCTCTGAGTTCAAACGGTCCAGTGGAAGCTGATGAAAAAGGGGGGGGTGGCAGGAACCTCATGGTTGGGTGTGCAAAACGCTCCGAGCTGGAATCCCTTTCCAGTGTGATGAGCCAATGTTTCATATGTGGTGGAGGAGGTCCGTTTCGCTCTGCATAACAACGTCACCAAGCACCGTCCCTCTCTTACCATTGCTCTGATTCCGGAATCTTCTGAACCCAGGAAACCCTATGTTCTTGAGGTTCTTTGTTTGTCGTCCTCGTGACAATGCTGACCAGTCAGGACACCGAAAGGAGACCATCTGGGAGCTGGCACCGTGTGGTCAAGGCCCCGACCTTGCTCCAATGTTCAAGACGATGCTGAGAAGAAAAGAGGCCAGGGATCTGAGGTGTGGATCTGGGGCCCTGTGGTTCACGATGGCTCTTTCTTGCAGGAGCACGGTCCGCAGTATCCTGTTCACCGCGGTGTTTTTGCGGTCATGCTCACGGACGGCACACATCTGCTTCACGTCACCTAACATTGGAAACAGGTTTTGCGGTTAAAGGTAGCGGTTTTCTTTCCACCCCTCCTCCCAGTTCGGTCTGCCGCAGTGTGGGTGGCCGCACCGCCCCGGCCGGCCGAACCGCAACCCGCTCCGCAGGGAACGCTCTGGAACACTCAGGACGGGTGGAGCCGCCACGTGCAGAATGGCCAAGGGGGCCGTAACTCACTCTGTGAGCACTTTGAGTCAGAAGGATCTCGTTCTTCAACACACAGCTCCACACGTGCTGTGGTCGGTTCCTGATTGTTGTTTGGCTCCACGTGCCCCCCCTGCCCAAAAAACCCCCAGTGATTCACGTGACAGAGTGTTCACTGTATAACTGCTCTGCCTATAAGGCAAAGGCTTGTAACACACTCTGTGGGGTATGTCCAACGTGTGTAAGTTGCACGCTCGGTCCGCGTGAATCTCACCTCAGACAGGAGAAAGTGAACCCAATCAGAACAGCTTTTTTTTTTTTTTTAAATGTGCTTAGCTGGTGCTTTCATCTGAAGCAACTTTGGCTCTTTTTTGGTTGTTTTAATGCACACAGCTGGATGTTCTGCTCAATGAGTTTTCTTTGATTATTCCACACCCGGTGCTCCAGGGTACAAG
Organism: Scleropages formosus; assembly: GCF_900964775.1. Classification (NCBI taxonomy): domain Eukaryota; kingdom Metazoa; phylum Chordata; class Actinopteri; order Osteoglossiformes; family Osteoglossidae; genus Scleropages; species Scleropages formosus. Next base: position 21,209,740 of record NC_041806.1, on the reverse strand, counting down.
GGCAGAGACCCCCTGCGGTGCCACAAAGAGTACCGCTTTCATCAGTGTATCAGCCTTAAAGTACCGTTTCATTCACTTCCTTTCATGTAGCTCACGCTTTTCCCTTCTTGCTCACAGTGTTCTCGCTGATTTACCCATTCATACAGCATGGTAATTTTTACTGTTAGTTCAGCATACATACCTTACTCAGGGGTGCTATAGCAAGAGATGGGACTTGAACACTGGATGTGGGAGTCTGAAGGTAGACGCTCTAACCACTGTGTCCCCAGCCACTGTGCCTTCTGCTGCTCCAGGTTTGAGCCTGGGTTGCAGGGATCACGACACAGAGCACTAACAACTCTGTGGTTACTCTGGTAAAGGACATGGTAACGCTAGTTCGAACAGCGAGCGTCGCGACTCCAGGAATCGTACCTGTGACAAGGGCTCTTGGTGCTGCAGACTTGACTCGTGAAAGAGGGGATTGCTTCCGTTTGTGGCACGATGGAGATGTGAAGCGACTGACCTATATTCTCCAGGCCTTGAGCAGTGTGAAGCGAGAGCGTCACAGCAAGGGCCGCGCGCCCACAGCGGGAGAGATGCACACGGACTGGGATCCAGGGAGGGAGAGAGGCTGAAAGCAACTGAAAGCAATAAAGGCAGTGGCATAGCGTGTGGCGCTGCTGTGTTTGGCCCTAAAGGCTCTGGGTTCAAATCCCCCCCTTTTCTTGTCATCTCTTTGATCAAGGTAGTGACCATGCTTTTAGTATACAGTGAGGCTGAACAGCATGTCTCTGGACTGTGGGAGGAAACCGGAGCACCCGAGCAGAGCTTGTGGAGTGTGGTGGGGGCATGATGTAGCTCTTGTTTGTGTTTTTTCTTTATAATATCTATTTATTTATTACTGGGGACAGTAATAAATAAATAGATATTATAAATAGATATTAGGGGACAGCATAGTGGTTAGAACACCTGCCTTTGGGCCCAAATGTCGCAGGTCGGAGCCTCACCTCCAGCTGTAGTACCTTTGAGCAAGGTACTTACCCTCAGTTGCTCAAGTAAAAATTACTCAGCTGTCTAAATGGGTAAATAATTGTAATATTAACATTGTAAGTTGCTTTGGTGAAAAGTGTCAGTTAAATGATTAACTGTAAATGTACAGTCAAGAGAAAATACCTCTGATTGGTTAATGGTGTTCGGGGCAGCAGGTGGTGTAGGTCATAGGTTCAAATGCCACCTCTTAAAACCTTTAAGTAAGATATTTACCCAAAATTGCTCCAGTGCAAAAATTACCTGTCTGTATTGACAGTTCAACGTGGCAAGAGGTGCACACCTCAGAGACAAAACCACTTTCAGCAGCAGCTCAGCTTTTTGATATATGGAACCAATAAATAGAGGGACGAGAACCCACTCTTTTCGAAAAACGTCGAGCTTCCCACGTAACGGATGGGTTCGGTACTCGAGGGGCCCACACTGTGGAACGTTCTTGCTCCATATCCAATTTCATTCCTCAGGATTTTGAAGAGTTTCGAGGTGGTCCCATTTTCTCACATCTGCTTGGTTTATGGAAATATTCCAGGACTGATTCCTAAACAAAAAAATGCCCTCGAAAAGGTACGTTGGGGGATTTGTGTGTGGATGTTGTGGCAAGTGTGTGTGTTTTGTTCCCCAAACTGAAGCTGTGGAATAACCTTGGCTCTGTCCTCAATTGCTTCGCCCCTTGATGTGAGCCCGCGGGTTATCTGTCAAAGTGTGAGATACACACAGCGATGTGCGTTGTTGGCTCATGGGATTGGAAGAGAAGGCCGTGTCCCGCACCCGGTTTTTTATTACTCCAAATACTGTGTCCCGTGGGGTTCAAAGCAGGGACAGTTATACAACCAAAGTAGATATGAAGTCGGAATGCTGCCGAGAGTTCGTTCGTTAATTGCTTACGTTTGTTCGTTCGTAAGTTAGTTTGTTCATTTGTTTGTTGATTCCTGTCCTTTGTTTCTTTGTTTTTAACTATACTTTCTTCATTTGTCTGTTTTCAGCTATTTGTGACGTAGCAAACGCCACCTGCATTTCCAAGTCCAGCCATTAGTGGGCAGCAAAGAGCACCCAGAAAGAGTACTATTGGGGGGCGGGGGGTGGATTAATAGCAGTTCACGTCTGGTGTTTGCGAATGTTGGTCGTCGGTTACAACATGAAGGACGTTGCACGTTTGTAGCTTGGATCGGTCGACAGTTGGCTTTCAATAGGGGTTTGTGGAAACAGCGTATTTTTATTTTCAGTACTTTTTATGTTTATTTTTAAAGTAGGTCAAAGTTATTTAAAATGTTTAAATCCTTTAAGTGCATTTTTAATTTATCGTAGTTACATCTAAAGTGTTTACAGGACCTGGACTGTGTATGAATCTAGGGACACCTGTAACTTTAAGCTTTTCTTGTGTGTGATGTTGTGGTTGGATTTACAAACAAATCAAGTTACAAACAGGCTTCCAGTCCCAGTTGTGTTTGCAGGTTGAGGACCCAGTGTACCCACCCTGAACTGATTCAGTAAAAATGAGCCAGCTGTATAAATAGGCTGTATAATATTCAACCCTAACAAATTTAAGCTGTTTTGGAGAAAAATAAGAGATAAATGAATAAATGTAAATACCGAGGAGCCTGTGAATTGTGTAAAATGACTGCGTTTACACCGTCAGGGAGAAGCGGCGGTCCTGGAGCACTGCGGATTCACCCGTCAGCTCAGTTTTATTTACTTTGGAGGAGAGGCCCGCTGCCTTTACCTCCCACTTCACAGCACGCAAGATATGAAAATAAAATGGTTTCATCTCTGGGAATTGAGTACAGTCTGTTTAGCCAGAAGACTGTTTTAAGAACATTGGAACAAAATGTTACAATCAGTCCCTTTGGTTTAGGGAAGATGTCATGGACTTGGATTTATGGCCATGGGCACTCCATCAGAGAAGTGTTCTCGCTTCCTTAGTTCACAGTAACCTTTCTGTCATCTGCAACTATGTGTTTATTCTGCTGTATAACGGTGCCAGGACTACATGGGGATATCGGCAGAGTTTGAACAGTGTAACGTGTAAGTGAAGCAAACTTGTAATTACCATCGTAAACACCACAGAGGCAGCTAATGGGGGATTTTTGAAAAATTTAAGAAACTTGGTGATACTTTCCAAAGGCCCCCAGCAGGGGGTCTCCACCACCCAAACAGTAAACCTCACATGTGTGCTGGTTCCATAGTGGTCAGACCTGCTGCCTTTGGACCCTTTTGCAGGTTTGAATCCCACCTAGTACCCTTGAGCGAGGTGCTTATCCTGAATTGTTCCAGTAAAATAATCCAGCTGTGTAAATAATCAAAAAACATCAGCTTATTGAATAAATTAAAATTAAATTGACTGTACTTTAGAATCTCGTGTCTGCATCCAAAACTCTCATTCTGTTGACGTGATACGCTCGTTGTATTGTTCTCTGAGATACAAGCTGCTTTGGAGAAAAGCTTCTGCAAAATGAATACATGCAAATGTAAATAAATATAAATTTGCCCTGCCCTGCTGTAGCTGTATGTCAGCACCTGCAGTGGCTCAGCCCATCCACTAGGGGGTGACAGTGTTCTGCCACAGTCTCTCGTCTCTTTCCTGGCCTTCTGGCTGGCCTCCCTTCCAGGTTGGGTGAATAACTGTAAATGCAGCAACACTACGGAGGTCTGCGATCCAAATATTTGACCCCTGGACCAGGGAGAGCAGGTGGCGCAGTGATTGAAGCCAGTGCCTTGGAGTTAGAACATCTTGGGTTCAAATCCCAACTCTTGCTGTAGTACCCTTTATCGAGGTACTTACCCTGAGCTGATACGGTAAGAATACCAAGCTGTATGCGGATAAATAATTATAAAGTTGATTATCTGTACTGTGAGCTACTAGAGGAGTCGGCTATATTAATAATAATTTTGAGGCACTTTCTACCTTCCTGGTGTTAGGAGGTACCAGGAGGTGCTGTACCTCTGATTAAAACCTCACCTCCTTTACGACATTGTAAGCTACCGAGACCAGTTTGGTTCCACAGTCCATTTACCTTGAAGCTCTGAGTCATTTTATGTAACATATTTATTTTAATTTTCATATGCGTGTGGGGGCTCAGCCTTCTGTGGAAGTGTGACTATAAAGTTTATAAAGTTTGTCTTCCATGGATAGTGTGGATGTCAGGGTAAGAACAGCAGACCTACTTTTCCTTTTGACTTCTGCCAGTTGCTAGTGGGAATCTTTAGTGGCGTATTACTTAGTGCTTTCTGCTTTATTGTGGTTTTTTTTGGGGGGGGGGGCAGGAGGTTGAGGGGATGTTATAATAATGCTGTGCCGTCTGTGAATGTATTCTCTGACTCTTCCTTTTTATTTTCCTTGGCCTCTCATTCAGCTGTGGAATTTTAATATGAAAGTGGAAACAAGCTTTGTTTTCCTTTTATACCAGTGACTGTGTGCCATCGTTTATGCAGGTGAATTGCAGTGACATCACGGGGTAAAAAGCACTGGTAGAAAACATGATGGACAGACAAACGTGTTCCACTAAGATCAAATAGCTTCTTTATCCACATTTAGTTATCTATTAATCTTTCTCCAAAGCAACTACCAACACTGCCTCCCCATTCATACAGTTAGGTTATTTTTACTCCATCAATTCAGGGTAAGTACCTTGCTGCAGGGTACTGCAGCAGGAGGTTGGATTCAAATCTGAGTTCTCTGACTGCAAGGTGGCAGCTCTAACCACCACGCCACCTGCTGTCCGTGTTTTTTGGTAACTTTCTTTGTGTGCGGGACCTCTGTTGTAGGACTAATTGTTTGTAGGCTTTGGGCTGGACGCAAGAAGTTTTGTATTTTAATAATTTTCGTAGTTTGTCACTCAGTTGCTGCACCTTTGTTAAATGTATGGAGTGGAAAGGGAAAAGATGAGTGGGGTTAAATGTCATCAAAGCGGAACTGGTGAACTGACAGTCCAGATGTTTCTGAAGAAGAGAGACTCGTGCCCCCCCCACACTTCCACCCCGCACTCATCGTATACACACTTTAAAGGCCTTTGCTGCGCATAGGCACCTGGGTCAAGAACGGTCACCAGCCCAGCCCAACGCGGTAAATGACATGATCGAAGGCGTCGGGCAGTTTACTGTGGTATGGGGGGGGGGGCGGGGGGGTGTCCTGTCCTGGTTTAAAAGGTGCAGGAAGTTCAGTGATGCCAGCAGGACTGTTGCCATTGCATTCTTTCCTTTCGTCATAAAGTGAGTGTCTTTCATTTGCCTTTTACCGTGCCTTTCTACACCGGCGGTGTGCTTTTACGCGCTTTTCTCCACAGAGAAGCACGACAGGGATTAATGTGGCCTACGCCTATTTTTAACTCGTCACCCTGCTATTTTTTTTCTTCTACTTTGTCTTTTTGAGAGTGCTTTTGATGGGATCTAACTGCCGTCCTGTCCTTTGACTTACTGCATACATGCTTCACGCGATAAGAACCTGTTGAGACACGAAAGGAACAGCTTAGGTGGGAATGGAGTCGAGGGTTTGCCCGGCCTTTTGAAGCCCTCGGCTACACCTGCGGATGGAGCGGAAGCCTGGCAGACGGTGGAGAAAGAAGGGATCAACATTTTTTTGAAGAAGAGAGTTCACGTGGGCGCTTAGCAGCACTCGGGAGCCACGTTCCTCCTATTGTTTACTCGTGTGAAACATATCCAGTTCAGTTCATGACTGCTTCCAGTTAAAGAATAACAAGAGCGTGTTAAAGCCCAGACAGGCGTGGAGAACGATTTCACCTTCACTTTGCCGCCATCAACTGCTCAGCTGGTTTTTGTTCCTTCGCCATGCAGTGAATGGAACCACCGCCTATCAACTGACTCCTCAACATACAATGAGAGTCAAATGTCTGTTCGTAACTCAAATTGTTTGTAACTCCAAAGTCGCTTATAGCAATAAGTCAGTCAGCAAAAGCTGGATAATACAGGTCTCCCTCCACTTATTAATAGGTTGGGATTATTTATTATAACTATAGTAAAGGAAAAAAACGCTCTAAAACTTCCATGCGTTCGTTATCAGTGACCCCTTGTGCAGTGCAGAGTCACGCTGGTCTGCGGAAAATCAGAAAGAAACGGTGGACTTCCTGGACAGGCTGCCATCGCATCACAGTGTAACACTTTTGTTTTATTACCCCCATTCGCTTCAGACTACATTAAGCTTAAAACCTGTTTAAAACGACTGAAAATTAAAATGTCATCTCTACAACCTGGCATTGAGTGCCATTGAGCTCATATAAGGAAGTCCAGTGTCTGTTAGCTTCAGAACGCATTATTTCTTTACTTACAAAACCAACGAAAGCTTAATAAAATGGATGTCCCTCGAATTACAAAACGAAATAGCTTGAGAAAAAAACTTAAGAAAATAAAAATACTTTCTAAGACTCTTTATTGCACCATTTTTGTTAATGTTCCAGCTACTGCTAGAGCTGTGAACGCTGGAATATTTGAGATCTTTCTTATAACTATTACAATTGATATGTTTATCATGGCAGTCATGATCCATTGGCAATTTCAGTAACAAATAAGTCCATAGTTCTGGCTGTTCTGGCTCCTCCTGTTATAAATGTTTTGTCACAAATTTTCAAAGATACAAACAATTTTTCCATTTATTTAATTATTTTTACATTAAAGTCTCCTTGGGGCACAGTGGTGCAGTGGGTTTTGCCAGGGCCTGCTCTCTGGTCGGTCTGAGGTTCGAGTCCCGCTTGGGGTGCCTTGCAATGGACTGGCATCCCATCCTGGGTGTGACCCCCCTCGCCCTCCAGCCTTACACTCTGCGTTGCCGGGTTAGGCTCCGGTTCACCGCGACCCCACTTGGGATGAGTGGTTTCAGACTGTGTGTGTGTGTGTGCACATGCGTTAAAGTCTCCTCACTTCAATTTACTTCCACAGTTTTTACAGCTTGTTCCTCGCGTTTGTTTGGCCGTTAATAATAAGCTGAGGAAAACAGCAGCAGTTTGTGGAGACAACGTGCTTTTGTTCTCAGTCTCTGTGAAGTAATTTTTAATTTTTATGAAGTTCAAAGTCAAAAATCTGATAATGTATCTGAGTACTTGTATATACAGTATTACAGGTGGTTTATATTATAGGTATTATTATGGGTATATTCAAGTTTATTGCAGAATGTAACCCCTGGATAAATGCAGACACATCCGTATTAAGATTTTATTGATGGTGTAGATATAAAGTTGAACGTGTCCAGAAGCTGACAAACATTGAATATGCTTGATAACTGATCGACAGCTTGGTAAATAATCAACAAGTGGCATTCAGTAGGAGGACAGGAGCATGTGTAGATGAAGTATTTTCATTTTCTGTCATTTTAAACTGATTTTAACTGAAATAATCAATTTAGAATTTAGTAAGAAAAATAAGAGTATTTCTATTATTGCTTTAGCCGTATTTGCGCAATAAAACCTGTGAATAAAACAAGTGACATAAAAATTCTTAAGGTTTTTTTTTAATCGTGATTTAGTAGTAAAAGGGACTGGATTTACTAGGAAATCGAGTTATGAACGGATTTCTAGTCCCGGTGTACCGCAGTAATGCCGTCTGCCACTAAAGGGCGCTGTAATTTCTGTAATTCTACATAGAAGCACTTGCACTAACTGTGTGTTTGGAAGTGTCAGGTGTTTAACATGGTAATACAGCCCAGAGAGAGTCCTGGCCTTGTCTCGGAGCTGTAGAATATAACGGAAGAATGGAGAAAATGTTTTACTCATGGCTCTTGCGCAAGGCCCGCGTGTTTATTTTGTGATCCCTGCGGTCCAGACCGTGTTTACATTTTCTAGAACATGCCGAGTTGTTTCCTCTGCCGAAGTGCAGCCTGGCTTCCCGAAAAGGCCGCGTGCGTGCCACACACTTGAACTTTTGCGGGAGGAAAAGTATCTCAGAAACAACACAGAGTACCGCTGTTGGAACCGTGCGCCTGTGATCCGAAACAGCTGAAAAAACACCCCTGTTTCCGGGAGCTTCTGCAGACTTCGGCCCCCGGGCCTGATCTGAAGCAGACGTCGGTGGTGCTCGCACCTCGCGGATGCCCAGCGAGAGCACGAAGTAGTACGTTACCATTTACTCATTAAGCTCTTTTTTTTTTCTCCGAAGCAAATTGCGCCATAAGCTACTTACAGCGATTTACCCATTAATACAGCGTTTATAAATTGATTATGGGACCTGCGGCCGGAGGGGGGGATTCGAGTCCGAAGGTAGCAGCTTTAACTACTACGCCACCTTCTGTTTTATTTAGTGCTCCGTACGTGCGCCGTTAAATATTCATGAACCCAGAGCCTCACCCTGGGGTTTTGGTGTTTCGAGGTTGTTGCGGGGCAGACTTGGTGCCGGGGCAGGGGCAGGGCTCTGCGGCGCGGACGCCCTGAAGCGCACATCTCCCTCGGCTGTCAGGCTGCATTAGGGTCACGATGGGAGCTTGATGTCTCCCCACCCCCGCTACGTGAACGACGGCGCTCGCACATATGCTCCAGTATGTCATCCGCCGCATCCTTATTCGACGAGGGCGGTTGGGTTGACGGACGGACGGACGGGGGCGGGGCACCGATGCCTCGCGCCATAATTAGATCATTTGGCAACGCAAACAAACCGTTTGTGTGTGGGCTCGCTGTGCGTTTCCATTCGAACCGCTGCACACGGGGGATGGGGATGAAGGCTCGCCGGAGAGACGGCGAAACCCCCTCGGGCATCCTCTCGCTCACGCAGCGAAGCATCTCGCTTTGGCACGCGCCTCTCAAAAACAGCCATTCTCCTACCCACAATGCTCCAGCCTAGACCGTCTCCCCGCTTACACAACAGGCCTGGTATGTCTGGAGGATTTTACACTGTTGTACATGGCTGCGGTTTCCCCGCTGCACCTCACCGCAGGCTGCACACACCCATCCGGGAGTTACCCGGCATGCACGCTGGCCAGTCCGGTTCCTTTTGTTTCATTCGATTCTAACGATTTCCGTAAGATTGGAATAATGCAACGCGACAAAATTTTGCAAAGTTCTTAGTGATGCTGATTTTTGCATTGATTGTGATTAAAGTTTACTGATTACAGAAATACCACTAGTTCTTCTAGACTGTCAGTTTCAGTCATAAAATTTTGCTTTCACTTTTTTTATGAATTTTTTAAAGAATTTATGAGAATTTTTGCTCACACGTGTATAAAGCACTACATTGAGAGATTTTAAATGCCATTTATTAACAGAAGAAATTACATAGATATTCTGCACTGGAACATTCTAGAAAAGCGCTGAAACAAAGCAGGCACTGGAAGATTGTAGAAGGCACCAGAATCTCCTGGAAAGTACCAAACCTTCTAGAAAGCATCAGATCGGAAGGTACTGGAATATTCAGTGCTTGGAACCCGGTGCCAAAATTCGCATCAAAAGCAACATACAGGACAAACAAATGCCAGAAGTATGCTTAATCTGAGAAAACTGAATGGAAAATGCAAAAAAATCGACATAAAATTATGGCTACGTTGTGTAATCAAATAAAATGATTGTTTGGGGAAAAAAATAATAAAATCATAATAAAAATATTAACGTGACGAAACAAGTGAAATAATGAGTGTGCAAAGTGCAGCCCAACGATGAAAAAATAACTGCACCTGGTGAACAAATACGTGTTAAATACGAACGAATAATGATAAGAATAACTTCTGAAAAAAAAAAACTCAAGCTTTTCATTTCGGTTGTTTCTTTAATGCCAGAAACTCTTTCAAAAATCACCGACTCTCTGGCTGCCCTTGTGGAGGTTCCTCCACGTGTACGAGTGTGTTTATACACTGTCGACCCATTTCTCATCGTCTGGCGGTCACGTTAGAACAGAACGGTGCCTGAAGCCGTCCACCTCATACTGTGCATGCGTTTAATTTGTTCTGCATCTGGAGTGTGCTGGATTTTGGCACATGTGCTCCAGGTGTCCAGTAAACTGGAAACCCTTCTGGAAGGGCATCTTTGTCAGCTTTTCCAGTAACTGACCACACCTTTTCCCCATTGTCAGCTGTGCAATAGAGGTATTTACTGTGTCCCAGTCTGGTGATAAAAACACCTGCTTATTAAGCAAGCACGTATCCTACCATTAAAGTTGTATGTTTTCCCATAAATGCTACATGTAATCGCTGAGAGATCAGCCCCAGAACTGCTCTCACATCTGGGGGGTCTTCTACCAGATAGGGGCTGGTGTTAGTTAAGGAGACCATCAATAAAAATAGTTAAAAAAAAAATGCAAAAACTTTTTTCGAACATTCGAGTTAAAAAGTTTTGAAGGTACAAAAATTTCCTATTTTTTTTTTTAATTTATAGCTTTTTCTTCAGTGTTCTGTTTTCAGAAATCTCTGGGAGCTGCAAAGCGAAAATGACCTGCGTTTCCACTCGGCGCCATTAGTTGGCAGCAAAACGTACTCAGAGTAGAAGCTCAGTGCAAGTTCAGGACTGCCTTCACGGTGTTTACCGTGTTTACAGCTCTGCAGCGATCGAGAACAAAATGAGGAACGCTCCGCATGAGTCTGTCAACAGTGTTCACGCAATAAGGAGTTGTGGAGAGATTGTATTTTTATTTTCAGTCATTTGTAAATGCGGGCATGGGAGCATGGTGGCTTGGCTGGGTCCCACTCTCTGACAGGTCTGGGGTTCGAGTCCTGCTTGGGGTGCCTTGTGATGGACTGGCATCCTGTCCTGGGTGTCCCCCCTCCAGCCTTACGCACTGTGTTGCCGGGTTGGGCTCTGGCTCCCTGCGACCCCACATGGGACAAGCGGTTTCAGACAATGTGTGAAGTTGTGGAGATGATACATTTATTTTCTGTACTTTTAAGGTGTTTTTAAGGTTTTAATTTCATTAGAGTAGTTTTGAAGTTAATAAAAAGTGTTTCACTAGTATTTAGTGGCGTCAGCATGGATCCTGCCCCGTGACTCCTTTCTGGAATAGGCTGCAGAGACCATGACACTGCATTGGGCAAGGGATAGGGTTAGGATTTAGGATTAGGGTTAATAATAGATGAGAGAGATCCAGAGTATTTTTTATTTATTATAGCTTTTTGTGAGTTTTGCATAGATGTAACCTTTTAAAATGTGGACACATAGTTATTATTAAGCCACATATTTTTGATTGCGGCATGGTAAAATAGACTTTGGAGTTGTGAACAAACTGAGTTGCGAACAAACTTCAAGTCTCGGTTTTGTTTGTAAAATGAGGGTCCGGTGTTCTTTGCTGATCCTGCGTAGAACTACGCAAGGCTCCAGCAACACCCAGTGACAAAAATATACATACATGTAGTGACAGAACATACAAGTTGTGACAGAAAGGCCACGAGGATAAAAAATAAAATAAAATAAAAAAAGGGTAAAAGGGTAAAAATGAAAAAATACAGTCGTCAGAGCGGAGCAGTGTAAAAATAGAGAGTAATGCAAAAAGTACGGAAGTATAAAAGTAGCACCGTCATCTCAGCACCATTTAGGCACCCTGAGGGCTCATTATAGAGGGAAATGCTGAGTGACAGCAGCTATGAGGGAATGAGTAATACTCGGTGATTCGGGGTGGCGAGGAAACGGTCTGGATGTTTAATTACAGCACGTGGGCCGTTTATTTCTGTACCTGGAGGGGGCAGAGAGGGGAGGGTTGTCTTGTTTGGCAGGGAGGTGGACGCATTCCACACACCTCCCTGCCCCGAGATGAAAGAGGGCGGCTGGTAGCCGTCATGGCGTTCCGAGACAAGCTGGCTGTCAGCACCGGGAGGGGATGCGGTGAAGGAGAAAAGGCGGACAATGGAACAGGTGTGCTATGCCGGGGGTTGGGGGAGGGAGGGAGGGAGGGAGGGCTGGTCTTCTCTACTTTTATCGTTCTTTCTTCTTTCTCTTCGGGTTTGATGTGTCCAGGCCTTTGGTGGAGCTTGGATTTGTGGGGCCGTTGGGAACGCCTGTCCTTGTTCCTCTAGAACCAGGGACCTTTGATGTGAAGATGGGTCATGGTGGCACTTGGCAAATCTGCAGTTTTTCTGGTTCATTCTACTGCAGAAGCACTCCTGGGACTCGATGCAGTTGTTTCTTACCCACACCTTTCATACACACAAACACACATTCACAGTCCAGGTGTTTTGCTTCAGGGACCAGTGAGGCGTGGAGCCTTTGCTTAGTAATAATATGGCCATCTTATGGAGTCGGAACACACACTGGAGGTGACCTCACTTAAGTCGGTCCAACCAATTTTCCCAAAATCATAGCCACATGTGAGAGTTACATACCAAGGGCCCCACCACCAGGTATCTGCCACCACCCTCCTCAGGGCCTTGGTTTGGCCTTAGGGTTAGGATTAGAGTTAGGGAAAAGGGTATGGACAGAGATAGGTTTCTAACCTTAATTCTTACCCTATACCTTTCTAACCCTAACCCTTCTAACCCTAATCCTTACCTTTCCTAACTCTAACCCTTCGTAATCTTAATCCTAACTTTAGCCCTAACCCTTCTAACCCTAACCCTTCCTAACCCAAATCCTTCTAATTCTAACTCTAAACCTTCTAACCCTTACCTTTCCTAACCCTAATCCTTCTAACCTTTCCAACCCTAACCCTATATGTTCAGATGGGGACACTGTTTCCGCGAGCGGTGGCATGAAGGACTGTTATGACCGTTATGATTGCTCCTAAGACGTATATGTCCTCTGTCTCTGATGACACAAAGTAAAACTGTCCTGTTTTTTTCCTGGGAAAGATGGAAAACCAGAAATATCAGTGAGCTTTCCCGGTGCCATCGGCAGCCAGTGTTTGGCCATTTTCACCACCGAATGTCTATTGATCCCAGAGTTGCTGAAATGCGTACTAAGTATTCTATTACACATACAGTGTTTTGAGTGTACAGTGTGGTACAATAATTGCTCTATTATACTTATACTCAGACATTAGAACGACACACATTGAGCTTTAATGCTTTTAATTGTGACGTCTGAGAATCGCCCTATTATGACGGTGTTCGGTGAGCCAGCTGTGCGGAAGATGAAGCATCACGTGATGTCACTGTACATGTGACTCCTTCTGTGCACGTGTGTGTGTGTGTGTGTGTGTTCGCGCGCAATTCTGAACCCTTCTCATAAAGACCTGCCAGGACCTATTGCTTTGGCTTTGGCTGCATTCCTCACAGTTAAGGAGGAAGAAGAGGAACCCACACACTGCTCCAAGAGCAACGCTGTCCGCAAGAAGATGAGACCGGAAATAACGCAGCGGCGTCTCTACCTCATCTGATAATGTGCGCAGCAACCGGCGAATGTGAAACGCTGCAGCTGCGATGGCTTGGGAACCCATCTGTCACTGTTTGGGCGCAGCCCCCCCCGACTGAGAAGTGCACCGCTGTGGGCATCTGTCCCGCTGCGGACTCTTGGTTCTGTGGGCATCGAGGTCCTTGGGGAACCACCCCCCCCCCCTTCTCGCAGAAAGGCCAGGGTTCCAGCCTCTAATTGGTTGGTTCAGCTCCCTCAAACTGGATTCCCTCCCCGTTGGCTCAGTGATTAAACCACGTTATAACTACATACGAGCTTCCTTATAATTTAGCTTTTTTGTCGTCGGATGTATTTTACAGTTCATGATGTGTTCCACTGTCGCTATTATATTGTTTACATTGTTCACTGCTTAGCAGATGCTTCTCTCCAAATCGACGCACTATGGCGGTTATGAACTAGCATTCGGCATTTTCACCTTTATCCACTCCTTTTCTCTCTCTCTCTCTCACACACACACACACACACACGATGGATAATTTAGAGCCATCAGTCCACATGAAACACATCTTTGGAGGGTGGGAGGAAATGCACAAATGTGGGGGGAAAAGTGCAAGCTTTACACAGATTGAGCCAGATTGAAACCCACATTGAAATGTACAGCTGTGGGGCACCAGTGCTACCTGCTGTGCCATTACTACTATTATTATTATTATTAGGTTGCTTTGCAGACACTGTTACTTTAGCCAGTTATACATGTTGCACTCTTATATACTACCCAGTGATGCAGCAATATACCGAAGAAATTTGGTGTCATTACTTTTTTAGGTGCCCAGTAGCAGGGATTCAAACCTGCAACCTCTTGGCTATGCTGGATGGGAAGGGTGTCATTACACGTCAGTCACACAATGTGCCTCTCCAGCTGTGTGGGACAGGCTCTCATTGCACCGCAGGCTTTCTTCCGCTGCCAGCACACCCGGATGAACTTTAACTGTGGTACTTGAGGGCTGTGAGCTCACCACACCGCACTCAAAGGGTAAAGTCCTCGGCGAGTATTCAGTTCTAACCACCGCGGTAGATCGAGCCAGGCTTGGCAGCAGTGGCGGGGACATCCCGCCGTCGACACCACGTGTAAGAGCCTTGGGAAGGCAGCCACACCGCGGTCTTGTGACGCACAGACCCCATGCACGGGGGTCGCCACGGAACTGACCGGCCTACCCCCGCCCTCGCCGGCCCCCCCGGCCAATTAGCATGCGCCAAATGGCACGTATCACCGCACCGCTGTCAATGATAAGCAATTATAATCATGTTAAATTAGCGTGTTCAGGAAGCAGAATGATAGGGAGCGCAACACCATACCGTTTTGTATAAACAGATAACTAACGGGAAGAATAAGAGCAGCATTCGCCGATGTGTGACGGGTACGTTAGCGCAAACTCTGCGGTTCGGCTTGATGTCGTAAATAAACACGGCGTTGTTTCATATGCCGGGTTTTATTCTATGTTGTCGCTTACCTTTCTCCACCGAATACGTTCGTTTCCCTGCTCCAGACGTCGGCACTTGGATGCCGTGATGGGAAAACGCTGCCCGCTGTTACGCCGCAGCGGACGCGTCCGGTGTGGGCATCAATCACGAGTATGCTGGAAGCTCATGAAGAAAATGTTGCTCTAAGTCAGAGGCGTAATTTTGCATTTGAAATATTTAACACTCAGGATGTTGCTTACTATGATTTTTACACGTGTGGCCCTCAGACCAGTTCACAATAGTAGCTGTGGCCCTTGATGTATGCGGTAAAGTAGGGGGCTGCAGCTGAAGGAATGCAGGTGGTGTGGGGGGTCCGAGCTGCTGTCTTCCGCTCAAAGGACCCCCGTTTCAGTCCCACGCCCTGCTCTTGTACCCTTGATCAGGGTACTTACCCTGAATCGCTCTGGAAAAAACACCCAGCTATATGCAGTTGTAAGACATTGTCAGTCACACTCGAGAAAAAGAAGAGCTAGTACTGGGGCAGCTGGTAGTGTAGTGGTTAGTACTACTACCTTTGGACCTCAAGGTTATGGGTTTGATTCCCACTTCCAGCTATACTACCCTTGAGCAACATACTTAGTTTAAAGTGGTAGAGTGAAATTACTTAGCTGTGGAAATAATGGTAAGCACCATAACATTATAATTCTCTTTAGAGAAAAGCATCAGCTAGATGAATGTATGTAAAGATAGTAATTTTTGTCACCCCACAGCTGTACAAGCTAAACTCTAACCGCTCCAATTTATATGAATTCAGGCAGGCAGTAGGAAGAGTTAAAGCCGCAGTAGAGCGACAGCAGGGATTAACGTGCCTCTGCTCTGCAGCTTCCTCTATTGAACTGTAAAGAGATTAGAGGCTGCTGGGCTGGACCATCTGCACCCAGCCCCCTGGGGGCGGGGCGGGATCAGCCGGGCAGGCTGAGGGGGGTTACAGATGTTGCTGCGAAGCTCAGTCGGTGTGCGGGCTTGGGCCGGGCTGCTGTGTGGTGCTGCCGTGTGGAGGAGCGGGGGGACCCTTTGCTCGCGGCTTGGGGCGGGAGGCCGGAAAGAGACTCGGCATCCCCGACACCGGCGAACCGGCGCCACGGGAAGCTCCCGCGGCCATGGCCCTGGGGTGCTGCGTACCGCTCCGATCGCGAGGTATGGACCGCC
Organism: Scleropages formosus; assembly: GCF_900964775.1. NCBI lineage: Eukaryota > Metazoa > Chordata > Actinopteri > Osteoglossiformes > Osteoglossidae > Scleropages > Scleropages formosus. The sequence goes on along the minus strand of NC_041806.1, from coordinate 21,193,844 downwards.
ACCTCCCCCCGTACCCCGCGCTCCGCTTTGCTCGTCTGCCGTTGCTGCTGGACTCAGGGTTCGCGGGACAGGAGCGCAGCGGCTCTTCCGAACCCACCGTGGCCGACGCACGGTAACGGCGGGTGTTTCCCGCTGTCCGTACTCTGTGGACGCACCGGTCATCGAAAAGGATGAAAAACTTCATTAGTGCTGTGTCGCTACTTCCTTTGCACTCCTAGAAGAGTCAGTGGTCAATGGGGTTGCCTGGATGCGGCAAGGGGGGGTTACCGTCGCCTCTCGTCCCACCGTGGACTTTAAATCTCAAGTGCTGCCCAGTGCCCTCGTTGCACATGCCTCGTTTTCCGCATTTGGGCCACTTCTTGTTTTAGTCCATATTACTCGTTGGGCTCGTTTAACAACCCATTTATTATGCACTTTATTTTCTGTAAAGTGCTTTGAATGACCATTGCATTTGAAAATGTGCTATAGAAATAAACTTGACTTTGCCTGATATCTGATAAGATCTAGGCCGGTTTTTCACCGCGGTAACGTGAGCCGTGCCGATGGAGGGACCAGTCCGTTGGTGAGGGCTATGAGAGCAACGCCGGCACCGGGACTCTAATTGCATTTCTTTTAGATGTGGAGTCGAGCGCCGAGCCTGAGCAGGTCGGTGGTAACGACAGGGCCGAGCGCGACCGTTTGCTCTTCGGGCTGTTTTGGGGGAGGCAGCGTTGAGGGAATGCGGCTATGTCTGCCCGGCGATCTCTGACTTTTTACCCTGTTTTTTCTAGTGAATTTACTTGCTCTGCCTGCAGAGATAAAGAGGCATCGAACCGAGGCTCCCGAACGTTGACGGTCGTCCGGCAGAAGGGTTCTTATTATCTCTGACAGCAGGATGGAAAATCTTATCACGGCAGTGACCTCATATCAGGTGCTCGTGTGTGTCATTTTGGAGATTGTTGTGTGTTTTAGAGGTCAAAGGGGAAATGACCTTTTCTTGGTGGCGCTCAGGTCTCGTCCGTTGCGATCCGGATGGGCTGGAGAGTCGACGCCTCTACGGCACAAATGGCGTGACGCGGGTGGGGGTTGGGGGTATTCGTGTGGCAGCCTGCATGCCTTTCTTTGTCCAACCCCAGGGGTCTCACTTTAAGCCCACGGGTGCAGGATCAGTCCACCGTTTGGCAATCAAAGGGTCGCTCTGGGTTCGATGGAGGGTTCCTTACCTTGTTCACGATGGTCCGATTCACTGTTATTGTCGAAATACACGTCTAACGAAATTCAGTTTCTAGAAAAATACAGAATAAATAGTGTTGTTCAAAGGGAACCCTGGAGAGGAAAAGCTATTTCAGGTCTCGCAGACCCAAGTGTGGCCAAAATTGCAAAAGCATCCTTTAAATGGAGACTAGTATTTAATGCGGCTACATTGAGCAGCCCTGCAATGGCTGGATTCTGTACCACGGTAGGGGCGCTCTGGAGGCGTGGTTACAGTCTAACACAGTGTAGGCATGAGGTAAGACCCAGGCGGTGTGTGATGGGGGTGGGGGCGGGGTGGTTGAAGCCATGGGCCATCTGACAGGGTGCTGTCCTGGGGTAGCCCTCCATCCACGGGCTGCCATTAGGCACATTGCAGATTAGAGCCCCATTTGATGGCATCCTCTCACCTCGCTCTCCTGAGCCTTTCCTAAGCACCTTTTTACCGCGGTGTTCCGTGAGGGTCGGGGGGCATGCCGGGCAGGCTGCTGATGTTTGTCGGCACCGACAAGGAGTTTGGGCTTCGCCAGCTGAGCTGAGGAGTGCCGCCATCGCCGTAAACAAAGGAGAGATGCGTTCAGACGCTTGCGTCCTTCTGACCAGACACGCTCTTGCCGTGTTACTGTGTGGAGATGATCCCCGGTCGGGGGGGGGGAGAGCGGCAAGTCCGTTCAGTTTAAGCTACCTAATTCCCTCGGTGCCAACAGTCGCGTTGAGCTGTGTGTGCGCCGTGTGTGCACTGTGCGTGTTCTAATTGGAGCCGACAGTGGCCCAAGCTGACCTCTTCTCACCCCTAGAGGGCTCGCATTGGCTGCCGGCGTGAGCACACACTCCTCCCTACTGAGTCTTACTTGGTTGAAAGCCTTTGTCGTATGCCCCCGCCTCCCAGGGACGGTGAAAGTCCTCCCTTTGACACCACGAAGCTGCTGTTTCTCTTGGGATCCTTTAACGCCTTGCTGTCCAGAAGGATTGATCGCTCCAGGTTGGGGGTCGAGGGCTGTGCTCTTTCTCCTCCGGCCACTCGGTGATCTTACTCATAACATGTCCAAAAGTTCAAACTTGTCAGATCTCAGTCTTAGCACTGATGTGGTGGACTGAGCTCCCCGCTCCCAGCCCTCGGAACTGCTGAATCCCTTTTAACATTCAAGTAGGGTCTGGAAACCCCGCTGGACCCATTTCTCCCCCGAACTCCTGACTCCGTCGAAAGTTAGTTCTTCGCCACCTGCGCTTCCATCTACTCCGAGTCGCTTTGCAGCGCAGCATCTGCCAAAAATGTAAATGTTAATGTAAAACTAGTTATTATTGAAGTTCACACTTCGATTTGAAGTCAGAAAGCAGAGACACTATCAGCAAAGACTATGTCCTGTCATAGTGAAGCTTTGCCAATGTCTCGGTGAGGAACAGAACAGCTGTCGGCTCTGTGCAGGTGACCGGGCTTTTCCTGCGCTCGACCAATGAGCGCGCAGTTTTATTATCAATAAAATTTTTTTTAACAACTTTCAGTTGTTATTAGCCATATATTAGCCATTTTTACTGTGTCGATCCTAGGTAAGAATCTTGATCTAAAGTGCTGCAGCCGGAGTGTGATCTGAACCGAGGCCTTCGCAGTGTAGACAACAGCCATAACCGCTACGCCACCTACTGCCCTCATTTTAAACTGCGATTCAGAGGGCATAGGAGGTCACCACACTTCGCTGTGTGTTTAACCGGGGTTTTGACCTGCCAGGTAAAACTGTGTTGGGGGTGGGTGTCGGCTCCCCACCGTGACCCCCGGATTGGCCGATAAGCAGCGAACCATTATCTGATGGTATCTCGGCCCCTCGTGTGACAGTTTATAGATGGTCCCCTCCCCAAGTCATTGAGGAAGGGCGTTGGACCTCGTCAACGTCAACATGGTTGTGTCATCGACACCAGCACCCAGAATGCCGCAGGAGGCTGGGCCCTCTGATCCGTTCGCATACCAATGGTCAAGTGACAGAATAATCCAGAGGTGACACCTGGCACGGAGCCCAATTCGTGGCTTTCAGCTTTTCTGCTCTTTGTTTTGTGTCCAGAACCAAAAGCTTTGCTTACTGTGCCGCTGCGGCTCATATAGGCCACATAACTGTCGGGAAAATAGCTCAACTCATACTCGTTTTTGTCTGCAGACGAAACATCGCCCACGCGGCCTGACTTTTCATACGACACACGGGCAGATGCGAACGTTTCCCAGTTGGTGCCGTTCAATTTAAAATTTTTAATTTTTTCCCCGCTCTTCTGTTTTGTTGAATTTGTCCGTTGTGGAGAGGAAGTGACCGTGTTCTCGAAGTGACCAGCTGTTGGTGCCTAGTGAAATGCGCTGAAACCGATGAGGAGCGAAACACCGTCTAATTCGCCTTGTTTCCATGGCGTTTACAGCGCATGCCTGATATTTTTCGGTGCTGGTGATCAATAATGCGATGATGAGTGTTTCATGTGGTTATGGGAAGAACTGGCCAATGGAATTTTTATTTTCAGTGATTTTCAATTAGTCTTATTTTTAATGTAGCTCTAAATTAAACTCTTTGAAATTAAAAATCTTTTTATAACAATCATATTGGAGATTTTTACACAACCTCAGCTTTAAATGAAACAAAGGACAATTAGATAATAGATATATAATAAAGAAAGGCGGAAGTGTCGACACGGAGCAGCTCGGCACGCGCTGATGTCACAGATGTGTCGGGAGTCAGCGCTGAAAAGGAGACGCTGGAGATGTTTTTTAGTTTTTTTTCTCGTAATTTTTAAAGAGTTTTGACATTAATGTAGTTTAAGAAAACTAAAAAATAATAATAATAGTGTGAAAGTATTGGATTTCTTTGACCTGCACTGGGCAGAGAACTACTGCTATTGGATGGAACTCGTACCGGAAGTGCAACAGAAGGGAATTTTTCTTAATAATAATTTTAAATTATTAATAATTAAATTTTTAATTACTACGTAGGAGCTCCGACTGGTAGCGTCTCTCCGGCGAATAAGTGAAGGCACGTCGGTGTTGTACGGCTTTTACTGTGACTTAGTTGTATAAGTGACTTTTGAGTTACAAACAGAATGAGTCACAAACAGTCCTCTGGTCCCACTGGGTTCATAACTTGATGAGCCAGTATATTTTGTTTTGAGCTGAGATTATTATTACCTTTTTTTTTAAAAAAATCAAAAAAAATCTGACACCTATGTCCAAGGTGACTTAGTGGCTGAGTTTAAAGTACCCTTCACTTAGTTCATACACTTATTTTATACATGTGCAGCGTGACCCTAAAAGACTCCGGAGTGCAGGAGACTCCAGTAAGGCGGTCGTGACAGCTGGACCTTTGCTTTGACAGAGCTGCTGGGATGGGGCTGTTTAGTGTCACTCAAGGGTTCATTTGAGCCTGTCGGGAAGGGGAGCAGAAGCCAGTGGGGTCACATCCCTGAGATGTTCGGGATTGGCCCCCCGTGCACCGTGTGACGGGTCACCGGTGAATGGAGTCTGTGCATCGCTGTGACCGCTCGCTCGTGACTGTAGACCAAGAAGGGTCTCTCCTCTAGAATACGCCGTGCTACATGAGGCGAACAGACATGCGGTGTTCTTCTCAAATCCTGACCTACATTTCTCTAATGCTTTAGACTACAGATGACTTGGGCCTCTTGCATACAGAGGAGGTTCAGACTGTTTTTTTTTTTTTTTTAACCCGCATTAAATCGCTCTGAGCCTGTGGTACCGTTGGCTGCAGTGAAGAGCATCACATCTTAGTGCAGAAGCATTCTTATGCTTTTTTGTATGTAGGGGTGGGGAATTAGGGTTAGAAAGGTTGATGGGTGAGAAAGATACCCGGAGGCTTGGGAAACCAGGGGAAAAGAGATGCCATCGCTGATTTCCTTTAGTTCAGTAAAGTGCCACTCAGTGATGGTAGACTCTGCACAACAGCTTATGAATATATATCAGTTTTCCACATAATGGGTTTATTATTCGCTACAACATGCTAAGTGTACTTTCATAACTGGTGTGTTGCGTAGGGCCCGGTATTCTACTCAGGGCAAGCGGTTACTGAAATTGGATGGATGGATGAGTGTTGGTGTTATCATTGCCACTCATGAAGGAATACCTTGTATTTTGGTTAATTTTTAATTTTAGTTGAGGTATTTTTTCACCCAGGAGCCTTATAATTTTTCCCATAGTAAATAGTGGTAATTTGACTTCTAATAACAGGAATCCATCTGCCTAATGGGCTGACTGCTTCGATTGAGGACTGGGCGTGCCATGTGTGAAAATGAAGCGCATTCCATGGTTCCGGAGCGCACGCTGCAGTGTGCGTTCGTACTGCAACGTTTCTTCCTCCTGCATTTCTACGCCATCGGTGCCCGCGGCCCTTTTTCGGTGCGCGAAATTAAGAGTGAACTCACTGGTTATGCATGGATGAGCTTCTGTGATGTCTCAGCGGAACCCGTGAAATCTGTGAGTTGGAGGGATCGGTGAATCCACCCTCACGCTACCCACCGGGCAAGAGCTTAATGCAGTGAGGTGGCGGGACACGGTAGCATCCTCGTTGGATTTCACCCGAGCAGGATCTGGAAGACGACCTGAAGGTCTGGAATGGCCGAGAAGACCATTAGAATATCCCAGGAGCACGTGAGCGAGATGAACCAAGGGTCTTTGTCGGTGAGATGTGAGAATACCCAGCCATGGATCTCATCACCAGCATTTGACAGATGGGGTTTCCCTTTTCAGCAGTTTATCGCAGAGTTCATCGGGGAGATAAGTAGCTCCTCCCTTATAGAGAATGAGCATCGGTGGCACTACTCGGGGCAGGTCCAGCAAAGAGGGGGACCGAACGACTGTTCTGTTTCTCCTCCGATGTTTGGGAGATCTGTCCCACGCTGGCTGGTTTGTGAAGCTGCTGACTGTGCACTGAGCAGTAAAGGACTGAGGGCGAGAGAGAGAGAGAGAGAGAGCGAACGGGTGAACAGAGGAGCCCTGATACTCTGCTCTGCTGTAGTTTGGATGTACCTGGAGCAGCAGTCCTCCCAGGAACAGATGGGTAACTCACAACGGAAGCCATCGACCCCCCATCTGCACAGACAGAGGACGCCGAGCGGAGGACGAAAGCAGGATGAAGCAGGTTTGCTCCCTACATTTATAAAGATAGGAGTGATGAAGTAGCCGTTACCCGTCATGAGTAATGGACCTTGGATGAAGCACTCCGATGGGTGTGCTGCGAATGGTCTGAGCCACTGGCAAGGATGTCACCAGCGTTGAAACGCAGTCCCCCCCCCCAACGGGCGGACAGAGGGCTGGTACCCTGTTTGTCTCTGCGATATTTTTTATTTGACTGCTTGATGACTGTCCTCTGCGCTGGTTATCTGTATGGTCCACCTTTCACCGTGTTTGTTAGTGTTGTGCAGCCTGTCATTATGCTGCTTCACGGGCAAGTGTATATTATGCAGAATTTTCTTTGTTAATGTGAATAAGAAGGAATGAAGTGATGGCATTAGAACGCTGTTCGGTGTCCTCTTAGAAGGACGTAAGGGTTTATACAGAGCAATTTGGGAAAATTGCTGAGAAATCAAGTTTTTTTTGTGTGTGTGTGTGTGTGTGTGAGAATGCGGCACTCAACTGAGCTTCTCATTAACTGCGTCACAGTGAAGTGGAGTTTAGGAGAAGAGAGCCGTCTCCTAGACGTCACGCCCACCCCAACACCGGTGGGTAAGTAGCGGGGAGGTCTATATCCAAAGCCGGCTTGCTTCCCGAGCCCGATTCAGCACGGGCCTGGTAAGTTCCATCATTGTGGTCCATAATTTCAGACCACTGGCTCTTCCCACCAATAAAAAGGTCACCTCTGGTATAGGTCCACATACTGGTGAAGAATGCCACAGATATCAGGTAGCAGTAGGGCCCATTGTCTCCAGCCTCACCACTTAGGCTTCTGATCAGGCCCATTTGGGCTTTCAAGGTTGTTGAGAGGTTAAGCTGCTTCTGTTGGTTCTCCACGAGTCATTGAACGCCACGATGGGATATCTTCAAAGCTGAGAGTCTTGTTACATTCCCAAATACATGGAGTCACATGTCCAGGCCCCCTACTCATTTACGGGGTAGAACACGCTTATGATCAAATGGCTCGGCCTCGGACTGTGTCGTGCAGCCCACAGCCCCTCTGCAGCAAAGGCTGGAGGTACCCCGATGTATCCCTCTGATGATCGAGGAGTCTAAGAGTCAGGGTGGCTGAGACCACAACTACTGGTACTTCACCAGAAGAGGCAGATGGGGATTTTAGAATTGCGGCAGACGTTTGATCCAAAAGGTGAGCACACGCATACCTGCAGCACCGGAAAGCTGCGCTGTATTGGACCGACTCCTCCGTGGCAATACAGCCAGCCGGTGATGTTTGCTGCCCACTGTTTCCATAAATTATCATCTCTTGGCTTCTCAGATACACACACACACAGTATAAGCCCAGTTCACCTCACTCCCCAGAGCGCTGAACCCCCACAGTCTTCATGCTTGTCCCTAATCTTCACACGTCTACTCTGAAGCAGCTGAGCCTGTGTTCTGTCCCCTTTGATATGCCTGTTTGGTGCAAGTCTTGCAAAAAAACTTATCTTTCCTGTTATGCGGGCAATTATGGTCCGATAAAGATCTGCCAAATCACTGTAAATTAAATTCGAAGGGTTGCTTGGATATAGACGGTAGTGGGATTGCAGCAGCGATGGCATGTTAAAGGGTAATGATGGACAATGGCTTCTTGAGAGAGACAGAAAGAGGACAGGCAGAGAAGGGGGAGGGGGGCCGTCTATGATTTCCCTTCTTTCTCTGTAAATTGACCAAACCCGTTGAGGTGACGTGTGCCTTGTGTTCTGTCCATTATTTCAAAACCAGACTGGACAGATGAACATGGAAAATATCTCAGCAACAATGATAAAATGAAACATAGTTAAGGAGACACCAGACTTCCAGGAGCTTTCCTGCTCACTTGGTTATTTTTGCATCACCCAAGTTTTTAATGGTCTGAAAAGGATCTCAGAATTTGTTTAGCTGGACAGTATACCGGCACAGTTACAGTTAAGGAATCAGAAGTGTAACAGGAGAGCATCTGCCAGGCTACAGTAAGTGTGTCTTTGTCCCGACTGTCCACTTCGAGTCCTTCTTTGTGTCCTTCAACTCTTGCTGGTTCACTTCATCTGATGGGGGTCCAGTCATGCAAGGATGAACTGGAGAGTCCAATGTATCATATACGTGATTTTTTTAAAAAAAAAAAATTTGACGTGAGTACGCCCGCTGCTTCCGGGATAGACGCTGAACTACCACGACCCTGATCAGGACAAGCTGTTAATGGAAATGGGTGGACGAATGGAATTGTGACACGATTCTCGTCTTTTTTTTTAATTTAAATTTTTTTTTTTTTTTAACATTTTATTTCAACCTGGATGTGGATGGCAAGATGACTTTAATCTTTAATACATTTTCCTTTTTTTTTTCTATTTAGAGTTGTATGCTTGCAAATTGCATGAAAGGCTGAAATAAAGTTACTTTTCACAAATTTCACCCAAAATCATACTACTAAGGAGGAAAATTGTCGATGATCTTAATGGGCGGGAGGAGGCCGGTACGAAGAAAATGACAATTCCTTCCCCAAAAAAAAAAGTATATGAATTCGTATGTTTGAACATCACTTGAAGTGATTTTTAAAAACAATTTCTCTTCAGCAGTTAACCCACCACACACACACACACACACACACACACACCTTTTCTGAACCGCTTGTCCCATACGGGGTCAGGGGGAACCAGAGCCTAACCCGGCAACATAGGGCATAAGGGCAGAGGGGGAGGGGACACACCCAGGACAGGACGCCAGTCCGCTGCAAGGCACCCCAAGCGGGACTCGAACCCCAGACCCACCAGGGAGGAGGACCCGGTCCAATCCACCACGCCACCGCACCCCCGTTAACCCACCACTTCTTTCCAAACTTTTGCTTTGAAAATTGAGGAAAATATGTTTTAAAAAATAATATTGCGATGTACCGGACTGTCCCGTCATTCCAGTATCCAGTCAGCTGAGGCCTGCTCATGAGCACATTAACCGTATTTACATTCTGAAGCAGTGACCTTTTCAGAAAAGGGGGCATAAGCATCTGTATTCGTCTTTCACATCGCTGCTTTTAACTCAAACACTACCCGCTGCGTAAACATGGCCCGACCACAAACAGCCGCCCACATGAGCTTCGGCAGGTTAGCATGTCCTTTTTACCTGTTGTGTTGGTCCTTCTACTCCCTTCAGCTACGAAGTCATCGAACGGACGCCGTGGAGCATTTCTTTAAAGAGTTCCGACTCTTTGTTTACGTCGAGGGTTGAGAAGCTGCTTGGCGACGGGTGGAGTTCGTGTGACGTGACTATTTTCTGTCCAACGAACGTGTGACACAGAAGGCTTCATAGTGAGGGGGCCACCAGGGGGCGTGCTGCTTAGAGCTGCTGCCTTTGCACTTGAAAGACTCGGGTTCGAAGTCCAGCCTTTGGCCATAGTGCCCTTGACTACGGTAGTGAATTCCTACAATATCGATATATGATATCCTACTGTGTAAATGGGTTAAATCGCACGAGATAAAGATGCGGCTAAATACTAGCTAATAATCATTATGTGTCGCGTTGGAGAGAAGTGTCTGATACATAAAAACTGAAAACGTGTCTGGAAAAACCTGAGCTGTGAGGTGTTTCAATCGCTGCCAGTGTATTACAGCTTTGAAAAAATGGATATTCTTCAGTGTTACGATTAATCGTCACCAAAGCTCTTGGCACTCGGAACGAAAAGTCTTTTTTTTCTTACCCAAAATTCGGAAATGTGACACATTGTGACCACAACAACAATTACTGAGCCACTCAGGGTGTAATCCTTTACAGTTATTCTTATAATAAAAGAATATTTTATTTTATTTTATTTTATATTGTACCCGTTATTGCTGGTCGTGGAGACTTAAAATGTACCCTGTTTTGGGTCTTTTCGCTTGATGGTTGACGGCTGGTCAGAGTAAGACTGGAGTAAAATGACGACAGGGAGTTGTGACTGTGTTCCTGCAGCTGGTATGTTGCACTGTTAATGAAGGTACCGCATTGACATTTTGGACTTTTTTTGAGCGACAGCAACTTTTTCGCCTCCGTTAATCTGTCACTGGGCTCCACTGAGTAGCGTGTTGCTCTAAACCAAGGGCGTCCAACGTGTGCCCCTAGGGGTCATTCAGGTCACCGCGAGAATGTTTGCAAAATTATTTTTATATAATATCCCTACCATAAATACTGTAAATTCATTCGAATCACATGGTAATAGATGCACATAAACACACTGCACATGAATATATTAAAGTAAAACAGTAATTTTTCAATTTAAGATTCAGTATGTCACTTATTTTGATTTTTACACATTGCCCTCAAAGCCATCCACAGTAACGCCTGTGGCCCTTGGCCAAAAACGGTTGGGCACCAGTGCTGTGAAGGGTCCCTTGGTCAAGAAAGCCGTGTCACAAATGGTGTTTCTCACTGTTTCCTTGAGGCGGGTGGTGCGGCTAAGGTTACGCACCTCTGTATTTCCTTCTGCTCAGTAACCTTTTGTCACCTTCCAAACAACTGTCTGCACTGGTGAACCGGTGTCCCACAGGGGACTGACGCGGACCCCTCTCTTCTGTTCTTCCTCGACAGCCGTGTCCAACCTGGACGTGGAGAGCAAGCTGACGTCGCACTACCAGGCCCCATGGCACCAGCAGCGCAATGTGTTCCACCCCTCCACCCGGCCGCCGTGCCTGGAGGAGCTGCACCGGCACGCCAAGCAGAACCTGCGGGCGCTGCACCGAGGTGAGATGCCCTCCCCGCCTCCGGCCGGCGTCCGCCGGTTTTCCGCCGACCGCATATAGTATTGATATAAGCATCTGTATTCGTAAGTTCGCTTTGTTCATATGTAGCTGCGCTTTCGGATCGATTTTTCGTATCGACTGCTGCGAGGATGTGTCACATACGCTGGGTGCTGAACTTACATACACAACTGGGACTGAAAGTCTCTTCATAGCTCAGTTGGTTTGTAAATCCGACCACTTTGTCACAGTCAGTAAAAGCTTAATAACACTGATGTCCCTCATGTAAGGTTTTCTAAAAAGCCGCAGGTGACGCTGCAATTAAAAATTTTGCTAAAGATTTCTATTTAGTTATATATTCCATTTTCACGAACCGCTTGTCCTGTGAGAACTTGCTGTGTTCTGGAGTCCATCCTGGGAACACGGTAGAGAGGATTGCAAGTCGTGTGCAGGAATTTTATTTTATTATCGTTTATTAACTCGAAACCACACGTGGAACATTTATCAGGCAATTTTCAGTTTATTTTATTATCTATAAAATGAACAAAAGCATAATAATAGTGCCTTGATTTATTCACCGGGAAGGTTCTGTGAAAGTCTCTGATATAGCTATAATAAATATAAAAATAACACTTTAAGACTTCATTTTGACCTTTTCATTGTCATCAGGCTACATTAAAAACTAATTTAAAATGATTGAAAGTAAAAGTACACACACACACACACACACACACACACACACACACACACACACACACACACACTTTCTGAACGGCTTGTCCCATACTGGGTCGCGGGGAGCCGGAGCCTACCCGGTAACGCAGGGCGTAAGGCCGGAGGGGACACACCCAGGACGGGACGCCAGTCCGTCGCAAGGCACCCCAAGCGGGACTCGAACCCCAGACCCACCGGAGAGCAGGACCCGGTCCAACCCACCGCACCACCGCACCCCCCGCGCCCCCCTCAGTAAAAGTACATTGTACACAAATTCCCATTAGTTCCTGTCCTTCTCTAATTTATCCCATAATCATGTGCAGAGTTTGTGTTCTCTTACTGTTCATTAAAACACTCGGTCAGCATCACACCTGGCGGCTGCAAACACCATGGAAGCAGTCGAGTTACTGCAGCGTCACACTGCTGGTCTCTTTCGGTGGGATTTACTGCCAACTACAGACTCGATGCGGAAATGCAGGTGACATTCGGTCGGCAAAAAAAACAAAGTTTTGCAGACTTGCTGTTAAAAACACAATGACACAGTTAAACTATTACTAACAATCTGCAACTTGACCATTTGTAACATTGGGATTCAGTGTATGTATTTTTGAGATCTGCCAGTTTATGGATGTATAGTAACAAAATAAACGGTATAATACTGTTAAAATACAAGATATTCCTATATAAGTGACCTCACACACACGCCCTACCTGGACTCACAACCACACTTGACGTGTGTGTGAGACAAGTGGTTCTTTGATATTTGCTGTGTTGGGTCTTTTTAGGGAAGGAGAGACTCTGGCTTGAGTTTGCGGTAATGTTTCTATTGGACGACACTTACATTTATTCATTTAGCCGACGCTTTTCTCCAAAGCAGCTTACAGCATTAAGGTGCCTGCAGTTATTTATCCATTTATACAGATAGGTAGTTTTTACTGGAGTAATTTTTAGGGTAAGTACCTTGCTCAAGGGTACCACAGTTAAAGGTTGGATTTGAATCTGAGACCTGGGGGTCCAAAGGCGGCAGCGCTACGCTACCAGCTCATACAAACTGCTAAGAATTAATACGTTTTGCTTTCCTCTGCTGTCACATAGCTTTCTTCATTTATTCTCCTTCGTTCTTATTGCACTGTGAGTAGTTAGCATGGGAACTGGGGGGTGGGGGCTTGGCGTTCAAATTTCGGAAATGAAGGCCTGCAGCGCCCCCTGGTGCGTGAGACGTGTCAAGTGGCTGTCGCATCTAATTGAAGGGTGCAGGAAGCGTTTGGAAGTGGCCGTGTGCTGCAGGCCACGCGGGGCCCAGCCGTGTCACCTGACCTGCCACGTTATAGTGCGCCCGAGCCGTGCGGCTCCCGTGTGACCCGCTTCTCCCCCATCGACGGCAGATCAACAGCAGCGGCAGCGGTCCGGCAGTCGGGAGCGCCGGGTGACCATCTCCATCTCGGTGGCACCCCCGATGCCCACCTACCCCTCGCCGCGGACCCTCCGGCGCCGCGAACAAAGGAGCCGGCACCCGAGAACGGTAAGGGCCTGCGGTCCCGTGCTCTTGCGCGAACTCGCTTCGTCCCAAGCAGCGGAAAAGCAAAGGGATCAAAAACACGCGTGCGAATATGGAAAATGTGCGTGGTCGTGTGTGATTAGCCGTGTTTTACATACATATCAGTTTACATGTCCTGCGCATCTATCTTTCTATTGATATACAGCAGGAGGGGCAAGGGAAACATGTAGAATATCAACAAATGCAAAGAAAGGTAATATATTTGTGTTCTTTTTTTTTTTTTTTTACTTATGTCCTGTTTTAAGAGTTGATTGATTTTTCTTGATCCTTTTGCCCTTTTGAGTCCTAACTGCATGGAGTTCAATGTGCAAAAAATATTAATCGTAAACATTATCTGACAGAATCTATTCAGCCGCTATTCCCCCAGCAGACAGAGAGAGGACAGTGGGAGCGCGTAACTGCGTAGCGCAGTGCGTCTGGTTATTTGCAGGGTTCAGCATACTTCTCTTATGTTGCTCTCACCATCTGAGCATAAATTCATCAAGGGTGGAGGGTAAACTGGCAGGGGGGGGTCACAGCCAGACTCTTTAAAGCAGGGGTGTCCAATGTGCAGCCCGTAAAGACATTTGTAAAATGAGAAATACTACTAGACCTACCATTAATATTATTATTTATTCTGTTGAATCACATGATAATGCAGTTATAGTTAGACATTCACATTTGAGCACACGTTGCACCTAAATAAAATCCAATAAAATAAATATAAATTTTTCAGTTTGGACATTCAGGGCTCATCATGTCAATTACTGTGATTTTTACTGGAGTCAGACCAGTTCGCGATAATGATGGGGCCCTTGGCCAGCAAAGGACGGACACCTCGGCTTTAAAGCAATAAAACAATCGTAACCCCTGAGCTCTGGAGTACACACCGGGCACTCATAGAGATGGCAGCCTGAGCACATCATAGGCATTAAATTTTGTGTGTGTGTGTGTGGTCTGCAGTTAAATCTGCTCTTCCTTCATGGACCACACAGCGATCACCTGTAGGCAGAAGGACTGGTGTTGTTTTGCACTTAAGGAGAAAAAAAAGGAAGGTCACACACCCTGTTTGTCATCATGCACTTTTTTCCTTCCCCCTCAACTGTCCCCAAACAGGAGAGGCCGGTGAAGGAGTCTGAAATTCAGGCCGCACAAAGAAAGGTAACGGCATGATGGGTAGAAATCGGGACGCTGTGTATCAACAGACAGTCACACCCATAGGTCACTCCGATGTGCCGTTTTTTTTTTCCTTTTAATTATTTTTCTATACAATTTTCCTATAATGTTTTTTTGTTATTTAAATTTTCAAGCAGATCTTTCATGGCAGCGATTAACCGTAAAAGTAACTCATACAATTTGACTGTCCACTCGTACAAATAGATGTGGACATGCTGGACACGGCAGCGTGAAACCGAATATATCTTTCATTCGCTCATCACTATGGCGACGTGTTACTTCAGCACAGCGGCCCGTGGCGCTCATGTACCGTGTCACGCAATCCACGTGAACCTGTCCTGTCGTGGCTGATGGCCTGTTTCTATACTCTGTGCTGCAGGAGAAGCCAATAAGGGAAACTGAGTTTCAGCAAATGCAGAGAAAGGTAAATGGTGTGCCCAGCCATGCTCCGTGTGTGACCGTGTGTGACCGTGTGTGACCGTGTGTGATCGTGCTGCTTCCCAAGCCATTGAGTCATTTTTCATGTGACCACTCCCGGACCATTCCTATCTGGGCACCGGTGGCGTACCCTAACCGCCAGCGTCCGCGCACACTCGGCGGAACGGACAGCGTTCGGCAGCGGCAGGAGCGAACGCCTCCGGCCCTTTTTCAGTCACGCCTTGTTTTTCTTTTTATTCCGACGGATTTCTGACTTTTTTTGTCCAAGGGTGTTTTTCCACATTAACATGTGTGCTCTTTGCTGTTCCTGACACATTTGCTTAACAGGTGGACCCCGTGCGTGTGTTGGTGTGTGTTTTGGCTGTCTGTGAGAACAGTTACAGGAGCAGTAAATCGTGTTACCCTTGGATGAACTCACAATGCCGGGGGGTGGGGTGGGCACAGAACGGCATGGTGAGCAGGGGTCACGAACACCTGACTGGTGTCGCTGCCATTGTTCTCTAACCTGCACATTTAATCCCAATTTCCCGAGACGAAGAAAGGGCTCGTACCCGTCTCACGCTCCCAAGTCCGTGGTTTTGCCCTAGGTGCCGTGCGCCGATTTGCAGCATAAAGGCTCAGCTGTTACGTTTTAACAGAAATGTTTCACCCCCAGGCTCCGGACAGGACATCCAGCATATTGTATGAAATACGTTACTCCTTATTATTCCTCCGTGTTCCTGCAGTGATTTAAGATCCCTTGTTATTGGTTCAGTTTTCTTTTTTGTGCCAGGATTCTTTCATTCTGCCCTCCTGTTAACCACACGCATCGCCCTGTTTCTGTTCCGTTTGTGCTGTTTTTATGTTTTTAGTTTGAGAGAAAGCGGTCCTCCTCCCCCACTGAGTGTTGCCACTTTACCCCCTGGAGTAGAAAGGTATTTGCTCCTCCCCCTGCGCCACCCCACCCACTTGCTCTGGTGGCTCCTCCCCCCTAATGACACTCCGTCTCCTTGTACCGTTGCCTGGCTTCCAGCACTAATTCCTGCTCTCTGTGCTCTTTTAGACCACTAACAAGTGTCTCGCTCCTCTCACTCCTCACACACTGAGCGAAAGGGAGAAGTTCTCACATGCTGGCAGCTGATCGGTGTCCGTGAACGTTAGCGCTTCCGTCCACCGCCCTTATTCAGACAGCTGCGTTAGCCGCAAATGTTTGGATTTCTTGGGAAAACACCCATTTGAAATGATCCTGTGCGCTTCTCAGCCTTTCGCCATTGCCGACAGCTGTTCGGAACCATCAGAGTGGATTATTAACGTGAATAACTACGGGTATTTATTGTCCAAAGTGCTTCAGGGTCGATTCTTCCTCATTTTTTTTCAATTGACGCTTTTTCTAAGTCATTGCATGAATATTTGAATTCCTGCTGTTTATAATGTACAAAGCTGATACTTTTCTCCAAACTTACAACATTAAAGTACCTACAATTATTTACCCATGTCAACAGCTGGGTAATTTTACTGGAGCAATTTAGGAGAAGTACCATGTTCAAGGGTATTACAGGTAGAAATAGGATTCAAACCTGCAACCTCTGGGTTGAGGGGCAGCAGATCGAATTGCTGCGCTAGTAGCTCTCCCTTATTTTCGTGGCTTCTGTGATTCTTCATCGTGTCGAAAATGCTGCTCATGCATGACGAGTGAATTCGGCGTGATCCCTCTTGATAATGTGACGAGAGAGGAAAAATAAAGTTTATTATTTCGCTTCGGGGAAGCGATTTTCTAACCGCAGTCTGCTTGGCGTTCGAACCCGGGGTCCAGTTAATGCAAGAGCCTGTGGCAGAACCCTGGGCGCCGTGAACCTGCTTCCCAAGTGTGTCTGGTGCTGTGTGTTCCCCAGCCTTGCCATCGAGGCTCTGATTACTCCGAAGAGTGTTCGGGGGCCATCCGGGGCCCCTCCGCTGCTGCAGGCTCCATGAATGGCATTCTTTAATGCTTGGACCCGAGACGCCTCTCCTTTTTCAAATGAAAATAGCCTCTGGCAAGAAGCCAGTGACTAAATCCAACGTGCCAGCTTCGCCTTTCTGATAGACGCCCCCCAGTTCCCTCCATCTCACTCGTCTTTCGCTCTTGCTCTCTTCACCCCCCCGCGCCACTGAGAAATTATTATTCTCAGGACGAATCGGCTAAAAATGCACTCCCTCTGATTTTTTTCCCCCCCTTCCTTTTTGCATCAGTAAAACTTGGAAGTTTCCAAGGAAACAAGACCCTTTTGTGGCCAATGTTTTGTTACGGCCTCATTCGTCTACTGGGAAGTATAATACAAAGGCTTTAGGGCAGGTTCTAAATCAGAGCTCACTTGAGGGCTCCGGGGAAATGGGACGCGTTCCGTCTCCTCCACTAGCAGAGGTTCGCATGCATCTCTTTACAGACACGAAGAGGTAAGCGCATGATTCTTTCAGAAAATGAGCAGGCAGACGGGCAGGGATGCGAGGCAGACTTTTTCCACCTATGAGATACTCTAATTCTTGAAATGTTTACATCTGCAGGAATCGGTTTGTACTTTCAGATCTCGGCTTCCAGGGATGAATTCCCAATGGAAGTGATCAGCTTGAATCCATTTGGAACAGCGAACATTTTTGTGATTTTCCAGGTGTAGAAAAGAGCAAATTTAAATATCGGGATTTTTTCGTACCTTGAAATTAGTTGCTCGGTCGGCGACGCGACGAATGACGGTCTTTTGAAAATGCACTCAGGATCGCAATCAGGATCCGAGTGTTCGGTCTGACTTGCCCAGAACTCGATTACGTTACTTTATTTTATTTTATTTAATTTCATTTATGTTTCTACAAATTACAGTTGCGAAGACAAGCTCTGCAGTAGCTGCCAGGCCAGTATTAAGTTGTAACAGTAGGGAATTTGGGTTGTGGGAACAATTTCTCCCACTGCATCCTCTTCTTTCTTGTCCATTTGTAGCTATCTGATTTATGAAAGGCAAAGACGGCGTGAGCTTCCCAGTTAATAGTCCTTGACATCCCCCCACTGTCTGTCATAGAAAGTCCACGCGCTCCCCCCCACAAAGCTTCAGCCACATAGCAGAGCAAACACATAATTGAAATTCTGTGCCGGATGTGTAAGTGGGAACATTAATCCAAGCGTGTTTAAGGAATCCTTACAGCTACAGCCAGTCCTGTCACCGCCGTGTCTTTCGCACCGTGCGACCTTTGCATCGTCTTCACATCTCCTAAACTAACCTTCTGCCTTTCAACGTTTTTTTTTTCCAGTTTCCGCTTTCCCTTTATTTCAGATGGCTGCTTACGCTGTGTTTTCCAGGACTTGCCGTAGTTAACACAGTAAAATAAGAGCATCGGTTTAAGAGAATTAACTGAAAATATGAGGTGCTGCTGTTATGTGTGGTTTCAACATGTGCTCTCTTTTTAGGAACAGGCTCAAGCTGGAATGTGTGCTAACTTGAACATTGCATGTGCTTCATTGACTCCATCGTAAACATCACCAGCATCCACTTACGGACAGCGTTGTACTCTTTTAACCAGCACAGACGCATCCTATTTAACATCCAGAACGTACCTTTAACGCTAACGCTACACCCTTTTCCCTCCATCACCCCCATAACCCCCATCACCCACCTCCCTGCCTGTACCCCATGACTGTCAGTCCATGACACCCTTAACCTGCATTTGATTGAACGGCATTAATGTCCATCTGTTCCAGGCCCCTCCTCCCTCAGATTCAGACATGGATGTGGTGGCCCTAGGCCACCGGCCCCGGTGCCCTGTGCCTAATGTTCCCTCCACCCTGGACAAGCAGACTAACTGGTCCAGAGCCCTGCCCCTTCCCACCCCGGAGGAGAAGATGAAAACAGAGTCCCAAGTGATTTCGTCATGCATAATTCCCATTAACGTCACCGGTAAATTAACAGCTAATTAGTCCACTACTCCAATTGCCGCTCTGTGTTTGTCTGTCTGACTGTGTCTAAATGAAAGGACAGCTCTGGTTGAACGCGGGTGTTGATGCACAGTGCAGATTGTTATTGACAGCCTCAACAGGGAACTGCCTTCAGTGCGTAGTAGGATTCAGAGACAAATCTCAGCCAAACATTCGTGCAACGGAGAGATCCTATAATTGACTCAGCAGCTGATTGTCGGGTCAATAAACATCAGAACAGCAATATCTGATAAGTTGAATATACCGACTGTGATTTGATTTCTTTGCCTGCTTTTGGGCCAGGTCTGACAATAAGAAACCAGCTCTATGTTATTTCAGATCATGAACTTTGACCAGACTTCTCCTTTAAAAAAAAAAACAAAAAAACAAACGAGAAAAAAATGATAGCGTGCTTCTCTTGTAAGTGTGTTGAACTTGCTGTGTGTCACTTTCAGACGTACCCGTTGTTGCCTCTTCTCCAGCGATTTCTGCATTTCTCAGTGAGCCACGTTTTACGTATACATTTTTTTGCCCGTGCCCTTGCTGTGTCTTGCCACGTTTCATGTTTACATTTTTTTGCACAATTTTTTTTAGTAAGGAGGATGGATTTGTGGGGGAATCAAGCCCTTCAGCTCCCCCAACACGGTTCCTTAATACGGATATGAACATCCCCATTGGCTAACCCTCAAACAATGCGCATCGCCTGTGCTGACTCTCTGCCCCGCTGCTCATCTGGTACAGCGGTACAGACAGCACTGCTCAGTCAGACACAGCGTTCTCTGTACCCGCCACCTAACCAGCTTCGGCGTCGGTGGAAATTAAACCTATACTCACCGGCATGAAAATCATATGCTGAGCAATCCGATGCTATCCATTGTCCTGGAAAACCTACAAAAAATGTGCAAGTCATGGTTTGTGAACCAGTAGCAACACTCCCATACCCTTTCCTCTCGTTTGTCAAAGTTTGTTTGTGCCAGGGACTGTGGAATGGAGAGCTGTCACCTCATGCATGCCAATTAGTTCCATTAGAATTATAATAGGGAGCCGGAATTTATTTACCCCTCGTTACACTAAGTTGAGAAACCAGATTGTTTTTGGTATGTTAGTGGAGACTGAGCTGAGTCAGAGGTGGCTTCAGTGAAATTGCGGGATCCTGGTGCTGAAAGGCCCACTGTTATCACATGACAGTCAGGAAGTATGGTGGGGCACGACAAGAGTACCCGAGAAAGCGGCATCGCTATACGAGAGCACACTGCAGGCCTGTAGCTTCAGCACTCAGACCAGAAAAACTAAAGAACTGAAAGTTTGCAGCCTAGGAGGGTTCTCAGGTAGGACTGCGGATGATTTTCGCTTCATTTTCTCCCCCAGTTTGCTGCCCTCTGTGCGTCATACTTGTCAGCTTCCATGTGGTTTAATTCAAGTCTTGTTAACTGTTACTGTACATTTATTTTGAAGACCCTACCCTACATGTTTGCATCTGCATTATAAACCAAATCACTTAAGAACAGCAAAGAAAAATACAGAATGCTTTCTATATAAAGTAAAACATTATGAGTTGTTCCGTATTGCATATTGTAATTCAGGGCAATTTATGCAGCACGTGGAGTCTCTAAAATGTAATTGTTAATGGAATAACAGAGGGGATTCAGCAAAAAGCATAATCAAATGTCCTCTTAGTTTTTCTGAGTGGAGAGAATCCAAGTGCGATTAAAGGCAGAGTGCTTCCTGGATGGGAGTGCAAGAGGGAGCGTTTCAGAGCATGCAGGAGTCTCTGAGATCTGTAGTCTGCTTTTCCAGGAGTTGGATTTGACAGAGAAGCCAGCGCTCGCTGCTCCCTTGTTCACTCGCAGTCGGTGCTCCAGAGGCGCCGCAAGCTGAGAAGACGGAAAACCATCTCGGGAATTCCAAGACGCGTGCAGCAAGATATAGGTGTGCCCTCCTCAGTCGCTTTCATTCCAGCAGCGCTTCTGTAATTTCATGCCATTTTTCCATAAAAGATGTACGTATTTAAAAAAAAAAAAAAGAGACTATGGAAAACTAGCATTTTGTAATGTCCGTTGTTTTTTTTTTCTTTTTGACTTTTTTTGACTATATCTCAGATTCCGATGAGTCCCCTGTGGCCAGAGAACGGACTGTGATCGTCCACACAAACCCTGATTTCTCCCTACGCCATGAAGAGCTTGCCCTGAGCAGCCGTCTCAATACCAAGGACTCTGGCTGTCAGACAGAAGACTTACTGTTCACCGCACCCTCACGAAGGAGAATCCGAGCACAGAGGGGCCAAGGGATCCCATCCTCTCTCTCTCACTCCACCGGCAATATCACCTCCCTGCCAGACAGCTCTGACTCCATGTTTACTGCGATGGCAGGCACCCGCCTGCGCTCCCGTAGCCTACCGCGTGAAGGTGGTCGCCTCGTAGACGAGGGCCATGACGACAGCGATGATGAAGAACTCTCTCCCTACGAAGCGGAGGAGTTCCTGCCAGGACCGGGTGAGAGGATTCTGAAGGATGAGGAGGAGAGCACGGATGACCAGGCTGTGCCAGAGCATCACCAACTGGCAAACCTGAAACAGCACCCAGGGAGTCCGGACCACACCTGGATTGATAGAGGGAGGTCCAGGCTCCCGCGGAAAGTCGATATGGGGAGCTGTGAGATTTCCTCCAGTTCAGACACCTTCAGCAGCCCCATTCACTCTGTATCCACTACAGGAGTGCTGGGCAGCCAGATAGATCACAAGGAAGATCACCAGTCCTCCAGTGGTAACTGGAGCGGAAGCAGCTCGACATGCCCTTCCCAAACGTCAGAGACCATTCCCCCCGCCGCCTCACCTCCTCTGACTGGATCTTCGCACTGTGACTCGGAGCTGTCGCTTAACACGGCTCTTCACACTACTGACGACTCCACTGGTTTTGCGATTGACCCTTTCCAGACTGACATGCCGCAAGATTCAGGCCACCAGGCGAGTTCCTTTACTTCTGGCGCAGCTGACCTGCTGGACGATTCGAATACGGGTGCAGCAAACAGCGGCGAGTGGAACTACCTGCACCACCAGCATGACAAGTCCTGCCGCCTGGACTTCTGTCCTCTGCGTCAGAGGGAGGATAAGGGTGGCCTCGAGTGTCCCAGTTGTACGAGTGTGGCAACTTATGACAGCTTCATTGACAAGCTTCCATCCGAAAAGACCGACTCCAGCTCGCATTACTCGATAGACACAGAAGGTTACTATACCTCCATGCACTTTGACTGTGGTCTTAAAGGTAGCAGAAGCTACATTCATGACTATGCAGCCTTGGGCTCTGACTGTAGTGAGAGCATAAATGTTGCAACTAGCGTGGGTGGATATCGTCAGCCAGACTACAGTGGTACCCGGACAATAGGAAAGCACTGTCTTTCTTTGAAGAAACCAAAGGTGAAGCCAGCCCCACCAAAACGCAGTTCATCGTTGAAGAAAACCGTTCTTGACAAGAACGAACCAAAGATAAATAGTGGACAGCACCTGCAATTGTCTTCCAGAGAAGTTAAGCTGCAGCTGGACTTGGCCAGCTCTCCGGGTCAGCTGGAGAACCCCACCTTAAATGAGGAACCGGTTGAGTCGTGGGTGGCAGAGAACGTTGTCGAAATGAGTGACCCCTCCCTGTTTGGCCCTACAGACACACACTCATTTAAGGATGAAGGTGCTGTCCAGTCTGACTATGCAGATCTCTGGCTCCTTAATGACTTGAAATCCAATGATCCCTATCGATCGTTGTCCAACTCCAGCACTGCTACGGGTACTACAGTCATCGAATGCATCAAGTCACCAGAGAGCTCGGAATCGCAGACCTCCCAGTCGGGATCAAGAGCCACCACCCCTTCTCTTCCCTCTGTGGAAAGCGAGTTCAAACTGGCCTCTCCCGAGAAGCTAGCTGGATTAGCATCGCCCTCCAGTGGCTACTCTAGCCAGTCGGAGACACCGACATCTTCCTTTCCATCTGCTTTCTTCCCTGGGCCCTTATCCCCAACCAGTGGAAAGAGGAAACCCAAAGTCCCAGAGAGAAAGTCCTCCCTCTCTTCCCTACAGCAGCAGCAGCTCTCCAGAGATGGGAGCATCTCCAAGAGAGACCTTGAGCTGCCGATCATACCTCCAACCCATCTTGACCTAAGTGCTCTTCACACCGTGCTCAGCAAGCCTTCGGCCCACAGAAACCAGATACACATCCTTCATCAGAACAAACAGAAGGCGGCTGCAGCAGCAAAGCTGGAGGCATCTGGCTCGGTTCCCATGGCCATAACTCCCACCGTGCTCCGCTCAGTCCAGCTGCGGTCCATTGGCAGGCTAAGCGAGGGAGGCCAGGAGCAGCATGGTTCTGACGCCAGACCTAAGTGTCCCACGGTCACAGTTGTCAGCACACCCTCCAGCAGCACATCCCCAGAATCAAAGAAGCCTGCAGTTCACAAACCCTACGAACCCCCGTCTCAGGAGTACTGTGATATACTGTTTACCCAGGGTGACAAACCCTTCCCAAGGGATGTAGCGTATCAGGAGTGCGTGGGACAAAGGCTGGAGAGATGTGGCCCCAGTCCCTTCTGGGCAATGACGGCATTCAGAACCCCTTCAGACCCGATCTGCGCAGAGGAGGACCCACCACTGAGACCACAACTTCACCGGGAAGCCCCCGACCTTGCATATGACCCAGCTTCTGATAGCACGTTATGCCCCAAGGAGGAAGCAGAACTCACAGGAGATAGTTCAAGACCTCTCTCTCATAGTAGCAGCATGGAGAGGGAGCAACATTTACCACTGACACCTGAGAAAGCTGCTGAATCCCCCCTTATGGCGACAAAAACGGGTTCTCCCCCAGCTCCACACATCATAGCAAAGAGGTGTGACCTTAATCCGTGCGACAGTCCTGAAAAAGTGCCTGTAAATACTTATCAATCAGAATCATCGCAAGCTTACACAATCAGCGATACAAGTAGCAAAGAGGATGAATATGAGATATCAGGAGTTCCTACCAGAAGTGCCTCACAGGAAAGACAGGAAGAGGAGACCTCACCAGATACGGAAGATTACTTCAGCAAAGGTGACATTTCGCGCATTATCATTTCTTAGCTGCCCTGCATTCTGAGCAAACTGTAGTGAGGACAGTGGGAATAAATACATCTAAAAGTGGGAACTTGCTGGGCGAGCGTACTGCTAATGCAATAGAGCTTTCGAACTGTGGATTATTAATCCTATAGCCACTTTTTCTCCTGGAATAAAAGAATGGGCAAAACCATGCTTCTACTCAGATGAACTTGTACAAGTGGCTGTCGTGTAAAAATGTTTGCTGCATAAAATAAAACAAAATGACATCTCTCTGTTTTCTAGAATCTACACCCAGTGACAGCTTGGTTTCTCCCCTGTATGATGAGACAAAACCTGAGGATGACAGCGTTTTCATGTCTCCCAACAAAGTACGCACAACAGAGGATCTCTTTGCCATGATCCACAGGTGTGTTCATTTTCGTCACTTATTGGTGTCTTTCTCACGAAACAGCCTCCTTTGATAAAACGGTAAGCGAAGGGCCACAGACAGAAAGAAACAAATGACTGAAGTGGCAGCATTAAGTAGCTACTCGTTTTTAATTGTTGCAGTCCTGCTTTATATGAAATTGTGTTTGCTGTTATTTAACTGGATCCAACCTTTTGCGTTGTAGGTCCAAAAGGAAAGTTCTGGGACGAAAGGACTCAGGAGAGCTTAGTACAAGAAACCGTTCAAGTACGGCCTCTGGAAGCACCGCAGCAGGTACTCCAGTGACATCTCCAAGCACACCTGTGACACCAGGCATCTCCACCAACTCCCAGAGACCTCCAGGGCCCATCTACAGGTGTGCCAAGAAGTCCAGCACCTCCAACGAAGAGTTCAAGCTGTTGCTCTTGAAAAAAGGCAGCCGTACCGACTCCAGCTACCGCATGTCGGCCACCGAGATCCTGAAGAGCCCCGTCGCACCCAAGTCCCCGGGTGACCCAACGTCCGAGGGGTGTAGGCACCCTGAGGAGATGCCCTCTCCGTTGCAGCAGTCCCCGGCGGGTGCTGAGCACCTGCCGGGCCCTTTCCCTAGAGCCAACACCGAGGGTTTCTCCCCAAAAACCTTCTCCAGCTCTGCTTCCTCCAGGCAGGGCCGATCCAGGATCCCACCGCCAGCCAACAGCAGTCGCTACAGCATGCGCAATCGCCTCTACACGGCGCCCATGCAGGCCATCTCCGAAGGGGAAACCGAGAATTCGGATGGGAGTCCGCACGACGACCGTTCCTCACAGAGCTCCACCTAGACCCGCCGGGCGTTTCGCGTTTTTCGGGCCCCCAGAGGTACCGCCATTATTTGGAAAGAAGGTGGAGCGCTGAACCAGTGAGGACCAGTTCTGAACCTTTAAATTATATGAGATGAAAACGAAAAAACAAGAAAAAAAAAAAACCCTGTGTTGAATTTGTACACTTTTTCCAAAACTTGGCAAATGGGTGAACTGCTGATAGTAAAAAAAAAGGAAAAGGGGTAGAAGAAATGGTAAATAACCATATTGTTTTTGTTCAAGGAACTGCCATTTCTCATTCATGTATAGTTTTGGTCGTCTTTTTTTGGGAAAAAAATCATCCCAATACTCTAATATCACAATGCAAACACATTCGGAGAGTATAAAGGTATCAGGATCCAAAACCACATCTTCACTCTAACTGATTGCAAGTGAAATTGCAACATTTCTATATATTTTGGGTGCCATTGCAACCATTACAGGGGGCAATATCGTATCAAACCATACTTGTGTCCCGTCCGTAAGATTCACACGCGTCACGTTGTTCGTCATTCAGGAATACGAAAAAATACGATGTGCTGCCATACGTTCTCCGTTCACACGTCGGAGCCTAAGCAGTGACACGGGAAGGCAAAAGGTACCTGAATCTTGTATAACAATCTGTCTTTCGACAGGTTTACTTGGGACAATCGAACTGTGGCCTTTACGTACTGGAGCTTTTAACAACAGGGGATTTGATACTCTAAACACGTGCTGTATACAGGTACTTTCCAATACGTTCGCTAGGAATTGATGTTGCTCATTTACAATTGGGTCTTTAAATGAATATCTTTGGCTGGAACTTTGAACGGGTAGGTGCTCAGAGCCTACGTCATATTGCACTCCATTCTTCAAGATTATCCCTTGAAAATGTGTTTTGTGATGAACTGTATCATACATAAGCGGAACATAAAATAGATATATATGAAAATATAAATTTTAATTTTAATGACACAAAGCTCACGAGGCACAAAACAATGAGACCTAGTGCTGTAATACTTACCTAGATTTGTGAAGTTGGTAACCTGGGGCATGACACAGTACCCACCACAGGGTCCTGCAAAGCAACAATACTTTAAAAAAAAAAAAAAAAAAAAAAAAGAGTTCAGTTTTTGCTCATAAGAAACGCTGGACGACTGAACAGCTGGGCCTGTGCTCGTAGTACTTGTACGTTTTACAGGTTTGTATTAAAATATAAGCTATCCCTCTGAGGTCAACGCTTAAAAGTTTTGTGACATATTAACTGAGAATCATCTCGATTAGGGGGAAATTGTGCGTAATGATGATATGACCCAATGTATTCTATGAATACCTTTGGAGCCCTTGCTGATACTTTGGTGAAATACTATTTTTTTGCAATGAGATTAATGAATGAAAGTCATAAATGCTGAGAAAATTGAAGACGATTTGTAAAACTGACACTGTGCTCGCTTGTCGAAGGGGAAGCTGTGAAGCCCATAGATTTTTCCTTGATCCTGTCTGTTGCTGGTCGGCGGCGCGCTTCGACCCGTACGCGGCAGGTGTGCGTTTCGTTCTCCTTTCTGTTTTTTTCATTGACGACATGCAATAAAAAAAACAACGGTGGAATTCCGAGAAAGAAATTTCAGATACAGAGAGACGTTTGTGTATGAGAGGATGTTGCTTTCGGCTCACTCGAGCGTATTCGATAGCTGTGCAAAACGTAAAAATTTTTCGTGACCGTTCGCCGAAGAGTTGGGTTGTCTGTTTTGTGGACTAACTGGACATGGTGTTATGGATCCATTTTTCGAGAACCTGGCGGAAGTAGAAAGTAGGAAGCAAAGTGGCGTGGGCGTTGGAAGACGCGCGAGACAAGGGTGCGAGCCGAGCCTGGAAGAAAGGGTGCGGGGAGAGAGGCGAACAGGAGAAGTACGTGAAGGGAGCGGCGGTGCGGAGGAACATCTAAACGTTTGAACCGGGTTGGCGTCGATAGGAAATGAGGGGAGGAGGTGGGAAGTGCGGCGAAGGAACTCGTGATGAGTTTTTCCTTGGAGAAGCATGTTGTCCTTTCCTGGCAACCTCAGCTATTGCCCCTTCCTATGCACGGCAGCGGCGAACTTGAGAACCTGTGCTCAGTTGCGACCGCAGAATTTTTTTAGCGGCCAGAGTGTTTTCTTAGGACTAACACCTGCTACTCGGTGAGAGTGCGTGAAGTCGAGGATTTTGAAATATTGTGCAAGTCTTGGTTGCGGTGTGGCAGTTTGAAGTTGTTTTAGTAGGTTGTTAACACGCTGTAGTTGTGGAGACAGTTTTGGGTCCTAGCGTGCTGACGCTAGCTGGGAAGATGGTGAACAAATGCAGTACTAGGTACTGCTTTCCAGAAAGTGACTGGGAAAAGGAATGAGGATTTCAGTTGTAAAGGTACGTGCTGCAGTATCAGCTGCTGTTTAAGACAGGCCTCTGGATTTTTTTTTTTTAATTTATCTTATTTAATTTTACTCCACTTGGAAATTTTGCGTTTAGGAGTTTCATCTGAGATACTGTTATGGCAGATTTTTTTCTTTTTTTTTTTTTTTAATGTAACAAATTATTAAGATTAAATGCATTTCTTTGTTTTTGTTAGTAAAAGGTGAAATCAGACAACGAAAGGAGTTAGTCTGAGTTTAAAGTTTCGCGAATTTTTATGTCTGCATTCGGCTCACGATCATTCGGTCTGCTAAATCTGTACAATCTTTATATGATATTATGGTGTGACAAAGAAGATATTTTTAATGACAAGATATTTTATCCAGAGACTTATTTTGTTTATAAAAAAAAAAACAGATCTAGAATATGATAAAGCTTTATTTAATAAGACACTGGCTGAGAACGTGTTCTGTCACTTCATATCAAAGACATGGCATGAAATGGACTGACTGGTGTGAACCGCTCAGAGAGGACACAAATCACCTGTCTGGACATAAAAGTTGCCGTGTACAAAATCCAGTGGTGTTCTCGTAGGGGTGCTCCGAATTTCCGTTGCTCGTCCAACAGCCACGTGTCCGTCTGTTGCCACTAAGGACCGGTGATGGCCGTTGACTGGTTTTATTGTACATTTCTCACACTTACATGAGGTCTGGTTTTCTCTGAGCACAGCACGTATACAATGTAGATGATGAAAGTTAAAAAAAAAAAAAAAAAAAAAAGAAAAAAAAGGTTCAATTCGGGGGTACCTATGTACACTCACCTGCTCACTAGTGACATTTTTAAATCGTGGTATCAATGTAGCCATATTCGTTCACAGACATTATCGAATGGCACTGCAGTAGCTCTGTCCACAGAAGTACTTTAACTGTTAACCTTATTCATGCCTTATGTAATAAAACACATTTTAAAGGGGAGAAGACGTAGCTGCTTCCCTTTACGCTACACGTTCGGGTTTGACACATCAACGCTGCGACAAAGAGCAAAAATGACATTTATCTCGGGTTAACGTTAAGATAAAGAAGCTCTTGATACAAGTACTGTTGTCGACTGCCATCTTTTAACGGTGCACAGGGGGGATGATTCTGTGAACACTATTCCATATTTTAAAAATATCAATTTGCACTGATATAGTGGCGTTTGTGAAGTTTTCTTTCTGTTTTGCTGAACTTATTTATATAGAATTCCTTTTGAGACTGTTTGAGTTTCCATTTCGCAATTCGACATGGCTCGTGAACCATGTTTGTATGGGGGAAAGCACAGTAAATGCTTTTGCCAAAGGATTTCGGAAGTGTCCGCGTGTGAGCAACATTAAATGGATTTTGGTTACTTGCATAACAAAAGAAATAGAGGCAAACACACCACAAACGAAGGTTACAGTGTAACTGTTTCTGTACAAGATGCATTTCATTCAGGCTGAGAGCTACAAGTTAATGGATTTGCATAGATTTTGTATTTTTGTACAAATCTGTAAATATAACCTTTTTAAATTGTTGCAAAGATGTTTCTTTTGTAAAAAAAAATGTTTTCAAAAGTTTACATTAATTCCAAGCCTTTGTATATTTTTGAGCTGTGCAACACTTTAAGTCTTGTATTTATTTTTTAGTAAACATTGTGAAAATTCCATTGTAAATCCTCTCGGAACCATCTGCCAGGCCTTCTGGCTGCTTAGTAATTGTGCATAGAACAGACCAATAAATGTGACTGCACTGAGAAATGTAAGTGTCCGTGCGACTCTCCTTGCGCCGCTCCAAGTAGTATTTTGGTCATTTTGGACCATCTCTGGGGCCTTTCGGCGAAGACGACAAGAAGCTCGGCAGCGAACTCAGGGATTTGCTTGTCTCTTTATTCATTAAGCTCATGATTTTCTCCAAAGCAACTTAGATTATAATATTAACTTACATACATTTACACAGCTGGGTAATTTTACTGGAGCAATTTAGGGTAAGTACCTGGCTCAAGGGTACTACAGCCAGAGGTGGGGATCAAACCTGCAACCCTTTGGGTCTAAAGGCAGCAGCTCTAACCACTACAGTACCAGCTGTCTAGTTGCCTCCTACCTTTTCCTCACTCAGGACACACTGAATTGATTAAAACACCTAAACAGTTTACAAATGACTTGGTGCGTGAAAGATCCAGTTTGAATGGGCAGGAGGAAGGGGTCCGTCGTGACGGTGATGTAGGTGACACCTGAAATTCATTGCCTAACGGAGGGAGGTCTTACAATGAATACCGTACCGTTTTTTTATTCAAGTTTTATTTGTGAACAAACATTAGGAAGATTAACAGTCCTGCCTGACAGTGTGTGCAGCCCTCGCGCCCCTCAGTCTTACCACAAAACGATTATTTAATGAGAATCAGTGTTTCTCATGTGACATAACAGGTGTGTAAAGACCAATTCCATATGTTGCTTTAGAGAAAATTATGTGTGTAGTAGTAATGCAGGTGTAAAAATAAGTGAAGCCCAAGTTGCATTGGTAAACCAAGTAGGTGAGTAGGATCAGGTGTGTAAATCATAGTCATTTATTCATTTTAAAAGTTTATTAATATTTTATACAGTAATAATGACCATCCCGGTGTGGTTCACACACTATCAAGCAGCACTGTATCAAACAATTATAAAATACAAGAACAGTGTAATAACAACAAGCAACAAAAGGGGAAAAACTGAGAAAAATTAAGGAGGAAAACAAACTGTGAGATTAACAAATGCACAGAAAAGGGGATGTTTTACCATTTTCCCCAAAACAACTTATTGATTTGCTATATTCTTAAGGCTTTCTCATTTGAAGAGTTTTTAGAGGAAGGAAGAAACAAATCAGTAAGGAATAATTTATAGTTAGGCCTAGGATTAAGGCATCTTGCTTCATTAATAGAAAATTTACGAAATAAATAGATAAGAGCTTTCAGTTATGACACTGGTGTTTTGCTTCATATGCTTTTTAACTTTTAGATGTAGATATTTTAAATATGTCGAGGCATTTGAACCTGAAATTGATTATAAATACGGTAGCGGTTTGGACTTTATGTGAAGTGTTTTGAAAATCTAAACGCTTTAAAAAAAAAGAAAAAAAAAGAATTTCGATGAAACTGCAAGTGAACGTGAAGTGCTGTGCGATTCCACCTGTGGCCACAGGGTGGCAGTGACAGTACTGAGCTCGCGGGGCCCCGGAATGTGTATGACATAATACTCGTCTCAAGTACTTACACACATCGTTTGAACCGCTTGTCCCAAGTGGGGTCGCGGGGAGCCAGAGCCTAACCCGGCAACACAGGGCGCAAGGCTGGAGGGGGAGGGGACACACCCAGGGCGGGACGCCAGTCCGTCGCAAAGCACCCTAACTAAGCGGGACTCGAACCCCAGACCCGGTCCGTGCCACTCACTGCGCCCCCCCCTCCGTGAAGTACTTACTTATCCGCAATTAACAGGTAACTAATTCGCTCCTATAAACAGATCCAGTGTCGAAAAACCGAGTAATAAGATGACTAATTTCGCTATTAATTTCAATTTGTTCCAAGTCCATTCCAGGTTCACCCCAAGATCACTCTGAATGATGCCAAGTGGAATAAAAAAGTTGTGAAACATATTTCAAAGCGAATAACCATTAGTAGCATTATTTATAAATCATGTGAAAATAACGATTTTATAAACTAATCGAGATGTAGTGTGTGTGGACGACGAGGGCCGTGGTGTTGGGCAGAGGAGCGGTAGGCAGCTCTGTACGACTGTAATGGGGAGTGACATTTTTAGGGATTCTGTCTCTCTCTCACACGCACACACACACACTGCCTGAGAGCGCTGGTCCCGGGCGGGGTCGCGGCGAACCGGAGCCTAACCCGGCAATACGTTACCAGGCTGGAGGGGGGGGGCACACCCAGGACGGGACGCCAGTCCATCGCAAGACACCCCATGCAGGACTCGAACCCCAAACCCGCTGCGCCGCCGCCTCTTTTTAGCAATTGCATTTCATATATTTATACATTTTTTTTTTTCATAGAATAGATTTTAGAGGAACCACAAGAGAATGCTTTAATATTTGTGACTTTTTTCCAAACCATGAGTCACTCGCACCAACGCAAACGGCTGTAGGACTTTCAGTGACCCCCCCCAGCCCCACCCACCGCTCCGTCCTAAATAAACTTTACAGCTACAAAACAGAACGTCAGAAATACTGCAGAATTATTCAGGCGCGCCTGCAGGATGCTGGATGTTGGAAACACCAGTATAAACGTTTCCGGCGTTCCCCCCCCCCCCATATTTCACTCTTATTTCTTTTTCATTTCAGTCAGTGTGACGTCATAACGCCCCACAGAGTAACGGTAAGGCGGTAACTAGGTAACGGCAACGGTTTACCGTTCGAAGGCAACATAAGGCGACCAGAGCTCACGCTACCAAAGCACGTGCACCGCGGTGGAACAGCAATAACGAGGCGGTTATTATTCATGAAACGTGCCATCCATCTACTGTTTACCACGAACGTGTATATTTACCGTAGTGTGTGTTGACAATAGCGCCCCCTTCCACCTCGTGCTGCCACTGCAAACAGGGTCCGGTCACAGAGGTGTTCTTTACTGACAAATATTATAGGATCTTTACGACCAAAAGTGTGTTTGAAAGTAGACAACGTGTAGCCACTTTCCAAGAATGACTATTTACAGTTTAGCCACCGCCGGCACCGCCGCGATAATAAATAATAAATCCGCGCATAATGATCGAAGGGCCGTTCTTTTCTCTAGGGATAAATAATAATTATTCTACGTAGGGATAAATAATAATTATTCTAACGTCCCTTTCACGGCGGGACCGAGCGGAGTGGATATTATTTACTCCGTTTGTACGTGTCGCCTGTCAAACGTTCTCTCGCGGCCGCGCTGCCGCGCTGCAACCGCCGCGTTCCCGTTCACTTCTTCTGCGCCTCGGACGCCGCGGAGCGTCGCGTTGCTGCACTGCGCAGATGCGGAACGGGAGCGGCGCGCACGGAACGAAGGATCGGGACGCGCGCGACCTGACGGACATCAGCCATGTCAGCTAACGGTACGGTTCCTCCGGTAACTCGCCGGCGCCTGCCGCTTCCTGATGGACGGGCACCGGGGCAGACGGAGAGAGAGAGTCGCAGACGGCGCGCCGCGCTGCCGTCTCCTCCGCGTGTCCCCGCCGCCCGCGCAATGGCGAAGGCGTTGCCGCCGCCGCGCCGCCTTCGCTTCTTCCTTCGTCGCTCTCCTCTCGTCCAGCGTTCGGAGTCGGTGAGCGCTGACAGACAGAGACACAGACAGTCTCGTGGGCAGTCCGGGCTGGAGCCGGAGCCGGAGCCGGAGCCGGAGCCGATGCCGATGCCGAGCGGAACGGCCGACGATGAGCGGGACAAAGCAAAGGAAGGCAGCCGTTCCCGAGCCCGACCTACGTCCATCCATATATAAGCGCACAGAGCCGCGCGCGCCACACCATATTATATCATGCTTAGAAACAAACGCCCCGTGGCCTGAGTGCGTGGGAAATGCGTGCAAGTGATACAAGACGAGTCCGAGGTGCTGCTGCGACCGAGAGCACCGCGCGTTCCCCCGTTTGCGGCAGCGAACCGTCAAAAAAAACACAAAAGAACGGCGTTTACCGACAGGCGCTCCGCACGGGACGTGATCCTCCTCCTGTCGCGTTTTCCTTAATATTTTCCGGATGCGAAAGATCGCTTGCTGCTCTAATAATAACTTGGCGAGGGGTCCGCTTTTCAGAGCTGCGCCGCTTTTGTCGTATGAATTTATTCCGTTCGGTGTTTTAGTGCGAAGCTCAGATTCTCAATCCAGTTCCTGGAAGCGACGTCGCGGTGCTTTACCTCGTTTTCTTTGCCCGGAGGCCTTTTGGCGGCGGTAAAAATGAGGTTTTTGTCTAGAACGGTGCCCTAACGACAGTGAGTGATGCTGTTTGAAATTGAAGGGAAGGACTCCGTTCCCAAAACATAGATATACGCTCCTTTGTTTGCCGTGGCGTCTGAAATCTTAATATTTCTAATTGTTCTTGTTATCATTACGCAACATATATGCATAAACATATAAGAGTTAATATTAAATTGAAAATCGCCCTGTGTGACATTATGTAAAATTAATTTTAAAGAGTAAATTACATTTATCTGACACTTTTCTCCAAAGTGACTTACAGTGTGAAGCCACTTATAATTGTTTACCCGTTTATATAGTTGGCTGATTTTTACGGGAGCAATTTAGAGTAAATACCTTCTTTCAAGGGAGCTATAGCTCAATATGAGACTTGAACCTACAACCTTTTGGGCCAAGGGCAGCAGCAATAAGCACTACACTCCCAGCTATGGAATGAGTTGCATGAACTTTTATGTTGATTCACACTATTAAAAGACAGTGGGCATGATACTGGCTGTATGAACCTAAAGCTCTTCGCTTCTGTAGACCAATATTTCACCACCGCAAGGAAACGGACTCTGTGTCGCTAACTGCGTTGTTTCGTGTAGCACCGCGGTCCTGGAGGAACGTTCTTTCGTTTCGCCCTGTACTGTTGCGTATGGTTGAAATGACAATAAAGCCTCTCTTGACTCTTGACGTCTGAAAAATGATGCATGTCTTGTGTCCGGTGTCGCCATCTGTGTGAGAGGCCATCATTGCATCTTTGTACTCAGATCAGTCTCTGGTGAGGATCAAGGTTGAGGAAGAGTATGTCCAGGTTCTGGCAGTGGATCAGAACACTCCAGTCATCTCAGAGGAACCACATATTGTTATGAACAGTAAGGATCTGCCCAAACCTTACAGCCTGCAAATGGTCTTCGGTAAGCCCAAGTCTCCCAAAAGCCCACCGCCTCTATATGCAGTTCCGTCCTTGACAGGGGGTCAGATTTACTACCGTTAAAGGAGACATGAATATGAGATTTTAACTGTCCCACATATAAAAATGACATTAACACTGCTACGTTCCCTGAAGGCTTTCCACCTTCTCAAGAAGGGCCCTGGAATAATTTAAAGTTTCCCCCCCCCATTGTGAAATTTGGATTTTTGTTTCTTTACTTTCTTATGTAAAATCAGATACATTAACTTTTAAAAATCGCACTGCGCTAAATAATGATTTGACAGATTGGTTTGTACAATTTCTGCCCCAACAGAAGAGCTCCTGCTCGATCCTGTGGGGCCTCCATCTGTTCCAGACATTCTGCAGGCCAGGAGGGAGCCGGAGGAACAAAGCTACAGCCCCAGAGCCAAGAGAAAGAGAAGCTCTTCTTCCCTGTTAGATGCCATGGTATGTACATATGCACATACACACACACACAATGTCCACAACCGCTTGTCCCACGCGGGGTTGTGGCAAGCCGGAGCCTAACCCAGGAGTACAGGGCGCAAGGCCGAGGGGGGAGGGGACTCACCCTGGGTAGGACGCCAGTCTGCCGCAAGGCACCCCAAATAGGACTCGTACCCCAGACCCCCCCCATACAGTGAGCCCTGGCCAAACTTGCTGCACCACCTCACCTCCCTTATGTACATATAGCTCTTATTTTTCTTTAATTTTTCTTGTTGACAAGACATAGAAAATTCAAAAGAAGTATATTTCATTTATGTTTGGGAGACCCCCAAGTCTGGTTACTTTGGGAGCCACAATCTGACTTAGGCCCCTACAGCAAGGAGCAGAGTCAGAAGATTGTGTTTTACAACAGCTTGGACAAAATTTAAAATTTGCGTGCAGTTTTTTTACTGCGTTTTTATGAACGGGCAAGAGAGTATATCGAAGGGAAAAGGCTTTTGCTAAATGTAGCTTCATTTTGAATCTGTTTCAGATTAATTGATTTGAATTGCATACCAGCACTTTTCTGCCTACAAAAAAAACTGTGCTGATGTGTATCAGTTGTTCATAATTGAGTTTGTTCCCAGCATCAAGTATTTCATGTGTTGAGTTTAACGCACACAGCACAAGTGACTGTTGCTGATACCTGAACAATTCTAATTATTAGATCTCTTTTATTTAACCTCTAGAATTATGAGATCTTCTTATTTCATTCTATTTCTCATTGGCAAAGTCGGTCGCTTTTATGTTATATTATGGATGTCCCAATTTTTTGTCGTCTAATTGTAGTTGTAGTAATTGTATCTCGTGTTGTACTTTCACGTCAGGGTTCCGAAGTAGAGGAGGAGTGTCAGCCGGAGGACTCGACGGATGTGGAGCTCGAGTATGATAGCCAGCCATCAGCTGAAGTGAGTAGAAGCCTCAGACCCTTCATCTCACTGCTCCCACCAACAGTCTGTCTGGGGGCAACGTAACGGTCCTCTTATTTCGTGTTTCTGCATAATTTTAACGCGTGTAAAACGTTCTCAAAGCCCGTCTTCGGCGGTTTATCGGCTTCGTGCTGTTAAAACAATTTTTTTTCCGTGTTGATACAATTCCTTTTAAAGAACAACACAAAATACGAATGATTTGAGACTTTTCACATTAAGACCTTGGCGACTTGATGTACTTTTACCGACTTTCCTCACATTAGCTGAAATAATCTGCACGGTTTCTCATAACTGGCGCGTGCGGAATATTTACTTGCATTAACGTGGAAGGCATTGTTAGTGCAACGCTACGGGTTAAGTACAGATAGAAAAACGAAGATCGCGGGGCTGTGCGGTCATTGCAGAACCATCCTTCTGGACCCTTTGTAGGGGACACTTGTTACAGTGCTTGGTCTAATGTGACAGTTGACCGATGACATTTGTCCAACATTTAAGGCACGTGTTACCGATGTTCTCCAATTTACAGGAGGCTGTTGGAAGCGCCGAAGACCTCTATGTTGATCACCAAAGAACTCTGGGAGAAATACTGACATATTGCCAGGTTTGTCCCTCATTGATCTCCAACAGCACTTGATCCGATGTTCTCGTGCAAAGGTGGCAGTTTTAGCTTTTTTTTTGTCTTTACCACCTTAAGGTTATGTATGAGGCCATCAGGAACCTTGATCAGAAATTTGACAGTCTTCAAGCCAAGGTCACCAGCATGCAAGCCCAGTTTGGGCCCAGCCTCTTCCAGCAGGTGAGGACTCGAAAGAACAAATCGTTATTACGCCGCACAGTTACATTTTTGAACTTCCTGTATCTGGATCTGATCCCAGAAGGCTATTAAACATTTTAAGATTTTGAGGTGAAGGTTATAATTTCCACCCCCTACATACCTTTCGGACTGTCTTTTTTTTTTTCCCCCCCAGAAAGCACAACTGATGTCCAGCAGCGGGACTCCAGTGCAGCAGGTGAGGACAGAGGGATCTTCCATGGCAGACTCTGGGCTGCCCATGCCTCTGCTGATTCGGGTGGGCTCCCCCCCACCTTCCCTCCAGGCAGAGGGCAAGAAGCCGCCAACGCTCTCCCCAGCACCAGGGGTCCCCAGTCCCCCACGGCTTGCGCCTCAGGGATCCTCTAAGCAGACCACAGCAACAGCCTGCCTGTCTACGCCCTCACTGCCTGCTAGTAAGACCGCTGCAGAAACCCCCAAGAAACCAACCCTGGCGGCGAAGGGTGGCCCCTGTAGAACTGCCCGACGATGTGTCTCCAGGGGGAAAAAAGGTGCACAAAAAACAGGTATCTGACAGCAGTGCCAATTTGCTGGGCAAATGCATTTATTTATTTATTGTCAGTGACTTCACATCTAGTTCCACACTCATTGCTGGGTATTTTCTCAATACTACTGCACCACTCCACCAAAAATACCACTACATGGTGCATTTTGCTGCCAACTAATGGTGGCGAGAAATTTTGGTGTAGTGCCTTTCTTAAAGGTACAGCAGCCTTTCCAGGTCAGGTCCTCAATCGTCTGCTTCTTCCAATCAAAAACAGTCCCTTATACACTTGTATCAGCACAAAAATGCTTTACACTAGCCTAACATGATACATGCTGGCAAGAAGGTTCTTGCTTTTCTGCCTATCTAGCGCCCTACCTCGGTGACACTACACGGTGAAGGACATGTATGAATGATTGCTTGCAAAGGATAAGCATGGGATGTGAATTTCCGTTTCTTAGTGTATCACATCTGTCCTCCTTAGTGTGGTTGGGGGATCCCAAGCGAAAGGTGCGGATCCCCAGCAGTGTGCTGAAGAAAGCGGCGGGCACTCCGAGCCCCCGCAGTGCCGTACGCCTCCTGCTTCGGAACTTGTTTCCCGTGGAGACGCTCACCTCCAGCAACATCATGGGGGACTCTGTCCGGGGTCTGAAGAAGTTGGACCCCAACAAGATTGCCGCCATGCGAGGTAGCCATACGCACCATCTTATATTAGACACACATTTATGGACTTTCCCATTGTGAAGTAATTGCACTGCAAGT
The DNA here is from genome assembly GCF_900964775.1 of Scleropages formosus. Lineage (NCBI taxonomy): Eukaryota > Metazoa > Chordata > Actinopteri > Osteoglossiformes > Osteoglossidae > Scleropages > Scleropages formosus. The sequence continues at coordinate 21,155,967 of NC_041806.1, read as the reverse complement.
AAAAATATAGAGGGCAGCGGTGGTGTGGTGGCGCAGCAGGCTTGACTGGGTCCTGCTCTCTGGTGAGGCTGGGGTTGGAGTCCCGCTTGGGGTGCCTTGTGACGGACTGGCGTCCTGTCCTGGGCGTGTCCCCTCCCACCCTGGTTGGGCTGCGACCCCGCTCGGGACGAGCAGCTTCAGCCTGCGTGTGTAAGAATGCAATTTTCCCCACCACTGGTGAAGTGCAGCAGTGTCACCGCAGTTAGTCACGACCATGATATAAATAGTTTCCAAATAATCACCATGGATGTGAACCAGCAAAAAACATTCATGTTAAGTAATGAATGTGCAAGCATCCCACAACCGTCCCCCAGCCATAAAACAGATGTCCTGTGTTTGGTCTATATTGAGTTTATCATCATCATCAGCAACAACAATTTTCTGGGTAATACTGAACTGAATTCACATTCACACATACAAAACATACACTCAGCAATTCCAAAGAGATCTTTTCGATGTAGCTAATAAGAATAATGTTCACAGTCGTAATGCAATTTCCAATAAATATTGAATTTTTTGCTGTTCAGATCTGCAGTGGTGATGTATGCTTTTCCAGAATGGGTTGCTAAGAAATTTCCCACCTTTGACCTGAAGGAAAACGGCAGGGATTGGAAGGCGTGCGTCTCCATCATGAACTCCACCGCCAGGTACCTTCGCTTCGAGGCCAAGAAGCACAAGGTCAGTATGATTGCTGAAGGACGTGGCACTTTTAGGGCCTGGATTTCGCACGAAAGGGCCACCAGTTTCATTCTCAGGGCAGAACTTTACCTTTTACTGAGGTAATAATCAAATTCAAACATAAGTCTTCAACTGTTTAATTGGACCTTACCTTAAGCCACAAAAAGGAGGTCCTCGGTTTCATTCTGTTTCCACTTGTGACGTTCTGATTTGTCCCGGAAACCCACAGCACAAAGGTGAAGGCAGTGGCAACAATGAGAAAACGCTATTAAGCGAAGCTGAAGCACCTGTCTCCAAGGCCACAGCAGAGATTGATGTGGAGCTGTCTGACAGTGAGGGAGACGGCCCATCCACATCCACATCCCGCAAGACCACCACTTCCATGCCACAGCAGAAAACTACAGAAAAAAATTCCAGGACTAGGTTGGCAGATGGACAGAGCATCAAGGAAGACATTTTTGGTAAATCTGTATAATCTTTGTAATGATATATAAATCTGAGATATCTAAGTGAAAACACTCCAGCTATAACCAGAGGTCTTCAAAAATAGGTATATTCCGTTAGATTGTGTTTTCTAGTCAGTTAACCGCACGGCCCATCATCACTCACTCGCTGACTCACTAATCAAAGTTGTTTGTCTTGATGCAGGGTCTGGGGACAATCCATTACACCAGGTCCTAAATAAAAAATACTGTTCAACACTTCTATCCATCCATTATCAAAAAACACTTGTCCATTGCAAGGTCACAGTGTCTGCAACCTATCCCAGAACCATATAGTGCAAGGCGAGATATCGCCCTCGATATGATAGCAATATTCTTAACATTTTTAAAAAATTTTATTAACTTGACAATTACATTAAAATAAAATTCAATGCTGCTGACCAATTTCTCATTTAAACATGCCTGAGGTTTTGTCTTCTACAGGTCACTTTCTACTATATCATCAACACAATCAATAAAAGCTTTAATAAAACAGTTGACCCTTAATTTATTTATATAGCTGTAGAAAATAAAATGCTTTTTAAGACTTCTAATTTAATTAATTTTAAGCCACATTAAAGTTGAAACTAAAAATGATGGAAAAATACATACTGTCCGTGAACCCCTGAGTATTGTTGACCGATACATTCCAAAGACATGTGCGTGCAAGATTTCCCATCTTGTTACTGATCACAAAAGTAAGGAACAGCAGACAGGGGCTGAAACATCATGAAAAATTAGAAGAATGTGGGATGAATGTGAACCGTCAGCTCTATTGTTTTCGTACACCTTCTCAGTGCGTTTTGCTGCCAACTAATGGTGGCAAGCGGAAATGCAGTTCATTTTCACTACACAACAGATATTTTAGAGATTCAAGAGATTCAGGAAAGTAGAATGGTAAAGAAAATCACTTTCTGAAGATAAACTGAGCAGCATTTGTGTCTTTGAAAATTCCTAACTCAAAAGTTTCTATCACAGTGTACCAGTATATATGTAGAAATTTCCGGGATTTTGGTTATATTTTAGCTCAGGAGATTTCTGCTGCACAGGTGTCCATTATCGCAGGGGAGCATTACCAACCCAGTTTGTTCTCTTTGACTGCAGAGTACCTCGGGCCTCCCAGCCGCCAAGTGAAAGTGCCGCAATCCGCAATGTCCACAGCTCGCTTACGCACCAGACCAGAGTTAGTTGCTCGCTTCCTCATCAAATACCTTTTCCCAGAGCATGTGCTGGTTAAAAGCAATGTCTATGGGAACCGGGAACATGGCATCCAGGCACTGGACCAAAACAAGATCAGTGCACTGAGAGGTGAGGTGTTGCCACCATCATACATGTACAGTGTATTCACATTTATGATATTCATATTTGGTGCATACCCTTCTCAAAAGCAGTTCATAGTTCAGAAGATAAAAAAATATTCTTTAAGTTGTACACAAATCGCTTCTGGTACAGACCCAACCATGAAGTGCAGTAAATGTATTAGCTATTACTGTTACACAAGTACTCAGTTATGGAGCTGCTACTCAATTGAAATAAGTAAATATAAGATCAAGAGTGATTTTGCGGTGATGAGAAGAGATCTCGGCCGAAGTGCGTTCAAAAAAAGGTTGGCTTTTGAGATCCATCTTGAAGACTGTGAGGCTTTCTGCAGTCCTCAGGGAGAGGAGTTTTTGAACGCTGACAATTTTGGAAGCGAAAAAGAGGCCAAAGTGGTCGCAAGAGATGGACAATGTAGTAGGAGAAGAAGAAAAAGTCGAAAGTTAAGGGTGAAGAACGGATGACAATAGCTCAATTTATTTAGAGCACAGGCCTCGCCCACCAGATCGGGTGGGATTTGGATTGATGGCAACCGTCTTCCTCATTATGTTCCGTATGAAGTTTCGGAGAAAATATTAACGACATCCAGTAAATCAGAAATGCATTCACAGGCACATTTCCCTTGGAAAAGAATGTTTAAACCTATGTTACAAGTGTGTGCTTGGCCTTTAACCTACGTGTGACCTCTGAACTGCCTTGGCTTGACCCCTCCATGCCACAGAACACCTGAAGGACCGTTTCCCTTGGATGCTGCTGGAGGAGAACGGGCAGGACTGGAAGGCATGCGTGGGGGCCATTAACAGCACCATACGCAAGTTCCGCCACGACCTCAAGAAGGGCAAAACCCGCAGAAAGGGCCACTGAGCCGTGTTTTACAGCGAGGGTGTGACAGTTCGTGTTCCGTAACGCACTGCACTGAAACTTTCACCAAGGGCTTCATAACTGGAGTGTTGTAACAGGTAGTGTAGTTCTGTCGACTTAGGTTGCAACTATTTTTTTATCTGCAGTCACTGGAACTGTTTTTTTTTACTGGTGATACAACTTATACTGTCATCTGTCATTGTTCGGGTTCCGAATATCTGGTTTTGTATTCGGACTGCGGTTATTCATAGCCTTTATCCTTAGCTAGTCTGGACTGTCATTTATCCAGTCTGGGACATCGGCTCCAGACCAACAACATCCAGGTCAGCATGATAAACTAAAACCGCCTTTGAAAGTTTTACCAACTGACTATGTGAGCGAGACTGTGAGATGCACTGCATTGTGGGAACTACATACAATTGCTTGTCCCGAGCGGAGACGTGGCAAGCTAGGGCCTTGCTTGGCGGCGGAGGGCGCGGGGCCGAGGAGGAAGGGGGACATGCCCACGATGGGATGCCAGTCCATCGCGGGGCACCCCAAGCAGGACTCGAACCCCTGACCTGCCACACAGCCAGCACTGACTGAACCTGCCATGAACCCCCCCCGCCCGAAATAATTTTTTTAAATTTTATATATAATCTTATAATAATTGTTATACATTTTGATGTGTGACACATCTTTTTCTTTATGATATTAGCCATCATGTAAGGACCTTGGGAGGGGCTTGAAAAAAAATTAGGTTTTTTCTCAGTAAGAAATCCTGGAATAAGTAATCTCATCATCTGGTTTTTTTTCATATTTGGTCTGCTTTTCAAGAACGCATTAGCATTAGATATCGGGAGATAAAGGTATTACATTTACCGTCTCTTTTTTTTGGGAAGCACTTTTATTTAAGTGCATGCAAAGCTGAAATAACTGTCACTTTTAATGTTATGTTTTGTTTCTATTTATTAATGTTTGTTATGAAAATTAATATATTTTGTCAGAATGCTTGTATTTATATTAAGTTGCAGCTTATGGGAATGTATAAGTTCAAAACGTGTACACTATACATTAACCAATTGTGAGGCACGGCAAAGCAAAAGACAAAACCAGTTTTAGTTACCACTGCAGTTCTCCTCCTTGAGCAAAAGTTTGTAATAAATCATAGATATTTGCATAAGTGAAGTGACTTGCTGTTTCTGTATACACTAACTCCTCAATTTTACAAAGACAGTTGGGGCTCGAAATATGTAAATAACTTGGTTTGTTAGTAAATGAAACCATTACATTTCAATCAAAAAACGCTTAATACAGACGTCCCTTTGATCTACTCGCTGGTAAGGTTCTGTCACGAACCTCGCATAAAGCTGTAATGAAAGATTTAATTTATTCTATTGTCATTTACGTCCTCTGCAGGGTTCCAGAGCTTTTCTAGAAAGATACGCTATGGCTGGGACGCCAATCCATCACAGGACTTTTAATGACTTTAATTAAGATGAAACAACACTATGATTAAACCTACTTCAAAATTCTTGCAAATGAAAAATTTATCATTGCTATTAAATCCTATTTAATACTGACCAATTTGTCATATATACCTGTTCACTGAGCAGCTTCTGCACAGGTCTTGGCTATAGTTAATTGTACATGAAAAACATCTTTGTTGGACTTTTAGATTTGTGCTAATGCTTTTCCCCAAATCAACTTAAAGTTTTAAGCTACTTAAGAGTTACGCAAGCGAGTAAGTCTTACCGGCACGGTTTAGGGTTAGTACCCTCCTTAAGGGTTCTACGGCATGAAGCGGGACTCCAACCTTCAGGGCTGAAGGCTGCAGCTGTAACGGGCAGGATTGTCACCAGTGGGATGAATGGTTGTAGCAATTCTTGGAGCCCATGCCTTTAGAGCAGTACTTTCAGAACTAATTTATTTTATTCAATGGGCAGCAGAGCAATATTCTTTCAAGGGGCCCAGAATAACTAGCTGCGCCCTTGGTATTCGGTACACTACCCCCTGCCGTGTTTTATTCACTTCCAGCTACATTGAAATGAGTCAAATAATTTTAAATGAGTAGTTCATAGTTGAGGGGGTGCGGCGGTGCAGTGGGTTGGACCACAGTCCTGCTTTCCGGTGGGTCTGGGGTTCGAGTCCCGCTTGGGGTGCCTTGCGACGGACTGGCGTCCCGTCCTGGGTGTGTCCCCTCTCCCTCCGGCCTTACGCCCTGTGTTACCGGGTAGGCTCCGGTTCCCTGTGACCCCGTATGGGACAAGCGGTTCCGAAAATGTGTGTGTGTAGTTCATAGTCAAGCTCAAGTGGTTTTTGTTGTCATTGCTCTACATACGTTGTATACAAGGGAACGAAATGTCGTTTCTCGGGGATCACGGTGCAACACAGAACAGGACAATAAATATACAGGACTAGAAATAAACATCTAAAACATTTAATAAAATCCTTGCCCGTAAACAACTGTTGGCCACAAACATTTGCAGTGTGTGTCATCTTGTTTTTGATCACAGAAACTCAGGAACACTTCATACCAGATGTTAACGCTGTAAAAGTGACTTGAATTTATCCAGCGCCACATCCTACTCTGTGTGTTTTACTGCCAACTAACGTCGGTTTTTGGAAGTGCAGGTAATGTTTACTATGCAACTAATTTTTAAAAATAGACAGGAAAATACAAATAAGGGAAAAAAAAAATAAACGGAAAAAATTTCAGTGTCTTCGAAAATGTTTAAATCAAATGCTTGTAACATGAGTGTAAATACGAACACATAAGATTTACACAATAAATCACTCGCTGAAATTGAAAATATTAATTCCAGGCGTATTTTCCCATTGGAAGATTTTGTTGGAGGAACTTTAAGGGCATTTCCTCTGTTAGTTAGGTTTTAGCAAAAATGTTTTTGAACACGTTGGATCCTCATGTTGGGAACATTCAGTCTGTGAATTTTTGGAAGATGCAAGGTTCCCAGTTCATTTATTTCAATTGCATTTTCTTCACCATTCTATTCTGCTTAAGATATTTTTTTAAAAAGTTTGGCGTGCGCACAGTTATAAATTTATTAACACTGTAAGCCATTGGGGGGGTGCGGTGGCGCAGTGGGTTGGACCGCAGTCCTGCTGTCCAGTGGGTCTGGGGTTCAAGTCCCGCTTGGGGTACCTTGCGACGGACTGGCGTCCCGTTCTGGGTGTGTCCCCTTCCCCCTCCGGCCTTACGCCCTGTGTTGCCGGGTAGGCTCCGGTTCCCCGTGACCCTGTAAGGGACAAGCGGTTCTGATAATGTGTGTGTGTGTAAGCCATTGTCACTGTTATTTATTCTATAAAAAAGCAAATAAAGTGGTATTGAGCTCAACTGTTTACATACAGCTTAAGTACCATGTTCTCTTTACCAGTTACCATGAAACCCATGAACGTCAGGAAGGTCCTGTTGCTCAATAAACTGCCATGTGCTGTGTGGTTTTTTTTTTTTTTTACCTTTGTATTTTGCAGTTAAGTTGGCAAATAACTTCACTAGTTGAGTTACAGATAATACAGAGAGCCCCCAACATTGTGTTTAATGAAGGGTTCTTTTAACCGGGTCACGAGAAAACACCGCTAAATTTGGACCCTTCTGGAAATATTTCAAATCTAAGTGGCTGAAGTGTGTTTTCTTGGTTTTCTTTGGACAAATGTTTAAGTCCGGTTGGGATGAGCGGTTTCAGTCGATGTGTGTGTGTGTGTAAAATTAACACAGAATGGAAGTCAGAAGGTGGGGGTATGTCCACAAGGTGGCGCAGTGATGCAGCATTTTCCTAAGTCACACCTTTCCTTAGGCTCTTGAATTGAACTGAATTGAATTGAATTATTGAACGTTTACTTATAGTGCAAAATCTTGTTTCTCTGCAGCAGAGTGCAATATATAACACGCATAGATGCACGCATACAAGCGGACACTGGAGAGGCAGAGACAATAAATCAGAAGGTATGTAAATAGATAACTCCTGATCCTGTGATTGATCAAGGTGTTGTGAGCTATAATGGTATTGAGCTCCAATGAGAAGCGGCTCTTCATCCAGATCTAGTAAAAAAAATATCAATATTTTCGTACAGATAATGGTATACTTGTGGTATCAGATATACTTATAGACATTAATATGGTTAAGCTAGGAGGAAAAAAAGTGCTGTACTCTGTGCGTATGTGTGTGTGTGTGTGTGTATTTTTATACGATTAAGTGCTGTATTCTGTGGGCATTCTTTAACATAATTTATTCTGAATTAAGTCAGAATAAATCAGAATAAGATGTGACACATTAAGATGAATGAAGGGTAAATTTAGAAAATGTTTCATGATGTTGTTGCCACGGTTACCAGGCTCTTATCGGTGCAAAATGTTGGAAACACGTCGAATCACTTCTAATGGGGATGGCACGTTGCGCGTTCCGCTTGTCCCCAGTTTGCAGCAGCGCTAGGCCTCAGTACTACGCTGGATCTCTGTCTGTTTCTCCATCTGTCGCCTCTGCTGCCTCTGCACTAGGGGCTGCTCATCTTGAGGCCTTGCTTTGTTGCAGAGGGGAGGGAGACAGATTGGGTTTGGGACAGTCTGTGGATTTCTCATGTTAAGGATGGACAGCCCAGACGCTCCCACTGAGATTAACGCTGTTTACCAGCAGTCTTGTCTACTTGTATCCTTATTTTCTACTCGCTCTTTAGGCATGATTATACCATACGGTATCAGTTCCCGTTTTATTTGTGGGTTTTTTTATTTTATTTATATATTTTGCCCGTTTGGGCATAAAAGCATCAGTATGATCAAGCTTGAGAAATGCTATTAAATCGATCTTAATTAATGACAAAATAGGAATATTTCTTGATCAGGTGTGCTGCATTTAGGCCCTTTGCGCCTTGCTTCGTTCTCACGGCAAGAACTTTAAATCGTACCCCTTGAGCTCATGAGCTCTTACGACACTTTAACTGCACTGGGGAAATATCGTCCGGGGCAGGAACGCTGCGTCTCGGAGATATTTCCGTTTGGAGAAATTACAGTTTCCATTTGTTTGAAGAGTGTGAGACGGGCGGGGGAGCGGCCCGCTGCGCCGTCGCCCCGTCGTATCTCCTACCCGTCTCAAATCCGCCTCCGCCGACAGCTCTCGCTGCAGCCGATTTACGATTTACGAGCGACCGGATGGAAAGCCGGAGAAATTGCGTCGGGGACACCGGCGGATGGGGCGCTGGCAGGAAGGTAGAGGCAGGTCCTTGGGCCAGGAGCCAGCAGACGCACGCGGTGGTGTGTTTTCTGGCCTTGCTGTGTTAACGCGGGAAGAAGCATTGGCCTCGGCTGGACCGCGTGAGCGCCCTCCCCACCATCTGATGGGGGGTTTGGAGGACACAAAGCGACAGGTCCGTCCCGCACGCAGCAGGGCGCCCGGTCTTCTCGTCCCGCTCGTCCCGCTCGTCACTCTCGACTCCCGGCGTCGCAGGGAAAACAAGGCCGGGAACGTATCAGATACGCAAGAGCCGGGTAAACAGAACCGCTGTTGATCTTGGTGAGCTCTGGCTGTTTGAATAAAGAGGGCTACGGGATCGTGCCCTCGGCTGGTTTATTATTAACCGCTCTCCACTTATCAAGCAGGTCCACTGAAGGTCCCAGGTTGTTTCCTGCTGCTCTTGTGGAGGAAGGAGGACAGTTACAGCCTGTTATCGCTGCAACCGCCCAATGGTTTCGCTCCACAATGTCATATTCGATCCACGCTGCTTATGTTTATCTGCCTTATATAATAAAATGTTCCTCAGGAATGCCTGCGGAGATGCTTTACACAATGGGCTTCGTGAATAATAAGTCGTTTCATAGAGAGGAAGCCAAAATTACGGGCAAAGATTTTGAGCGCGATGCAAGATGTGTTTAGGTGCTGGTTTGTTCCATGATGACAGTCAGATCTGGTGTGGCCTTCAAACAGGCTCCTGTGCCAGGAATCTGCCCAAAAAAGATTTTTCTTCATCCCTGCTATTCAGTAAATATAGTCATTTTCACAAACCCTAGATGAAGATCTGTTTCTCTGGTGGTGATCATGAAAATTTTCCTGTAATGGATGAAACCAAATCATGTAGAATGGAAATAAGGCATAATTTACAGCTTTATTTTTAAAAGCCTAGTTTTGAAACAGACGTAATGAGTGTAGCAGGTGGCCTATAACCATTTTCAGGGGAAAACATTCTTGTCTTTTGTGATCACCAGGAAAGGATGCAAAAAGCAAAGAATTGACAATAACCAGGTTTTTTTATTCATTTGCACGTATTGATGTTTTTTATTATACATACCTTTAAAAAAACTCCTAGGACAAACAGAAAAAACGTCCCTCAAACAACTGGCTCATGTTCTGGCAGCCTTTTGCACTGCGGTATTTTGCTCTCGGTACCAGACACCTGCAGTAAGTTATGAGTGAAAGAGCTTTTTGCCCTAACACATGGCTGTTATGCGCATAGTTGTGCGGGAGACTAAATGGAGGTGACTTTGCCATGACTGGGATTTCGGAAAAGCGGGAGCAGCAGCTAAGGGTCGGCCCAGCACCGCTGCAGTCTTTGGAGGAGATGTGAGGAACAGCAGCCCGTTCGGAAACCTCGGCTCGCTTTCTTTACCTCGGATGAGGTGTCCGCCTCGAGGCTGGGTACGCAGACATGAAATCCATCTTTACTCTGGCCAAACGCTAAGCGTCAGGAAAAACGGCATTGTGGAAAAATAAGAGTGTGGGACAAAAATGGAAAATGCAAAAATATTTAAATAATTATTTTCTGCTTGATTTCTGGATGAAGCGAAGCTAAGGGTCATCCAGCAAAGCAAAATATATTCCCATCCATGGTTAAAAAAAAAAAAAAAACGTGCGTGTGCCATAATCTCACACACACATTGTTTGAAACCGCTTGTCCCATGTGGGGTCGCGAGGAGGCGGAGCCTAACCCAGGCAACGCAGGGCATAAGGCCAGAGGGGGAGGGGACACACCCAGGACGGGACGCCAGTCCATCGCAAGACACCCCAAGCGGGACTCAAACCCCAGACCCACTGGAGAGCAGGACCTGGGCAAACCCACTGCGTCACTGTGTCCCCCATGCCATAAGCAAGCAAAATATTCTTTTATTGTTTGACTGGTGGAATTTAGTGACAGCCATGTTTTCTGCCCACCAGCTGGAATTTATATTTACTGCGTATGATGTTAGTATAGTGTCACTAACATCCACAACAGTGTAGCTCAACACAAGTTTATGGATCATGTTATTCTTGGTCTCTTCAAGCCATAACAAATGTCTGCATCACGGAGTAGTTGTGAAATAACCGCAATTAATCTCATCGCAGCAATTTTACCGTAGTCTGGCTCTTGCAAGGCTGAGCTCGGTTCCCCTTGCTGTTGACACACAACCTCAACAGCCATCTCTAAATCCTGGGCGTGACCTCTGGAGAACGCAGAGGCACTTCACGTTCACTGCATCACAGAGATCTGGCAGCTGGAGGGAGCCAGCAAGTTAAAATAACGTAATTTTGTCAGCCTGGTGCGATGACCCCTGACTATATGCATTTGATGAAACTGTGGAGCCTCATATCACTTTAAAATGTTGTTACACTCATCCCACTTCATTTCATCTCCTAATTTTTGGTTTTTCACATATCCAGGTCAGTTATTAATACCACTTATCTTCAATCAGTCTGGATTGTCACACACCCGGTTTGCGGGCTTTCGGTCTGGGATGACAACACTCGGTCTGGCATAATAAAGTGGGATTTCATTTTGAAAATTGCGCTGTGTGACTCAGACGTGGAATGGTGACAAGTCTTTTTTGAACACGGGCCTACGTGCTGCTGCCAACACACCTCCAGTTCAAAAAAGCACTGTGGACGTGCCCCGAAAAAGTACGTCCTTTAAAATTATTTTCCAGGAACAAAGCGCTAAAAAGTAAAAAGGGTTGTTTGTATATTTTTTTTATTATTTGCATTTTACTGTGTTATACTACTTTTTGATATTAGGCATTGCCAAGGGTGCTTTTAGGCTGAACTTGGGATGGGCTGGGACCCATATTTAAGTAATTTCATTATTTAATTTTTTGATATTCACTTTGTCCTCAGGTATGAATTAGGACCAGATAATGCCGTTTAAGCATACTGAAAAATCAGGACGATGACGTCAATAAAAGTGACAGCTCTAATTTCCTCTTGAAAAAACTGAAAGCGGAACACCCGGGATTTTTCCATTATTTGTAAAGTGCGCCGAATGAGAGTTTTTTCTAAGACCCCACTGGAATAGATGTACTTTTCTGATTTCGGAAAACACAATAACACCTTTATTACCAAAGCAAGTTATCTGCGTGGAATAATAATACAAGGACAAAAGGGAGTGATTTTTATGAAAATGGGAAATAAATCACACAGAGGGCAGACCTGGCCTGTTGTCTCAGACATTCCCATTTACATGTGACAGCAAATGCTGAACAGTACCTTCATCCTGGACAATGGGCTTCAACTAGACTTCATCTCCACCGCTCATGTATTCTAGCAAGGAGGGGGGCAGGGGAGGGGGGCGGGGGGGGGGGAGTAGCCAGGAAGGCCTGAGACTTGATCTTCTGCCCATATTCCCTTTATCTAATCAGCAGCCTCTATGCTGCCACAAGGCTTGATGGGAACAAGGCTAAGCTGGGCCTGTACGGTGAGCTGCTCACCACGAATAACATTATTCCGAGTTGGTGCTCAGGAAGAGGGGGTTGTGTAAAAAAAATATATAAAAAAATGGAGAGGATGGTCAAAGGCCAAGGGCCGGGCATGCAACAGCGAGGACAGGGCCTGGAGAGCAGAGACATGTGTGTGAGCCCTGCCCAGCTGTACGTCACTGTTTTCACGAAGGATGACCCGGGGGGGACCGTGGTGGCAGACAGCGCCGGCGGCCTGCGTGATGCCTGAACCCAGCGGTGGGGGCAGGATACTGACCTAATTTCAGATGTGCTCTTCACCGTCTTTTCGCAGCACACCCCCTCGTAACAGATGCCCGGACGCTGGACAAGTCGTCCCCCTCCCATCCGTCAGGGTCAAAATCAGATCGTTTCATTGGCGTGATTGCAGCAAAATTATTAGCAGTGTTTAATGGTGTACATCCTAACAGTGACACTGTTATCCCATATTTTGAATAGTAAATATATGAACATTTACATCACAGGGGAACACATGTAAAACAGTTTAAAAATGAGCACAGTCATTATTGCATGGCTCATATAGCCACAGAGGCAGTGGCATTTAGGGATGGAAAAATGAATGGTTAATGAGGAAGTCACTTTTGTTGGGGGAAGGGTAAGTTGATTAGTGTCTGAAAGATGCAGTCCTTCTCGAACCCTCTCTGCACTCCGCAGGCAAGCATCAAATTGCGTGAATAAAGCCTGCCATTCTGGAACGAAATGTTTTCTTCACTTGTATTTGGGGAAATGTAGATAAAATCACACTTCCTCTTTCGCCGCTCAAGGAAAAGGCCTCGAGTGCACGTCATTAATAGGACGGGTCCTTTAGGTCACTGTGAATGTTATGTGTGTCCATTATGGTCACCTTGCCTGGCATCCATTGCAGCTTCTATGAGAAGCGCATGCGATGCTGTTTGCTGACCGCCGGTTGTCAGCGGTGTAAATCGGCCTCATTAGCGATTGCATAGAGATGGAGGACGGTGCTTTCAGCTGCAATAATGGGTCTGGGTTTCTTTTAAAAAAAATGTTTGTTTATGCTAAAAATAGAGGTAAATCAAAGAACGAAAGTGCCTTTTCACTAGCATTGTTCCATTTACAATTTAGTCTGTCTCACTGAACACTGTTTGATGAGATACTGTTTAAATGCAGCTCTTTCAGCACATGCACATGTACCGGGAACATACTGGGGTGATAAAAACATTTTAGGGCTGGACAGACAAACTCGAGAAGGAAATCCATGTTTGTTAAGATGTCACATGAAATATGGCTGAAATCATGCATATTCCTTGTTGAAAGCCACAGAGCTCAGAAGCAATGATGGGATTCTTTACTAGGAGCTAGAATTTAGACCCAGATGCATTCCATCCATTATTCAGTCAAATATTCAAATAAATAGTGCATTAGTTTTTACATGTCCAACATACATTTTTTGTGTTTATTGTATAGGAAGTAACTGTTGTGCTTCGGTGGGGGTGTTGCTCCTAGTGTGTGTGTGTGTGTGTGTGTGTGTGTGTGTGTGTGTGTGTGTGTGTGTGTGTGTGTGTGTGTCTGTGTGTGTGGGGGGGGGGGGGGGGGGGGGGCACTAGAAGAGAATTAGTGTTGCTCGGAGAGGGGGAGGAGGCCTCCCGGAAATCAGTTTTGTTAAGTTAGCAGTCTTTTGGAGGGGGGGTCACTCCCAGCTTACACAAACGACTGCTTGGCTTTACAGCCGACAGCTAGATTGACTCTTTGGAATAAACGAAAAATGTTGCATTCAGTGTGTGTTTATATCTAAGTATTAAAAAGGTGAAACAGGAGAACTGCACAGGGAGAGGGATGAACGAGGCTCATTAAAGCTTATTAAGAGGTGTCTCAGCAGGAGCTGGGGTAGGGGGAGGGCGGATTTACCCTAAGGCAGGACAGCAGGCTGGTCGGCAGTGATACGGGGTCCCCTGGGATCCACTCCTAGAGTCAGCGCTCCACCGAACACTCAGCATCCGCTAAAGCAGTTCCACCGTGTCATCCCCAGGCGCCCGGCTTGCCCTCACCGGCCCGAACGCAGCCCGTAACCGCGCCCGTCCCTCACACCGGTCACGCAGGACTACAGACAGGATAGATGGATTCATTAGGCGGCTGGCTCTACAACACAAACCGAAGATCGTAACATGTGCAAGAATTGCACCCACTGCCAACACACGGGCAACATTTCAGAAGATCCCGCCCTTTCCGAATGCAGATTATGCACAAAATGCACGTTACGCAGACACTTTCCACCGGTATTTCAAAGCTAATGAACGTGCTAATGTTCCGTCACCCTTCCCTGCCAAGACACCAATGCACCATAGTGCTCCTTCGTGTTTTGTGGGGTCTGGGCTGTGTCACAGTGCCATTCATAATCGGGGCCGTGCCTCTGTGGTGCTGGGCCATAATAAATCTGGGGGGGGGGGAGCATGTGAATTTCCTCCGCAGAGATCATCTTGGCTCCAGTTCCGGAGAGAAGCTGTGTTCTCCAAAAACGCTGCATCTTGTGTGGGTATTTGTGAGCAAGGCTCTCCGCTGCTGGATGAAGCGGCATTCAGGGAAGAATTTACCACATCTTGCTTGCGCTTTGGTAGCATGCATCTTAGAATAAGGCAATAAACTATGTAATTTATAGCATCTGACACTGGAGCACTGAGATTTATCAGCAACCCCCTCCAAAAAAAAAAAAAAAAAAAACGATTAGTTCCCTATCATGGGTGTCATAGCTCATCTCAATGTCACATTCTTGAAGGATCAAAACATGTAGCAATATTGAAGTTATTGGGGGAACCCTGCTTACACCAATGTTTCATAAATGTATTTTTTACAGTGACTAAACTGGTATTATATAATTTTCATATTGTGTTTTTTTCTTATTTTTGAATGCTCTATACCTAGTATACAAACACACACACACACACACACTTACTGGACTCCGCTGCAAATTGAAATTTATTGATTAGACATTGTCATGCTCGTTATTTAAAGGGACGGCAATCTTACAGTATATATACTCAGTGTAATGTATTCTTTGAGAGCAGTTTAACTTAGTTACGGTTATTCATTTGATTGAGGTCAAAAATCATATGATATGTAATAGGGATGCAGTTTTGTTGCACGTTAAGAGAAAAAAAGACATGATCTTGTTACAAAAAATGGTAACACGTCATCGCGTGTTGTGCCATCAGCCAGGCGCAACCAACTGAAATAAATATCACGTTCCGGTCCAGTCGTTGCCCGTGATATTTTTATATTTTGCCACGATATTTCACAGCAACCGCGTACTCTGGGAAACGCGCGCGCGCAGGAGGAGGGAAACTCGGCGCGACGCCGCAGCCCTTTAATCGTGGCAGCTGAGGCGCGCGCGCGCGCGAAGCCCGACAGGGGGAGGACCGAGGCGCGCACGGGGCCGGGACTGTGCGCGCGCAGCCGCCGCTGTCACAGGGCTCGCGATCGCAGCCTCCTCGTGATGCGTCGCGCAAGGACAGAGACTCGGCGTCGCCGCACGTCAGATATCGCCGCGTTTTCGTGGCCGCCGAACGCGACGTCCGCCTTTCGCTGCTTTTTTTCCCTTTTGAGTCGAGAGTCGCGTCTTCCTTCCGTCAGAGTTTGACGTCGCCAGCGTTTCTGCGATGACTGCAACAGCCTAACTCCTGCGGAGGAGGGAAAAAAAGGGGGGAGAAGAGAAAATTGCGATGCTGGAAGCGCAGCTCGAGCAGGAAAATGCAGCTGCGTGAGTGAAGGCGCCGCCGCCGCCGCCGCCGCCCCCCCCGCGCGGTACCGCATTGTTCGGAGCCGCGGCGCTGTCAGGAGGAGGCGGGAGGAGGTGGGTGACCCCGCGCGGGCTCTTGGGGGCCAGGCTGAGGCGACAGGGACAGTGAGTGAGGGACAGGGACAGCACTCAGTCACACCGTGTCAGCACTGCACTGTGTGTCCGCGGCGCCAGGGCCCGCGAAAAGCCCGCTTATGGGTGTCTGTTGTTAACACGGTTCGTTCGTCCTCTTCGGTCTCCTTTTAAACACGCGTTTCGTCATGATCGCGCGCGCACACGCGCAGCTAGACGAAATCCCCAAGGCCAAGGCTGAAGGTTTGCCACGCAGCACAGGTGTGTGTTGACAGCCTCAAACAGTCTGATGAAGAACAATTATTTATTAACACTACAGTTATGCCGCCTTCTGTATCTATCTATGTCTGTCTCTGCTGTGATCGCACTTTTATTTTCGATTCCGTGCTAAACTTGACAGGACATCCTTAGGATGATGATGATGATGATGATGATGATGGTTAGTGATGCTCCTGGACGCGGTCTGCCTGCTTTTGTCCAGCCGTGGCATGGTCGGTCGGTGTCCAGGGCCCTGTGAGTTTGGGCATCCGGTCCGCTGAGCCCAAAGGATACGGGTTCCCGGAGCGGACGGACAGCCGGAGGAGAACCGGCACGGAGGTGCTCTTCGGTGCCGACGATGCGGAGAGGGATGAAGGAAGGGTCGGGATGCCAGATGCCTCGGGCGGGACTCTGGAGACGCCTCAAGCCGGTTTCCTGAGTTTCACCGGGGTTCGGGGCCCATCGTTGTAAGTGACAGTGCCTTAATGTGCCCGAAATCTTTTTGAAACCATTTCGAGGCCCACAGAACTCAAGACTGGGTGTTATCAAAAGTCTTAACTGGATTTTCCACCTAGTAAAATTTGCAAGCTGACACATTGTGATACTCAAGTTATATTAGGCATATGTGAAGATGATTATAATCTTATATACTGAGTTTAATGTATGTTTTCGGTAGTTTAACTTAGCACCTGTGGTGATTCATTTGGTATATTTAGGAAAGACCACATTTTTTTGTTTGATAATCAACACAGAGGCCTTACCTCACAGGTCCTCTGAGTTTTTTTTTCTTCCTAACTAGGTGCAGATTACATGAGGATGCTCTGATGCACAGAGTTTTCACAGCTGTCATCTAGGGATCCACTTCTGTTGCATATTTAAAGAATTTCCGTTATGAAGTGTCAGTCCGGGGAATGCTTGAGGGGAGGAGTATATCTGAAATAGTTTTGATCCATGAAGTTTATTGCCTGGCTAAATATGCAAAGCACTACTGGTTTAAAAAAAAGATAAAGGCCTGTTTTCATGAAGCCACTGGGGGGGGGGGGAGGACAAAGGGGTCCCACAGCATGCAGAGGAACAGTAAACAAACTGATTTATGGTATCGAATCAATGCAAGCTCTGTTGTGTCTCTCCAGGGCATATAAAAGGTCTCCGTCATTCAGGGAAGAGTGAATCCCATGGTCTTATTCTTGGATTCCAGCAGAAGGATGGGGAGCATTTAGGGATTTTTCTCGTTTTTATTTCATTGTGTTTTTCCCCCTCTTTCTAAGCGCACGCAGCACATTTGCACGTGCAAACAGCCACGCAGTTTTGTTCTGTCTCATGGCTTCAGAAGAGCTTTGTTAATATGGTTTAAGTGTCATGATGCTGTCGTCTTTGTTTGCTTATATTCTCAAGTTAGGAGTTTAGCTCAAACTGAGCAGTGGGCCAGTATGTAGCATGTGTGTAGGGTTAGGACTTTAAAACGCACCGGTTTATGAATGGTTATGAATGGTTGATTTTAATCAAGTGCTTCATTTCAGTCCTGTGAAGCACAAGCACGTGCAGCTGCGCAACTTAAAACCGTAGTCCAATGAGGAACACCGAACGTCGCGTTTTTTTCCTACCCACGGGCACGCATGCTCAGACACATGCAAACACACTCACTGGCTGAGGACTGCTTCGGTGGAGCTGGCAGTTAAGTTAACGTTTTTTTTTTTTCTTTTCTTTTCTTAAGTGGTTCCCATTCAGTGAGTAAAGGTTTGCCGTGGAGAAGGACCTTGACTGTCCGACCGTTTCTCAGGGCCGCTGCGTACTTTAGTCCTACTGATACAGGTGCTTGCCGAAGTCATCAAAGCGATTTAACGTTGAAGCCGTGTGCAGAATAAGTGTGTACATTCATTCACTGGGCCTTGATAGCCTGTCGCTCAGCGGGGCAGTCCTCAAATCTGTGTCGCTGACGTGTCCGGCGTTCACTTTGGTTACCAAGTGGTCCCACCTGGGTTTTGCATATACAGAACCACAGCACTCTTGCCAAGACTGAGATCTTTCAGATTTCTGTGGGGTTTTTTTTTCAGTCTAGATGTGCTTCATGTTCATTGAATTGTTTTGCAAAGAGTAAATAGTGTCACGTATTTCGAAAAGCAACACAGCGGTTAAAGACAGAGACTTGCAAGCAGAAGGCTGTCAGTCCGAGCACAAGGAGCAGCAGTCCTGTTGTGCGCTTGTGAAACCTGAATTGCTGCGGTAAAATATCCAGTTAATGTATCATAAATATTCAGAGTTGCTCTGGGTAAAATACTTTAAGGAAGCAATGAAATAATAATACAGTGGAAATATATGTAAATATCTGGGGAAAAGGGAGGAGGTTTTTGTTCAACGCTCAGTTGGTTTGAGAGCATCCATTGCATAGCGAGGCCACCTCCAAGAATGGGTCCTTCAGTTCAGTGACCTTTGCTTCTTGTCTCTCAGATAAATGCAATTTGCCCGCCAAAGAGAATTTCCATGTGACTGATTGTTTACCTTCCCCACGATAACCAGAACCTGCGGCGTTGAACCGCCACTGCCCTGTTCTCCTCAGATGGGCCAACAGGAACGGCTGCTTGCAGGGAGAGACATTCTGTCCAAGAACCATCCGGTGAAATGTAAATAAAAGGAAAGTAAAACTTTCAGTGTTAGTAGAACCCCTCCTAAGTGCGTATCCTCTTTCTGTTCCAGCCGCGCAGACATTTCCCAGTGTCCCCTGCTGTTTCCAGTTGACTGACATTTATGTTACCTGAATGACAGCGATATGAGTTTGTGCCACGTACACTTTCGCTGCTCTTAGTTCTCTTCTATTGCCTTTAGCCTGTGGGGACAGTGAGGTGTGTGCGCGCAACAAATGTTTCTTCTTCCTGTTTTTCATGTAATTGGGTCTTTGAACAGTTGCATGGAACCGGCTCTTTCTGAGAGATAAAGAGGTGGGAGAAATGTGGAAGTCATTAGCGCAGAGGGTGAGGAATTCGGCCTGCCTCCTTCGGGTGGTACCGCATGCCGGTAACCCGCGTGCCCGGTCCACCTTTGCTTTCTCGCCTCCCCAGGGCCACCTTCTCTTGATCCCAGTTCCGTTTTGCCAGCCATCGCTCCTATACCAGATCGCTCAACGGCACGAATGAACACCGATAAATGTAGGAGATACTGAAAGATTATGCCTACATACAGGCTGCTGTGGATACGCTGGGGTCTGAGCGTTTGTTAAATTGACGCAATACCATTTCGACTGGTATTTATAGCTGCGGCCTGTGCTGCTGTACTCTTCTCCCAGATTGAACGGCTGCAGGAATAGAAACGCCAGCGGAGAGAGGAGAGCTTTGTAAAATGCTGATGGAAGGACAGGTATGGCTGGACACGAAGGTGCCCGACGAGAGCGCTGAACCCCAGCAGCCTCACTTCTGCATTAGATCAGCAGGTGGCCAGTTTGGCAGGGGGGGGAGGGAAAATCGTGTGTCTTCAGCAAGCAGAAGTATTGTGCGGTGGCTGTGTGCCACTCTGTCGGCCTTTTAAAAGGCATAAAACGGGCTGCTGACATCCAGGCATTCCTCAGGTGAGCGCTAAATCCTTTTTCCATTCATAAAAAGTGTGTTGTTGTCATCTAAGACCCCCCCAAACAAAGTGGTTTTACAGAAAGTAATTTCTAACTTTTATCTTCCCCTGCTCATTAAAGGTCTTTTTGAAAATGTCTCTGCTGTTGTTTTATGTGTAGGCCTTTACAAAACATGGCACTGAGGCTTGAGATTAAGGGGAAAAGTCGCTGGAGCTCAGTGGACGGCCGGGCGTTTGCTTCAGGCATGACTGCACCTCCGCTGGAGATCTACGGTCTGATCTCTCCCTGATCCTGTTGCATTAACGACTAATTAAGCCAAGTGCTTAACTCGCATGATCCTTAAAAAGAGTGAAGAAAGCAGGCGGGCATGAAGAAAAGTTGTCAAAGCAGGAAATAAAACTGTAATCGTGCACTCTGCTCTGGGAGAAGATTAGTTTGTGGGGGAAAAAAAGATCAAATCCTTCATCCGCTGAGCAAGATTATAAAATGCATAAATGTGGTTGTACTGAATTATGCCATAAGAGATATGTGCTGATTTTTATCGCGATTTTTATCAATCCTTAGATGTGTACTTGCGATTTTGCCTCTGAACTCTGACCTGTCGGCTCTTTTTTGGGACCGGGAGGGGTCAGGGATGGTCCACCTTTGTCTAATACCTTCTGCATTCTGGGCAGTGTCATAAAACCGTTGCAGACCAATCAAACTGGCCTTCGGCTTTCTATGAAAACTCCTCAGCGGTCGCTATAGGTAGAATGAACAAAAGCCAGTTCCGAAGCCAAGTGTTTTGAGTTCATAGGCTTTGACTTACAGGTCAAAACTTATGCGTCAAACTGCTTCGGAAAACCTGTAGAGCGAGTGAGAGTGAGTTTGTGCGTCCTGCACAATGAGCTCATCCAACACATATTTGAAATGAGCAGACAGCACTCAGGGATGCTATAAATACTGCTTGCTGGATGAACTCGATGCGGAAGAAAGCCAGGGGAAAGTACAAAGGCCGTTTGCTATAAATAGACAGGCCTCGATCAAGCTCTCGCAGGAAACGTGAAAACGTTGCAGGAGTTGTGACCTGCCCTTGGACCCGGGCCTAATCGCAGCACTCGTAGCAGTACGCGGCAACCGGCAGAGTAAGACCAGGCTGCCGCCTGCGCTGTATGCCCAATGGCATGCCGCGCCACATGGATGCCATTATGTGTGTGTATGTGTGTGGTTTTTTTAAATCTAGTAGTAAATCCCTCGGCAGTTTGGGCAGAAGGCATTCCATTTGGTTATTGAAGTGCCACACGTGACTGTCGAGGCCTCTGATTATGTAGATCGCTCTTCCTCCTGGCACGTTGTGCGCGTTCAGCACCCTCCCCTCCCCACATGTGGCTCTGCACACACTTTACCTGCGCGAACTGAGAGGCAGGGCTCGCTCCCAGACGCAGCCGGGCTTTACGGAACTAGAACAAATTCTCAGACTGGTACAAAATGGCTGCTCTAATATGTAAGGGGGGGGGGGGCGACGTTAGTCTCTGTTGCCATGACAACGGTGGTTCCACTATACAAAGGAAGATCGTCGTGAAACAGGCTCTAATATTTTTCCCCCATTTTAAGGATTCTGCCGCCCGAGGTCCAGTAACGGCGCCTTCTGCTCTGAGAAACGGTCTTCTTCAGTAACTGATGGAGAGCAGGGTTTCTGGATATGCTGCATTTTGCTTGCGCTGGCTTTCCTTCGACTGTTGTTTTGCTTTTTTGAGAGAACGTCTCCTCCCAACGCGAGGACAGCGTCTCGCGCGCAGCTGGTCTAACCCCACCCAGCCGGAGGGTCTGCTGGCTTGGCTCCTGAATCCTGACGCCGCCATGATTCACGCCTCCCCCAACTGCCTCCTCCGATGTTCCCGTCTCGCGCACATCACCGGGCCGTAAGATGCGAGACGGGGGTCCGCCATCCTTTGGCGCGCTGCCAGGCATGCACGATCTGAGCGTGTATTCGCTGGGGTCCGAGCCGTCGGTCTCCGCAGGGCCAGTAAAGTGTGATGGATGTTACCGGGTCTGTTGGCCTTGCGTCGTTAGTTAACGCGTTCAGTTATGGAGGCCATTGGGAAATAACACGTTTGAGCGCTGGGGATGCGTGGTAACGCAACCAGGCTCTTGGCCATTACCTGTAGATGATCCGACTAATACTGAGATGTAGTGTGTTAGGTTTAGCAGGAAACAATGCTGTGGTTTCATTTTGTTTACAAAATTTTTGCAAGAGCACTGCAGCATGAATAAATCATCTGTGTAGCTGGTGACCCATCATCGTGAAATTCCAAATCTGGATTATAATTCGACTTTCTTTTTTTCTTAAAAAAAAAAAAAAAATGTTCTCGGCTCACTGTTTAATAGATTTCAGTGCAGTAATGTGAGGTTTGTAGTTCTGGTAGCTTTAAAGGCATGCGTTTATTATCCAGATATTTAAATAAATACCTAAATTTGTGTTTAATTATTGATTACATCATTCGCAGCCCTTGGCACGAAATCAGGAAAATGATGGTAGATTAAGCACAGATTTTTTTGTGGTGACATGTAAGACTTCAGTCAAAATATAACCTTTTCAAACATCGACGTGTTGTTAGGTTTTTGTAACATGCAGCTGCTTTATATGTTGCTGTTTCATTTTTTTTTCCCTCACTCTTTTGCCTCAGTTGGTCTAACCACGCTGTTGGGAAACACTTGGAGGAATGACCACTTGGCCCACCGCTTTAGAGGCAGCTCAGAGCGTTGGCTTATGAGTGATTCCGGTTCACTCGTGATGATCATTTGCGTTGGACAGACTGCCAGTCAGGGTGTTTCTAGGAACAGTTTTGCTTTGAGGACCAAGTTGTCACAAAGGGCAGTTAGCGAAAAAAGGAAAAGAACGAGACTGACTGCTCAGGGAGACGCTGAAGGTGATTGAGAAGGAAAGCCGTCCGTAAAGGCAAGCGTCAAGTGATGGACGTCCTAAGTGATGTAGCTGCGCTGTGGTCCAGGTGAACGTTTCCAGGTTAGCGGTGGGCGGCAGGGAGGTGCGTGAGGACTCTGCTTACCGCAGGCCCCTCAACCACGTTGATGAAAAGCTTCCTCCTCGCCGCGGCATGTGGCTCCTTGCCCTCAGCCTACCCTTCCCGGCTCAAGTGACCGCAGAGAAGCAGAAACGCCCCACCTCCAGTCCGCCCTCCCCCCACATGGTCAGCGATGATGGCAGAGCTGGGAGGCTGTGCTGTGGGGGAGGGGGGGGCTCCCTGTGATTCTGTGCGAAGGCAGAGCAGAGTGTACCGCGATAACTCTCAAGGCCTCCTTCTGCGATGGGGGAACGGAGCCAACTCCGCTCTGGTTAGAAAGCTGCTTTTCATTGCAGGAGAATGTAACCTCCCCTTGAGAAAAATCATGAATGAATTAGCGCCAAGAGAGATGATCAGCCCTAATTCTATTTGACCACTTACTCTAAAAAGATACGATTGTTATATATTACATGGATGATCCTTTTTGTTGAAGGCACGTAAACGGAGAGCGTTCGGAGACAAAATCCTTGAATGAAGGAGCATTCTTATGGGTGCTACTATAGTAGCAAGATGCTTAAAATTATTTTTAAATCACTTTTAAAATGGTCATACATCAAAGTGTTTTAAAATAATTCCATGGAGTCGTTTTGAATACTTTGTATAATGTCTCTGTTTCGTTTCCGTCTTACCTTAATAAACCAGAAAAGCAAACGGTAAGAGTGCTCTCCATGTTGTGCGTGTGTGTGCAAGGTATTGGGCCATGAGCAAAATGCTAGGAGATGTGGGTCATGTCATTACAGCGATCTGCTGCAACTCATGAGTCTGATGTGACGTGACCTCTGGGCATTTTCCACTGTTCTCTGTTCGGGAATATTGCATTATACGTATGTATGCATGTACATACGTGTGTGTGTGTGTATACACAAACACATACTGTATATATACACACACATTTTATATATAGAGATAAATATGTTACATATATTTATATATAAATAATATATATGTTTATATATACATATTTATAGGGAGTGTGTGTATATATATATGTGTATATATATACAGAGAGAGAGCGCGAGAAACTGTATATATATTTCAGTGATGTGTGTGTGTATGGGATACTGGAGAAAGGAAATTGTTTCTTGTCGCAGATGCTGCACTGTTGTTTACTGATCTCTAGCAGTCAAAGTATCTGCCAGGAATAAAAGTCCCCAGGCAATATGTTGGGGAGTAACTTGCGGAGGGGGTTTGTTTAAAGCACCATTATGGCGTCAGTGTGTTTGGTTTTGCGCTGCTTTCGAAGCTCTGCATTATTGCTCTGGCTCTGCCAAAGACGGAATTGTTTATTTGCTGCCAAAATATAATGTAATTAAGCGTGCTCTCGAATGGGCAAATTAAAAAAATAATCGTAGGCTGTGAGTTATTTCGTGCACCCCCCCTCCCCTCTCCATGAGCTTTTAATTCATACCTTATTTTAAAAACAACTGGTTTGTCTTAACTTGCAGCTGTACGCTCGGGATGTTGTGCGTGATGTTTGTGTCTGCTGTTGTACCTTCCAGCACAACGATAGCGCAATATACTTGTTTTCCCTGAGACTTACTGAGTTCTTTATGGGCTTGTTGGGAACGGAGGGAAGATTTACTGCACATTGCGTGCAAACCTAGCTAAGGCTCCGACTTCGTCTGACTTTGGGCCACGTCTTTTATTAATTCAAATCAGGCAAGATTCGGCAATATAAATACGCTTTGTGGAGACTTTTACACAGATCTGCAGTTTATGATTCGGATTGTCTGTCCAATAACTTTTTCTGTCATTGCTGGTTAGTGGTGTTTTAATGAAAAGGGGTTTGTTTAGTTGTCTTTTGTCTTGTGCCGTAGGGTCCTGCAGAAGAACTACTGTGGAGAGCAGGAAGCCATGAGATCCCTGGCCTGGAGCACCTGAGGAGGATCCTTTTGAGAAGCTTACGAGGAAGCCATGGAGAACGGCCAGCCCGGGCTGCCCTTGGACACGGCGAGCCCCCCGGCCCCTGTGAACGGTGGCGGCAGGGGCGCAACTGTTGGTGAGGGGACCGCCAAGCTGGAGAATGCCATCACTCAGCTGATCACAGCCGAGGCCTGGAACCTTAACACCAGTGGACTCGCAAGGAAGCCCCTCTCCCCTCTGGTGGCAGTTCCGGCACCTTCCTTGCTCGGTTCCACCGCCGGCGCCGAGCCCCAGGGTGGAATGGCTCTCAAAGTGGCTGCCACTGTCCTCCAGCCCATCTGCCTAGGGGAGAGCCCAGTGGTGCTGCCTATCCACCTGCAGATGGCTGGGAGCGGAGCGCCCCCCTTGGGCCCGGCTGCCAACGCTTCCTACCTCATGGCCGGTCAGGGCCCTGTTTCCCTGCCCCTTGTCCTGGAACAGCAGGTGTTCCAGCACCTGAGCTCTCCCTCCCTCCAGCAGGGGGCACCGTGTCCAGCCGCATCCCTGCAGAATGGCACCCTGTGTCAGAATACCTCCCTGCCCTTCACCCAGCCACAACCCCTGGACCAGAAGTCTTCAGGGCAGCCCCAGGATCCGGGCGTCCTGCCCCTCCTACAGAATCCCGCCTTTGCGGCCATCCTGCAGGACCTGTTCCCCTTGCAGAACAACCTGAACTCCTCCGCCTGCCACACTGCTGCATCCACCCCAACGGACCACTTCTCCTCCACCTTTTTCCCCCCTCCGCCACCACTTGTGCACCCCTACAGCTCCCCGCTTTCGCCCCTGGTCCCTCCGGCCACGCTCCTGGTTCCCTACCCCATCATCGTCCCCTTGCCGGTGCCTCTTCCGGTCCCCATCCCCGTCCCCATCCCCATCCCACAGAACGCGGACTCAAAGGTGTTTGTAGACCCACCGAAACCAACTTGCACCTTGAGCAAAGGCACACAGACAAATGCAAAAGAGACCACCGGTCCTGTGCGTCTCTTGCAGTCGGCCGCCCCATCCCCCCCGTTCCCTGCCGAGGGGGAAGTGCTGGACCTCTCGGTGAAAGTTCTGCCAGTACAAACAAAGCAGGAAGTTCCACTTCAGCAGGACAGCGTCCTTGATCTTTCTGTAGCCAGCAGGAGGAAGGCCTGCGTCCAGTCCTTCCTCAGTAGGGAGCCACCAGGGGCTTGTCGCCCTGCCCAGGACGCTGGCAGTGCCGCCCTGTCCCTGGAGGTCCTGCGGCCCATGGAGTGCGCGCAGAAGCTCGACTCCAAGCTCCTGAGTGGCCTGGCATCCCTGGAGTTCAGCCGGCAGCACAAGTGGGTGGTGGACGGCAGTGGGCGTCAGGGCGGCGAGCCCAAGGGCAGTGGCGGCGGGGGGAACTTTGAGATCGTAAGCACATCCCAGACAGCCAAGGTCATAGTATCAGTCAAGGACGCCATGCCCGCCATATTCTGTGGCAAGCTCAAGGGCCTCTCTGGGGTTTCCACCAAGAACTTCTCCATTAAGCACGATGCCAACCAAGAGGCTGTTCTGCAGCAGTGTTTCAGCGCCAGAGCCCCGGGGGAGCTGCGTGGCCCTACGGAAGCCCTCAAAAAGACCTCCAAGAACAGGGCCATCAAGCTGAAAAAGGTCAACTCCCAGGAAATCCACCTCCTGCCCATCAAGAAGCAGCGTCTGGCTGCTTTCTTCCCTAGGAAATGAGCGGTCTCTTGGTCGGCCGAAGTACTTGGTGGGGAAGGCATGAGGTGGTCAGGAGGGCGGACGCTTGGCCGTATCAGCAAAACCGGCTCTTCTGATCATCAGAACCACATTTTGGGATGTTCTCCAGGCATGGCCAAGACTCCAAACAAAGTGCAATTGATATAGCCTTTGCTTGACTTGGCGAGCAGACAATGAACTTATTTCATCAGAGAGCAGCTTTGAGTCTCCAATATTTATTACTGAGTAGTGTTATCCTGACTTTCTGGCACTGCCCAAATTAATTTTATGTGGTAATTTGCTACAAAGCTTAGCTGATTATGGGATGCTTTTTTTAGCATTTGGGCCATTAATATGCATTTAGTTTGGTTGCACATTGCCAATGCAGTACTCTCATTCCTTCCATTTATAGTCAAATTAATATTCATGAACCTGAAATAGTGGAAAATGAGCCAGTTGCTAAGCGACACAGGCGGCACGTATTTGTAGCCTTAAGAGAAAAAAAGAGAGCAAACATTTCAAAGTTTTTTCCTCTTCATTAGGTGGGGCTTTCAGGGTGAGGTTGTTTCAGTATCGTAAGACTCACCCTTCGGTTACAGCAGCGCGGATCTGGGTCGGCTCCTTCTGTCCAGCCCTAACTGTCCAAACATGTTCTTGATCACGAGCAGAAGACATACTGCATCTGTCCTGAAGGTCTCTTGCGCAGTGATTTTCCTCTTTTGTGGAAAGGATTGCCTGTATTTACTTTGGCCCATTAGATCAGTCTCTTCATCTGACAGGAAATTATATTTATCAGTTATTTATTCAACTGATGCATCATCTTTGTTGGGGGGCAAGCAGGAAGCAGGCCGGTCATGGCTTGGCAGGCCAGAGCCCTGCTTTCCTTCATTATATTGAAAGTTGGAAACAGCTGTCATAATCTCAACTAAGCACAATTTTTAGCTGTGCATAAAAGGAGGGTACTATGGAAAACCCACCACTTTTGAATTAAAAAAAAAAAAACAAAAAAAAAAACCATCATTATCATGAAGGGCTATTTTCAAGCTAAATGATTTTGAGATTTTTCTGAAAGCAGAGAATTGCTTTTGTATTTTGTATTTGTTATGGAAAACGATTCAGCTTTAATAGGCGAATCTCATTTGTCTTTGGTCTCCGGAGAAAGGAGGGGGGAGCAAGAAACGTAGCGTGCGCGTGCCGTAATATCCGTCTGCAGCAAACCCGTGGATTGGGAAAGATCAGAACGTGAAATACAGGGGAGGTCCATCAAAAATAGAGGCACTTCAATTCAGAATCGCCACGGTGGTTCTGCGAAGGTGTGTGCTCTGATGCCTGTTGTCATCTGTATGCTCAAATGTCTAAAGTTGACCGTAAAAGATGCTTGGATCCACGAGTATTGCAACAAAAGCCAAGAGCAAGAGCGCAGTCAGGCTGGTAAACTGGCAGACGGGAACCAGACAGACTGTAGAGTATTAGAGGCTGAATGAGCTTATTCTTAACCGCTTCTCCTCACCATCTGTCCTTTCCGTACGTGTATAAACGATGCAGTGGTGTTTCGTTATTGTTACCGTGTTGTGTTTCCCTCCTATAATGAGCTTTCCTTCAGCTATCATTTGTTGCCACAAATGTACATGTGAGTTCTTGGACAGACGTGTGCGCCCTGTTAATCTTACCATAGTATTTAACATTCGTCACTGAATTTCTTTGCCCCAAGGACAGACTGTTGTTTTACTGATCTTGTATTGCGTAGTTTTATGGTGTAATTATGGTGTTCTGTTAGGCTGTAATACTCGAGGAGGGACAGTACATGCC
Source organism: Scleropages formosus (assembly GCF_900964775.1). NCBI lineage: Eukaryota > Metazoa > Chordata > Actinopteri > Osteoglossiformes > Osteoglossidae > Scleropages > Scleropages formosus. The sequence continues at coordinate 21,127,802 of NC_041806.1, read as the reverse complement.
AGTAAGTATGTGTGCGTCAACCCAAGGCACTAACCAAGTTTGGCGAAGAAGTGATGCTGGGAAAGCACTGACAGTCAAATGCTGATCTTAGGAGTTTTTGGAAATGCGTTTGGAAAAACAATATAGAAATGTGTTTTGCTTTAGACTAGGAATTAAATATCGCAAATGAATAGGTCTCAATATAAAACAAAGTTATTTTATTGTACACTTCAATTGCATGATGTATTTCTAAAGAGAATAAAACCAACCACCGCCTGCTAAGTGCAATAACGGATAGTTCATTTGCATCTTTGCGTAACATGGGGGTGTTCCATCTGAAAAATCAGTTGTGTGTGAGAATTCCCATAACCGATGTCTTCTCAGTAATGCGCTAGGGAGTGGTAAATCCTTGAGGGCTGCAGTCTGTCACAGTGCGCGTTGTTGAAGATGTTAGTTTGAAAATACATGGTACAGTCAGTAAGTTCTAAGATTAGCCGCCATATGGAACTGCTGTGGGGGCAAGCCATCGACACATATTCACTTTACTATGTAAATTGCTTTGCCTAGTGGTCCGTGTCTAAATCTGAGTAATAACAAGGTAAAATACGCAGGACTGTCCCTCGAGGAGTGATGTTGTAAGAGGGAGGTTCTCAGACCGTATCTTGGTAGGGTCATGTACCTCCATGGTCAAGGGCTTGACTGAACTGATTTTATGGAAAGCTTCATGGAGAGCCGGAGGACCCTCATGCATAGGCCCACCAGGATAAGAGCAATGGTAAAGGAGATTTGATACCTCACTGGGGAAAGATGTTAGTGTGCATTGCAGTCACTGCAGCCGCTTCACTTTGGAAGCACACTGACACTCATGCACCCTGACAACTGAAATATGTTGGCAGCTGAGAGCAACTTGGTTCACATATTTTTTGTTTTGAAGGGCAGCAGAACGAGAGCATGGCCTCGGGACGAGTACCGCATCGGGTTGTTATGTGTTTAACAGGTCGGGGCAAAAGGGTTCTTGGGAAATGCTGTCAGGTAGTCAAGGGTGAGCTGTCAGTTCTGCTTACTTCCATGCTGTTGGGCTAAGTGTTCCTATGGACAATCATGGTGATCCTTACAACTGACAGTATCTGAAGAGTCATCATTGTTTTCAGAGTAAAGCCCCATTTCCACTTGCTGGAAAAGAATATCAATAGATATTTATTTATTAGCTTCAAAATGGGTTATGTGCTCCTGTATTCAAAAGATCTCATCCACAGTTATTTAAAAATAACTACACAGATTTTTTTTGTTATTGTTAATACATCACACAGCTTCAAAACTATGGTGGCACAGCCTTAAATATATTTAATTGCTTGTGTTTTTTCCTTGCAAAACTGCACATTATTGTAAAAACTGACTGTTAAATTGCCTTGAACGCAAATCAGAGTGATTTAATTTAAGGAAGGGCAACATTGCTTTGTAGACTCAAAATTAACGATGTTAATGTTTAAAGTAGAGATACCATTACTATTTGTCATGTTAAAGGCTACTATTTTGTATGCATTGGTACTGAAGGTACCAGTGAGGATTTTATACAGTCAGCCATAAGATGGTTCATTTTTGTAGTCAACACAGTTGAACGAATTCCAGAGAAAATAAACGGTTCTGCAAATGAGTTTAATTTAAACCTCAATTTTTACAATATAAAATGTGAAAAAAATAAGCAGTTATGAAAAAGGGGGTTCACTATATAACAATAAAACAAAGTAAACTAAAATCACGTTCTCATTTTTCTCAGACTGCTTATTAAAATACAAGGACTGATGCAATAATTTTTGGGTAAGTTTTATAAAAATACAAGATGTGGATGAAGTCCAAGTGGCTTCATTACTTTGCCAAAGCTTTCCTGCTATTTGTGAAAATGCACAAAAACTACGATAAACATTTTCAAGTACTTTGATATGTTCAGAAAGTTGAGTTGATTTTGTTTTCATCATGTGACTTGAGTCAAGAAAAAAAAAAGAAATCGAAACTTCAATAGAGGGAATAAAGGTCTAGTCAGATAACATTTAACTAAAAACTGCTATGCTATAAGTCTGTCATAAACAGTCCACTGAAACCTGAGAAATATTAAAATGTAAAAATAAAACAAGGCAGATTCCATCAAACAATGAATTGAACACATTTGTCATGTAAAAAGGTGACGAGGAAGACTGTGTACACACTGCGTGGCCATTACTCCAGTTTTATGCACTTCAAAGTAGCGTGTAAAAGTATTTCCCACATATACGTACGTACATTCTCCTCCGTGACGTTTCTAGCCAGTCCTTTGAGGAACCAACAGTAACTGGTGAAACTATGTCGGAAGAGCAGGGCAAATGGGGAGCAAGACACTGCTTGCTGTCCCCTCCGAAAGGACAGCGGGACACTTGAACTGACCAACTGTGGAGAGATGTGGGACCACGTGAGGACACGTGAGCCAACACAGACTGCATTGCGCACATCTGGACTGACTGTTAAAGCAATGTGCTCTCTTGGCACTAATAAAACCTCTTTATTTATAATTAATGGGCATACAAGCTGTTTTTAAAATTAAATCTCTTCTTTCACACAGCTTTGAAATGTTTGTTTTTAAGTACGGTCTGTAACGTAGAGGCCCGCTGATGTGGCCGTGTTCTACCGGACAGTTACCGTGAAGGTCACGGGGTAAAGTGACGCACCTCTGGTAATCCCCCTTCATTCAGCAGTGGTGAGCGAGGCGAGTCCGCGACGACCCGAAATTAATTGAAACGCCTTTCTTACCTCGGCAGGGCCGAACGATTTGTCCTAAAATACTACATACGAAAACAGTAAACGTAGTTCTGTGCCGGTTTGTGCACTGCAGGTGAGTTTAACAAAAAAAAAAAAAAAAAGTCAGGAAGGAAGATAAGCAACCTGAGCTTTCCGATCATTTGTATATTAAAGCAATATTAATAAATAAGAAAAAGCTCAAATTCGTTCTACATCCCCTCAGATGCGACTGATTTCAGTTACAGACCGATCCAGAAACCCACAAATGGATCCAACATTCAGGTTATTTCTGCACATTTCCAGACCTTCATAGCTGTACCAACCACGACAGGTAAATAGAGAATATAACAGAAGTAAAAATCCCATGTTTTCATAAGGACAAATGACAGACCAAAAGTAGTACAAGTTTCTTGAGGCAGTGCTTACGTTGGCTGTAGATGGGGCTCACTTATTAATATTTTTGTCATTTAGCCATATTTGAACGACTCTGAAAAATAACCCTGACCATCTGTTAATAACTTTACCAATCTTTCTCCACCTATGACATTTCCTGCACATAAGTGATACCTTTTTCAGACCCTGCATGGATGCAACAAAGCAAAAACTGACTTTTTCAACGCACAGAAAATTCCTTTCAAACGAGCGTGTACTTGTCTTTTCCATCTGTAAAGTTTGCATTGCAAATGAGAAGCTGATAGATGCTTTGACAAAAGCACGAAGGTCCAGTTTTGCTCCAGAACAGCATGTGGTTTTGTACAAATGCAGCACGACATCTCCATCAGGACAAATGAAGCTGAAAAACCATGATGCCAAATGTCTCTTTTCCTCTTTCAAGTCAGTATCGCAGCTGCCCAGCATCCACTGTTTAGTGTGGAGAGTTTTTTTTTTTTTTTTTTTTTTTAAAAAAACAAAAAAAAAAAAAGGTAACTTTCCCACGTGACTTTCAGCTAGAAACTATCCAACAGGAAGAAATGAAAATAAACTACATGTTTTTGTTTGCTTTTTCATTTAAGAATAATACGCCCTTGTTAACAAAAAAGTAAAAACTATCAAAAAAAGAAACGCTGATTAAAAGTAGCCCCTTCATTTTACGTGAATAATACAAAGAGGAAAACAGTTCCCAATTTCTGAGGCTCAAATAGATACATGAACCGTTAAAAAAGTAAAAATGGAAAAGTCACTATGCATGTACTATTCACATGCAGTGTAAACACTTGACGGATTGTCCTTTGGGATTCAGCTGGGAGTCAATACTGTGGTAAACTCGTGAGCAAACGAGGTACAGTGGTCTCTGCAGTATATAAATAAAGTCTTTACAAAAAACAAAGGAAAAAGCACCTTTCTGAAGAGACGTGAGGGCGGAATGTTCCTTTGGTGTTCGGAGCAGCTGCTGAGGTTGGAAAGAGCGCCCCCTGGTGAAGGGCTCCTGTGCTGCACAGCTGCTCCTGCTAAGCCTTGCCCTGTTTGAGCCTCTCGATGTGGTAGCAAAGTTTGAGCGCGGGTCCGAGCTTCAGGCCCATGTACTTCATCACCATGTCGCTCCGCAGCAGCAGCAGGGCCTTGCCGTCAATCTCCTGCAGGGGGCAGTCACGTGTCATCATTGACTCGGCTCCGAGGCGCTTGGTGCCACAACCCAGCCTCACCTCGAGCACAAGCACGAGCACTTGCAAGCAAAAGTACTGGAGCATTTACCACGGCAGAAGCAATTGCAGGCAAGAGTACTCGAGTATAGAGTACTTATCGGTTATTGCTCAGGCACGATACTCAAGCAGATATGGGAAAGAGTCTTCTCTTGTTTAATATCACGCGTTCCTCTCTTACACGTCCCTCAGGCTCACCTACACTCTGGGGGAGATCAGGCCCTCTCCTTCTTCAGCCCCAAAACTGTAGAATTTCAGTTTCTCCTTGTCTAAATGCTTTTAAATCCAGACTCAAGACCCACACGTTCAGTGGCTCACCTGTATGATATGCCATCTTTTGTCATTCCTATCACACCGTAAATTTGCTCCGGTTTTAACACTGTACCTTATTCATCCTTGCTCTTACCATTAAGTACTCATTTTCAAGGCGAATAGGAAGATGAAGTTTATTCACTATTATTGCTGTTAAGCTGACCGTTTCATCGGATGGGAATTCAAATTTGCCTTGATATTTCATTGGAGAAATGCCTCGAGCTACTTCACAGGTCTGGGACCAGTAACTTTAACACTGCAGGTTCAAGTCCGGTGGACGAAGCACCTCCACCCCTTCTGTGTGAAAGTTATGTGTTTTCACACTGCAGCCCGTCATTTCTTTCTCTTATCCGCTGGAGTAAAACCCTGAAGGTTAATAACAGATTCCTCCAGCCCAAAGTGCAGAGAAAGCGGAGCCTTTCAGCCAGACAGGCCTTACGAACATCCTCGGCAGTGTTTGGACAGAGGATCGAGTGTCCCGCGTGAAAAGGATCCGCGGCAGCCTTGAGGCCCGAGTCAGACAGCGGCGTTATTCATGGCATAAGGCGTGATGTTCCGCAGGAGCGGAGCAGCGTTAGCCTGCCAGGTGAAATGTAAACACAGAGGACATGGACGCCTTAGCCCCACCCCCAACGAGACGCTGTCGTGGGAATGAACACCCAGCACAGGGCTGGGAGGAGGGGGGTGGAGATTACCCGCACATTGGTGGGGAGGAAGCAGCGCTGATGTGCATAGGAGAGATGCCTTGCTACCACCCGTCTGTTTGATCACCTCAGTGGAACGAAGCTAACAACTACAGGTCATGTCAGGGAAGCAGGCCAAGAAGGAGGGACAGGAGGGACACAGACTGTCAAGGGGGAAGGGGGTAAAGGGGGAATGAGGTGGGTGGGGCAGAGGAAGCCACACAGATGCAGACACAAGTGAGGGCGACAGGCGAGAGGAGCACAGCAAGCAGAACCGGAGGGTTGAGTGACAACTCACGTGTTTCCGGAAAAGCTCCGCGTGGGGGCCCAGCGCGAGGGGGTCAGCGTCCCGCACAAACTGTATCACCTCTTCGATGGACCAGGAGGACGGACAGTGGCTGGGTCGCTGAGACGCTTCCCTGTCCGCCGTCTGGGTGTCGGGACCAGTAGTGGAGCTGGCTGCTGGAGCGAGACGAGACCATGAAAGGACTGACAGGGAACACGGTCCATCTCCCCTGGACCGCACTGCACATGCTGTCATTTCAAAGAGGAATTTGTGCTCAATATCACGTGTTTGATGGGTGTCAATCATGGTGAGAGGCACAAGTTGTGGCACTATTTTAATACAGCACACTACTTGCTATTCGCACAAACTATTTAACTGACATTGAGCAGATTTACATTTATTTTAAATGCTCTTCTCCAAAATGACTTACATTGATTTACCCATTTATACCCATGTATCAGCTCAGGGTAAGTACCTTGATCAGGAGCATTACGGCAGGAGATGGGATTTGCACCCAGGTCCTTACAGCGCAAGTCGGGCTTTTTTTTCTTTATTGAATTTAATCCAGCTAAAACATTTACAAATACTTTTCTCTCGACATACCTCAACAGCAACACACAATTTTATATTATGAAATGACCCTATAAAACATTAAACACCACAAAAAGAGACAAACCTATTCAGTGAATAATCAGAAACAAACATTCATACACTTGTTAAAACAGATTCAAATGAGAAAAACTGATCTTCAATTTAACGCCAACAGTCACTGCTTGCCGGGGGGAAAAAAAAAAAAGGCACAAAAACTTTTATAAACAACATAATCAGTGTAACTGAAACATTAAGTACTACACCACCTGCTGCCACTAACGCACAAAGGAGAATGGAAGCGGTGAAATACTATGGTACTTTCCACATGATTTAGAGACTGCGGTTCACTGCTTGTGGTCTTCGTTTTCCTCGATGATGAAACACACACAGGTGGGTGCGCTGCTCTGCCCGGGCATTACGTTTTACTGCAATATAATTTTTGACCTTAATCAGCTTCCTATTAAAAGGACAGCTGGTAGTGTAGTGGTTAAAGCCACTACCTTTTGACCCGAAGGTTGCAAGTTCACTTCCTCCAGCTGTACTACCCAAGAGCAAAGTACTAACCCTAAATTGCTCCAGTAAAATTAACCAGCTGTATAAGTGGGTAAATTAAATACCTTAAGATTGAAAGTCACTTTGGGAAAAAAAAAAGCATTCGCTAAATGAATAAATGTTAAGTATAAACAGCACAGGCAGTGAAAGGTAGCAGTGCCTTGCTCCTTCACCGGGGGGCAGTGTTTCACCTCTCCTCACAGTAACCATTACAATGTTCTGTTTGCTCTCTCGTCTGCTCTCCTCCTGGAGTGTTTATTTTCCGTATTAACCCAGTGAAATCGGTTGTGGGCGGCCAGTTGAACCATGACCAAGTGTGAGCTCCTCCCTCGATCCTTATATTCCCACTCTGATCATTTCCGACGAGCTTGGGGAAGGGAAGTGGGAGGGGGACAGAGAAAGGCAGCTCTGACGCTTTTTAATCCACACCAAAGCAAACATGATTATTCTAATACTTTTCCAAACTTCAAACACTTGCCAGGATTAAAAAATGAAGGACCTTGCGAGGGCTGTGTGCTCAATGTGCTCCAGAGGATACACATGCACAAAAACTGACAATCGGCGACACACGACACACGCAAAGCACACACGGATGAGCACAGACAAGGTGGCGCACACACATTTAGGGGTTTGAAAGACAGGCCACGTGTAGCTCACCCTGTGGTGACCGTGGTGAAACACTACCTTCCACTCGTCTGTGAATGCGTGCGGACCCCAACTCCGGGGGGTTCGAGGAGTGGCGTCGCAGGGGCGGTGGCTGACTAGGGTAGTACGGGCTGCTGGCTGAGGGCCGGTACTCCGATGAGCTGCGCAGCGTCGGGGGGCGGGGGGTCATGGAGTTGCTGGCTGAGTCCATGGACTCTTCAGGAAAGCGCTCCTTCAGCACACCACTCTCTTCGTGGGGGAGGGTCTCTGCTGGGGGGGCAAGAAGTCTCCGGGCTCTCAGTGTTCACAGTGTCATCTCCAGCACACATTACACCCTGCTGGTGTTACACCAGGTACTACGGTACCACAGCAGGTAGCGCCTGGGCTGCGTGATCAGACTACAGGTTTGACAGCTCTGCAGTCAGTGTGGAGTTTGTGCTCTCCCTGTGTTTGCGTGGATGCCCTCCCACGGCCCAGACCAACTGTCCTTTTTTTGTGTGTATGCATGTGTTACGCTGTTACACTGGTAATGTACTGTACTCCAGTGTATCTAATACTGCAAGTCACCTTGAATAAAGGTGTCAGGTGAATACTAGTTAAAAAAAAAAAAAAAAATCACTACATCACTTTGGAGAGAAGTCTGCTAGATGAGTAAATGTACAGGTAAATGTGTTAACGCCCCCTCAGTTCTACTACATTACAACTGCTATACTTGCGGTGTTGCACAATCCCAGTGTTACATACCCTGAGTTTACTGCGTTAGCGCTCCACAGAGGGAGCACACACTCAGAGTATGTACTTCATGTGCTGACACACAGGCTGCGTAAATCCACGACCTATTGCGTAGTTTACATTTAGATTCATTCAACTGACGCTTTTCTCCAAACCGACTTACAGCGATTTATCCATTTATACAACTGGGTAATTTTTACTGTACCAGTTCAGGGTAAGTACCTGGACCAAGGGTACTACAGCAGGGGGTGGGATTCAAACTGTACGGAAAGTGACTGAATAACAGTGTCACAAGGGTGTCGCAGTCCCTGTCTGTTGCAACGACCGCGAAGTGCTCAGAGCGGTTAAGGAGCTCGGGCTGCAAGGGTGTAACTCTTACCTTCGGAGGGGTGTGCCTCTTTGCGTAGGAGCTTGGGTGACAGTGGCGTTGGGTAGGGGGACGAGTCTCTGGGGAAGTGCTTGGCTCCCCGGTTGATGGACAGCGCCTCCAAGGCCTCCTCTTTCACTGCGGGGAGGAGAAGGAAAGAGCCAGTTTAGCGGGCGGATGTTCCCTTTGCTCAAGCAGCAGTGCTCACCTGCGCACTCAGACTCAGGTTTGCACTGGTGAACGACGTCTCTGGGAAGAAAAGCGCATTCACACGTCGACCGGGCCACTGAGCGTGACAGGAAGCCGGTTCTGTGTGTTCAACGTGCCAGTGTGTCATGGAGCTGTGCTAAGAAACACACACACACACACACACACACACACACACACACACACACACACACACACACACACACACACAGAGAAATGGGCCACTAGAGAGAAGCAATTAAAAAAAAAAAAACTCCCAGGGCAGCTGTTCCGAAACTCTGGTCGCAACCCAAATGAGGGATTTGACAAGGAGTTGTTACTCGGGGTCCTGGGACGGTCTCAAAAAAAATAATACATATAACCACATTTCTCAGGGAAGCTGGTAGCGTAGTGATGAAACGATTGGTCATTAACACCGTGTGTGCCAACGTTGAAGAAATGCGGATGCCCGTTACTCCCCCCCACCTGACTTCCCCCTTTCGTAGGTGTTGTGGGCCGGCGTGGTGTAGGGGCTGAACGGCTGGCTGCTGAACAGGTTCTCGCACTGCAGGTGGTGACACAGCGTCTCGAGGAAGCGCAGCACAAAGGAGGCGCTGTTGGCCACGGGCAGCTGCACCAGGTGGGTCCCGCCATCGAGGCACACTGGAACCGGCACACAGAAGGAGCCAGAACATACAAAGGGTTACACACTGACAGTGTCCAAAGGACCAGAGAAAAACACCACTGTGTGACGCCTCCCAGAGATCACTGCTACCTAGTGATATCTACTAATATTTGCCTGGGTTTCCTCCTGGCGCTCTGGTTTCCTCCCACACTCCAAAAACATGTTTTTGATGAACTGGTAGCGCGTGTATGTGTGTTACATCGGTGGTGTACTGTGCAGATGGGTGAATGACTGCAGAGTAGTCATTACAGCAGTGTATCCAGCGCTGTAAATGTTTCAGCTAAATATACAGTACTGTGCAAAAGTTTTAGGCACTTGGGGGGAAAAGGTGTAAAGTGAAAAAGCTTCCAAAAATAATGCTCTTCATTAATAAACTTCCTAGAAAGCTTAGTAACCATCCATCGCCAACAACCGTTTGTCCCGAGCGGAGTCCTGGCGGGCTTGGCCAGGTCCCACTCTTTGGTAGGTCTGGGGTTCGAGTCCTGCTTGGGGTGCCTTGCGATGGACTGGCGTCCCGTCCTGGGTGTGTCCCCTCCCTGTGTTGCTGGGTTAGGCTCCGGTTTGCAGTGACCCTGCTCAGGACAAGCGGTCTCAAACAGTGTGTGTGTGTACTGTCTTTCTTTGACATACAAAACCCTTACTGTGATACTGTAACGTTTTGCAAAAGGAATGCTTGAAAAATTTAAAATATGCTCTTTCCCACTGACACTAATGCAGAAGACATTAAATAACTGTCCAAAAAAATTTTTCTGTGAAACATCTAAGTGCGTAAGAATTTTCCACAGTACTGTATAGTAATATGAAAGACCTAATGAGGAGGAAGGCCACCTTTTGCTTTCAGAGCAGTATCAGTTCTCTTTTCTAACGTTCTCATACAAGTCCTGAACTATGTGTAGTGGGATGCTGCATCATTCTTCAAATAAAAAAAGCCTCCAGTTCTTCAGCTGACGAAAGAAGCGGAACTCTACTTCACTCTCTGCGCTCCAGAACTTCCCATAAATAATAATAATGTTTAGATCTGGTGATTTGAGGACACCATGGAAAGCGTTTGATTTTATTGTGGAGTTCACGGGAGCATTATCACCCTGGAATATAAAATCATCAGGAGGAAATAGTCTTTGCACTATATGGTGCACCTGGTCCTGTAAAATCGCTTTATATTCCATGGCTGTTACACACCCATGTGTGGCACTTAACTGTCAGAGCTCTTTTACAGCTGACACACACTGTTAATTGGAAATCATCCTAATGTGACTCACCTTTACAGCTGCGTTTGTAACTGTGATTTAGTGACTTCAAACTTCTAAACTCCTTTTTCAAAGAGTGTTTCTGTTATTTTGTCCAGCCCCCATGCTAGTGAATAATCAGTGTCTGTTGCTTTGGAGAAAAGTGTCTGTTAAATGAATAAATGCAATGTAAAAGTGTGTTATTATACCATGTGGCTAAGAGTTGCTGGCGAAATGAAGTGTGTGTGTGTGGGGTCGGCAGGTATCTGCAGCCCGACTGGAGCTGGGAGGAGCAGATGGCCCCGCAGGCTAAGCACTGTCCCCTGGGAAGGGCCCCTGAAACCAGGTTACGTGCAGATGTCACTTCTCATTACCCAGAGTTGGGCCAGACACCCCCCCCCCCCCCCACACACACACACACCACTTCACCTCAAATGAATGGCTCCAATTCACATTTTATCATTTACTTTTAACCAATTGATTTCTCTTCTCTCCTAACCACCCCCCGCCCCCGAGTTTGGATTAAGATGCCCCTATTGGTCGGTGAAATGTACCCCCCAACGGCTCAGACCTTATTAATATACATTGATTTCTATGAATATCTAAGGAGTCTGGTCTCTGCTCTCCTTTCTTTATGCGCTCATGCTGAGTGACAACCAGGCCGCGCCCCCAACCCCCATACCTTTAATGACTTCACCCCCATCCGATTCAGACTGCAGGAAACCAAAGAGGGCCTCGGGCTGATGGGCGCAGTCCACGCATGCCTGGACCGCCTGCTGCAGGACCACGTTCACCGGGCCCGGGCCAAAGTGGTCGGGCAGCTGCTGCATCAGCTTGCGGTCCAGGTGGGGGCCACAGCTACTATGCTTGTTGACATAGACACACACTGAGAGGAGGACAAGGGTGAGAACAGCATCAGCCTGGGGTCTTCTCTTAATGAAGCCAGTACGCAGATGAATCCACAAGGTACACGCTGATACCGCTCACACTGTTTTAGGACATATTATGTTCATAAAAACATAAAAAGATTTGATTTTCAGTGCCAGCCAATCAGTGAAGGCGAAATGAAGTTGGGGATTAAGCACGTGGCCTAGTCGTTAGCGTTGCTGCCTTGCACATGAGGGTCCTGGGCTTGAATCCTACCTCCTGCTGCAGTACCCTTAATCGAGGCACTTATCCTGAACTGACACAGTAAAAATTACCTTGACCTTTACCTGGAGGGTAAATCACTGTCGTTAACATTTTAAGTTAAATGAATTATAAAAATAAAATCACACACACAAATGATAATAATGCAGACAGAATATGAATAAGTGTGAGTGTAGATTGTGTAAAATGATGGATGTGGGGCCACGGTTAGGGTTGGGATTGCCAATTAAAGGGTTTGGGTTAGCGTTGGGATTGCCAATTAAAGGGCTGGGGTTAGGGTTGCGATTGTCAATTAAGGGGTTGGGGTTAGGGTTGGGATTGCCAATTAAATGGTTTGGGTTAGAGTTGGGTTAAGGTTAGGGTTGGGATTGCTAATTAAATGGTTGGTGTGAGTTGGGTTAGCACTGGGATTGCCAATTAAAGGGTTGAAAGCCGAAAGCCCTACCTGTGGAGGTGACAGCCGGACTGCTGTTGAGGTGGTGGCGTCCATTCTTCAGGGTCTGACCGCTGGACAGCCGTGTCTCGGGTGCAGCGGACGGGGAGGGTGCCTTGACCACTCGAGGCTTCCTCTGAAACATAAGGAGCGTCTCCACTGAGCGTGGCGCTTGAACCAAAGCTCCAGTTTGTTCTTTAACCCCTCTCACTACCTCCCAGGGACAACTTTGTGGAACTCTGGGTCCTTCTGCATCGGTGGTGCCTCGTCGGGGAATGCTGTCCTCTCTGAACATAAATCCACACATGCATCGATGCACAAAAAAAAAAGCTTGTTCATTCAGCTCTATACTGTAAATCCAGATCAACAACTGTTTACACCTGTGACTCCCCTGGACTCCACTCCAGCAGTGTATGGCCTGATGTAGGTTTGCACATTTTTCATCTTTAAGATATTAACAGATCCCAACAGTTCTGATCTAAAACAAGGGTCTGTGGAAGGGCTTCGGGTTGTGTGTGTGTGTGTGTGTGTGTGTGTGTGTGTGGTGGTGGGGGGGGGGTCTGTAAAATGAAATCTGGCTTTGAAAATGTCATTCTAACCAAATGTGAGGGAGAAATTAAAATTCACTAGACTGTTGCTATAGATAACGCTATGTGAAGACAAAATTTTCACTGCAATAAATCATAGGGTTGCCCATTAATAGGACGAGACAATGCTCATGTTTACGAAAGCTGAAACGCTTAAACAAGACCGCTTAACACGAGGCACAGAGCCACATCACATGGGAAGGGTGTGGGGTCGTAACCTGCTGTCTGCCAGTAGATAAATGCTGCTATGTTGAGGATAGCCTGGGGGGTGCTGGTACCTTGCTCCCAGGTTTGGGGCCCCTTTTCTTGTGAGGCCTGGGAGCAAGCTGGGTGCAGGACGCAGTCCTGACGGTCGCGGTCGGAGAACTTCCGTTCTGGGCTGCTGCTGCCTCTGCTGCCGCCTTGAGCAGAGCCAGGGTCTGGCTCTTGGGGCGTCGCCCTCGCACCCCCTTCCTCACTGGCAGGGGGGGCAGCGGGGTGCTCAGCCTGTACGGCGACTGCATGGAGCGCCTGGCTGGCCTCAACGGGAAGCAGCTGGAGGCGGCGGGGCTCTTGGGGAGGGCGACTGCGACTGCAATGACACACAGGGCAGGGTATCAATTGCACGCATACACACACACCCTGCACTCCCACTTGAGATAAAGGGCATTCGTGAGCCGGTGACGTGTGCCAGTTATCGCCTCCTGCACTAACATCAACCCCCGCGGATGTCTTATCTCAGCTTGATCAAGTAGGTGAGACAGTCCATCATGGAGGAGGGGGACGTGAAATGTGACCCAAGGCCAGAGGGGCGGCCGAAGACCCTTACTTTTCAACGTGACAAATTCCCCTGTACTTCCAGCAAACAAACATTTTAAAGTCAAAGACAGACACTTCAAGATGTCAGAAGCTGCAAGGCGCCGAGACGGCAGTCAGCCCTCGGCACAGGAAATGCTGGATGTGCTTTTTAAAAGGCAGTTAAGTGTTTCTCTTCAGATGAACACCGAGCCTTTCACTCACACTGGCAGGACAGTACAGGGACAACAGCAGGGGAGCGGTCTGAAGTCCTTGTCTGTCTCTCTCTCTCTCTCTTTCTCTCACACACACACACACACACACACACACACACACACACACCCCGTTTGCTCTTGTCTCTAACGTTGTCTGGTCGTAAGATCAGAGTGGGACGCGTACGAAACGGCTCGCTTTGATCCTCCCTTTTTGAATGGTGTGGCTTCCAAGTTTCCATGGCGACACTTTCATAATTCATCTCTTCTATCAGAGGATATTCAGATGTTTCCAGAGCTGGTTCGATTTCCAGTGTGCTGAAATGAGCTCCCCCTGTCACTCACAACTGCTGAATCCCTCTAAACATTCGAGCCTGAAAACAGATCCACATCTCTCCTGATTTCATCTCCAACCTATTGCCAACAAACGCTTGTCCCGAGCGAGGTCGTGGCGAGCCGGAGCCTTACCTGGCAACACAGGGTGCAAGACCGAAGGGGGAGGGGACACAGGCAGGACAGGACGCCGATTTCATCTGTGCTCCATAAACTTTTACCACATTGTGTGTTTAAAATGGACATGAATGGATAAAAATATTTCTGGAGATGTTTCACAGCCTGGCTGTGGCTGTATAGGCCTCCTCTTTAGCTTGTGGAGATTGGCGGGGGGGCCTTCTGACGACTCTTGTGTGTGTACCCTCCAACAGAGGGTGCGAGACAGCAGAGGGTCGCAGGCACCCTGGTCCCTCGGGAGGTGTGAGCCCCCCCAGCAAACAGGATCCAGGGCCACAGCAGCAGCACAGAGCCACTGCAGCTTACATATACACACCTACTTTACACTTACATTCATTTTCACAATGACATACAGCATAAACAAGCACACGCCACATTATCTGCTTAACAACAAATGCTCCACTGTCTGGTCAGAAGTAAAATCATGTAGTGTTATAATTATATTACATAATAATTATATCATTCTATTATAGTAGCTATAGCTTTATGTATGCATAATTTTAGGGCAAAATTACAGAGCAGCTGATGGCATAGCGGTTACAGCTCTTATCTTTGGATTTAAGGGTGGCAGGTTTGAATCTCACCTACTGCTGTAAAATCCCTGCGTAAAGTACACTTTATAGTAACACACGCACGTTCCTTCTGTTTCTGACCGAGTGCACACGCAGCATGGGCAGACAGTGCTCCCGCTTCCATGTCACACACGATGGTTTGATGTGTGTTGCATTCAGGGACCACTAAAAACATCAGGACAGTTGGTAGCATAGTGGTTAGGGTTGCTCCCTTAATACCCAAAAGGTTGCAGGTTTAAATCCCATCTCTAGCTACAGCACCCTTGAACAAGGTTCTTACCCTAAATTGCTGCAGTAAAATTACCTAGGTGTACAAAGTGGTAAACAGTTATAAGTTGATTTGGAGAAGTGACAGGAAAACTTAAGAAATATAAAGCTACACTGGATATGAATTTCATACAAAGGCTTTCAGTTGCACGCCGACACCACGTTCATTGGTACGCTTGCAGTTGGCTGCATGGTACCATCTAAGAGGACGGCACTGAACGGGCTGAGTACCAGGTGTCCAGTGTCCACATGCTCTGAGGATTGATGGCAACAGAAGACGGCGCAGTGAGAGAGGATTGTGGGCAAAACACAAAGCTGAAGCCGAGCAGTGGATTGTCTCCTTTTATTAACCCATACATGAATTTGAAATATCATCAGATAAACGTCTCCTATTTCAATGCTCCTCGCCGGCCACTCAATAAAGGCCATGTTGAGTAGTGCGGTGGGGGGGGGGGGGTGTCATCCACTTTTCAGCACCCTTTGAGCAGTGCCACGGATAGCCGTGACTTCTGGAGCCTCCTGACTAGGGAGGACAAGAAGCAGGTCCAGAACAGAGATGTGTTTTGTCTCACTCTCTCTCTCTCTCTCTCTCACACTCACACACACACACACACACACACACACACACACACACACACACACACACACACACAGAGCTCCAGCCTGGACATTCTGCATGCACTCTGCCTTCGCACCAATGACTCTGCAAGGAGAGCTGGTTCACCAAATATGACAGCGGTGACATACAACCCACATGGTTCCTCTCAATGCACTTTGGAGCCATATGGACACTCTAACGAAAGCTTCATTTCCATGCGACCTGGTGACCCGCAACGCCGGCCGTGGGCTCTGAAGTGTGTGTGCCGGAGGGGGGGGGTTACTGCTCAGTTCATTAAGCTCTCACCCACAATATTTACATTTCACTCAGGGCCAGGCCTGCTGGCGCTGGTTCTGGGATCGACCCTGACGGCGCTGCCCAGCCCACTGCAAATCAGAAGCACATGGAGGTGCACAAAGAGCCCCAGGCACTTCCATTAAACAGTACCATACGTAAGGGTTCGAAACCCACATCTCCAGACGCGTCGCCTACGGGCTCCTCCTAATATCAGTGGCACACGATGAACAGACCTTCACGGCATTTCACCACATGCAAAATAAATGTACCATACTTTACCATTGCGAGTACCGCTGCGCATCGACCCAAACACAGTGATATCACCACACTCATTTCCAAGCAAAAATAACAACCCCCCCCCCCCCAAAAAAGTTCTAAAGACAACATGAGGTCAACTTTCAACCAAGTGGGACAAAAAGAGGGGAACGGAGTTCAGTCACCCTGTTGTACTCTGTTCCACAAGTAGAGAACATGCAGTCACTGACGTTCCAGTCACACATTAACACATAGTAACAACACATGGTAACAGCAGCAGTGGGAGAAGGAAAAGATCAGGGACGTGTGAACCACGCTGTGCGCTGACACACAGATCGTGCAAAATGCGCGTGCGGTCCCGATCAAGTCATCTCTCGTGGTTCAGACAAAGGGCGTCAGACAATCTGACAGAGACATCTTAAGCCCGCAGCCGGCCACGTGAGGCGCCGGAGCCAAACCCGCAGCCGAGCCAGAGAGAGCGGGGCTGCGTGGCTCAGGGGGGACCGGGGCACTCACCGCTAGACAAAGGGGCCAGCGGAGCTCCCCTGGTCGGCTGCGGGCGGCAGCGTCCGTGTCACACGGTCCCGGTCCTGGGTTCGCACGGCGGGGAGGGGGGGGGCAGAGGCAGGGTGTCCAGGTGAGCCCCTGTCCTCGCGCTGCCGGCAGAGGGACGCGTGCTTCCTACAGTCCAAGCAGCACCGCGCTCGCCACAAAGAGCCCGCACCGACTGAGCGAAGCAGGAGCCCGCAGTGAATGAACGGGGGGGCTGATTTGCATTAGTGCGAGGAAAGGGGAGGGCCACGGCGGGGGTGGGGGGTGGGAGAGGGGGGCAGGGAACGGGAAGGGGAGGGGGGTCCCTTTTCAGCTTATATGCATATCATCAGTGGGTTGTGCTGACAGCACTCATCAGTCACCTGCTTTCTGGGTCCGCGCTGGAGCTTCGCGAGGGGCGACGGGGAAGCGGGGGAGGGGGGCAAAAGGTTAAAACGGATCAGAGGACCCCGGTTGGGGAGGGACTCATGTTGGCTGCATTAGTGGCTCAGACGTGCCCCCCCCCCACACTCACGGACCCGAGGGGGGTCCCTCAGTAACCCAAGCCTATTGAAAAGTCCCCAGAGGGCCGTCTGAAAGGCAGCTTCAAAAAGGCAGGAAACAGTAGCATATAACAGCATTAGGCAGCTTGAAAAGTATGTTAAAAGTCCCCCCCCCCCCTTTTTTTTTTTTTTCAAAAGCTTAATGACAAAATGGAAGGCGCACAAAGAGGCCTTAATCTCGAGCACGAGCAAACTGACTGCGCGATATATTCAATATAATTATTATTGTCGCCACACTCGTCCCCCAGGAGGAACGGCGGTTGCTCTTATCGGGAACCACAAACAAACGCACTGTTGCAGGAAGTAGTTCAAACTTGTTTCAACCCCCCCAACAAATTTCTTAGAAAATATTATTTACCGAAAGCAGTGCTCTTAATTTATGCTTGGGAATGGGAGACAAAGGGAAGAGGTACTTAATTAACCCGGGCCAACAGACGTCGGGAAAAAAGAGGGACGCTTGAAATAACTGGCGCGCCGGCAAAGCGGTCCCGCCTGCGTCGCGTGCTCCGCGGCCGCGTGCGAAAGGTCCCGGATGGGCGGGCGAGGGGAGGCGGGGCGGGCGAGGGGAGGCGAGTCGAACGACGACGCACACGAACGCAAGCGAAGCTCTTCCGAAGACACAAAAGGCGGACAAAAGCACACGACACACATCTCACCTGGAATCCCAGAAGCCAAAGTTCCACACGAAGCGCCGAAGCCCAAGAAATCTCAACCAAACATTTGTCTCTAAATTTGCACGCGGCAAGATGCCTTTTGGCGCGCGAAGCACGAGATAAAACACGATCAGGATGAACGGTAGTAGAAAACTAAATTTCTTCTCAATAAATGCATTTGGAAACGTGCAAAAATGCGCCTCTTTAACTGGAACAGATATTTTAAAGTCATTCCCCGCACATCTGCCGCACTTGCTTCACTTTTCCATCAGCAGGAAATGTGTGTTCTGCATCGTGATCCCGAGCAGATACATGAATTCGTCGAATACACTCGACAAAAACGAAAGATGTCACTGGTGAAAGGACAAAACTCAAGTTTAAAGGGAGTATGTGGCGAGTGTTACACGTCTGAGTCCAACACACACGTAAACAATGAATGATCACAGGGGTCAGTCCGCGTGGCGTCCGTGTGTTTCGTCGCAGTGCGTCCAGCCGCGCGATCGCGCGCGCGCGCACACACACGCAGTGCCCACAGCGACATACAACATTTTAATTAAACATTCTTCGCACACCCTTCTTCTCCCACAAAGTACATCTGAATGCGCATAAAGTAATTTCTACATCTTAAAAGTCACTTCATTTTAAATGGATTTGAACCATTTTCTTTACCAAGTGTTTTTTTTTTTAAACCCAGTTTTGCACTCACACCAGGCTGGTTCCCCCATCTCTTCAGTCACCTCTTCTGGTAAAAGACACCGAGACTGTCTCCCAAAAGGGACCGATTCTCTGCAGGGGGCCGGTTACTGCGCCTTTAGAAAATATGACCGTTTTTTTTTTTTAATTTATGGAAGAGTAAGGAGTTTTTTTTATACAAGAGGAATAAAAACCCCTAGTGTCAGTAAGCGTTGCCCACAGCCACACCTGGGGGGGGGGGGGGGGGGGCACATGCACTTTACTGTCCCTTTTTCCTTAACGGCACCTGCGCCTCAAACTGGAGCAACAAGCTCGCGCGCCGGGAAGCGCGACACGTGCCAATCGGCGTCTCTCAGCGCTCCCGTGACGTCTGTGTGACGTTTCCGCTCACTTTGGGAGCCCGGCAACCGTAAACAATGGAGCGCCAGGACGCAAAGGGGAAGGGAACCGGGACTCCCCATCCCCATCCCCATCCCCCCCCCGAGCACACCCTACCGCCTCACTGGGCTCATTAGAGGAGCGATATCTGCTAATTAGGATCTAATTGGGGAGCAGCTGATGTTGGGCTCATTAAACAATGGGGTCAGATAGAGCTTGAAGGGGACATGGGAGTGGGAGTCTGCAGCACCCCCCTCCCCCCCTCTCGAATCCACTTCATTACTCTCTGAGATGCAGAATAATGAAGTAAAACCCCTGCCCAAACAAATCTCTTGCACACAACCTATGGCAGTTATCAGATTTTTATTTATTTATTTATTTTTTTTTAACAAACCAGGAGAAGAAAAAGACAGCAGCAAGGCGAAACAGTGCCGAGCACCGCGGTGCCACAAAATAAGACCAGCAGAAGTGAGAATGCCAGGAGGACTGCTAGCCATTGGTCAGGCAAGTCAGTAGACACTTTTATGTCGGTACAGATTGTTCACACGGATGTGAATGTGTGTAAATACCTGAATATGCTAATGAGCACAAGTCCATCACAGAGTGACCTACTACCTATTACCAGTCACACTGAGACACAACTGCAAAGGTACTTTCACACAGTGCACCTAAAATCACACACACTGTTTGAAACCGCTTGTCCCAAGTGGGGTCACGGCAAACCAGAGCCTGAACCAGCAACACAGAGCGCAAGGCTGGAGGGGGAGGGGTCACACCCAGGACGGGACACCAGTCCGTTGCAAGGCACCCCAAGCAGGACTTGAACCCTAGACCCAGCAGAGGGCAGGACCTGACCAAGACTGCTGCGCCACCACACCCCTCTGCACCCACGATACGGAGCCAAAATATTAACAAGAAGCCATTTACTGTATAAATGGGTAAATAACTATATTCAGCTTAATGCTCTAATTCACTCTGGAGAAAAGCAACAGATAACAAATCAATGTAAATAAAACATTTTCTCAAAGTCCAAAATCCAGCAGGAGATTGTGGTGAGAATGTAGTACAGAGCGTTTCCTCTTCATAAGAGCAACACAGAAGGCAGGAAAACTCCAGAAGCCGGCCAAGAACATAAGAGGAGGAACTGAAACGCAGCTCCTGAAGGAGGAATTTACATTTATTTATTTAGCAGATGCTTTTCTCTGAAGCAACTTCCAATGAGATCTATGTAGTGTTATCAGCCCAGACACCTTACTCACCAAGGTCATTTACACTGCTAGACACACTCCTTACAATGGGTCAGTCATCCATGCATCAGTGGAACACACTCTCTCTCTCTGTGTCACTCACACACTATGGGTGAACCTGAACAGCATATCTGTGGGAGGAAACCAGAGCACCCAGAGGAAACCCACACAGACAGAACATGCAAGCTCCACACAGAGTGAGCAGGGATCGAACTCATGTCCTCTCGTACCACCGAGATGCTGTGAGACAGCAGCGCTACTTGCTGTGCCACCGTACTGCCCATAGACACATAATTAAAATTATTGCTCAGCATGTCACTGTGTCGAAAATGTTTAAGACAGGGCCTTACGTTTGCACTAAAAGACACTTTCGGAATTTATAAACCAATTCATGGCGAGAAACCTTTTCCGTCAAATAGTAAAACCCAAAGGATGACACAACAGCAGTAAAATATGTACTTTGATGAAAATGTAGCTATTTGGCCCTTTCTGAAAAAAAGACACGGAGGATTAACATTACATATCTCCCTCCCTGTAGGTACAAATTTGCAAGTTGTCAAGAAATGAAAATGCAAACACTGAAATGGTCAAACTTAAGTGCTGAGCTGCCCCAGGGTCACACCTCACTCTTACAAGTCAAAACACTTGAAAGAAAACACAGGATCCCTTCAGGCTGCGTTAATAGTAAATCATAAATGATTCAGAGGCCCTCTGGCCAAAAAAAAAAAAAAAAAAAAATCAACTCTACCTCTGACCATTAAAGACAGAAGGGACGTAACGCCAAAAAGGATGTAACAATCAACAGGGCACCCAGAGAAACCGGGGTAATAATGGATGATTGACAAGTGCACAGACAGTGTGCTGAGTCGCCGTCTTTGTCTGGAAAGGACGCAGTTAACATATGTGCATGCATTAGCGTGTGGGCAGACCCCATCAGAGGTAAAAAAAAAAAAAAACTGTGTAAAAGATGGGTGAAAACCATTTGGATCACCTTCTATGTAAACAAATGAAAAAATTAAATAGTGTTTTCATAATATATGTTTATATATAATATGTAAACATATATATATTTATAGCTATATTTATACATACACATTAAATAGGAACAGCTGGTGGCTTTGGACCATAAGGTTGCAGGTTTGAATCCCACCTCCAGCTGTAATACCTTTGAGCAAGGTACTTACTGTAAAATTACCCAGCTATACAGGTAAATAATTCTAAGCTGCTTTGGAGAAGCATCAGCTAAATACATAAATGTAATGTAAATTAACAGACAATAAAAAAACAGGAGGCCAAATAAATCTCTAGAAAACTTAAAAACTGCAGAAGCTGAAACATGGAAGGAGTTGCATTGAACAAGAAATTATTATTCTTACTATTAAGATGATGCCTTTCAAGATGATGCTGCTGAGATTACCGGAACAAGCCGACTACAAAGAGACTGCTAGATTTGGGGGAAAAAATAATCCTTTTTATACTGAAATTCATGCTGAAACACATGCAGCAGAAACAGAGCACTGAAGTGATGTGTATGTAAATCCACCGCTGGATTATAACGCCGCACCGGCACGCTGACGTCCACATTGTCCGATGACACACATAAACCAAACGACCAAAACCGCATACGATCGAAAGGCCAGATGATTTTTCCCCCAAAAAAACTCCCTTCATAAGTGCAGTATTTAAAGCAACAGCACATTTTTTAGTCTCATCAATTAAACAAAGGGGTGACGTATCTCTACGTTAGTCAGTATCTGAATACAGTAGAAAACGCATCCGAGATCCGAAATACCCCGAGATCCCAGTAACAGCAGCAGCTCCCTGAAAAATTATTAAAATACATAACCAACAAGTAATGCTGTGGGTATTTAATACACTACTGCACTTGAGGGTGTCTAATTTGGCCTATGGCTCACAATCCATGGGCCACCTCCTCCTCCTCCTCCTCCTGTAACCCGGCGAGGTCTCTTTTCGAGGCCAAAAATTTTGACCCAGTCAGTGCTAAGCGGGTCATGATCCGGGTTTGAGCTCCTGATATGAAAGAGGCTTTAGTCCCATTCGTTTGCAGGGCTTCGGGCCCTCAGGCTGGAGGAGATGCGGTGGAATGCACAGCGAAGCTGGGGGAGGTGAACTCGGCTCCTCGCAACTTCTGCGCACTTCATAGTCTTCTATAGAGAAATCCATTATTATTACTATTATTATCATCATCATCATCATCATCATCATCAGCCCTTCCAAAGCCACTGACAACTTCCATGTTAGAACAGTTCAGCATGAAGTAACTAAGTTCAGAAGAGCAGCAGTCAAGAGAAACTGAATTTCATGTCACACACCAGAAACGCCTTAGCAAGACCATAAAACTCAACACTGACCGATCTGCGAAACTATTTAGATTTTTTTGATTAGTTAGATTTAGTTACATTTATTTAGCAGACGCTTTTCTCCAAAGCGACTTCCAATGAACTCTGGGTAGCGTTACCATCCCGCACACCTTATTCACCAAGGTGACTTGTGTGAGATTTTATTAATTTAATTTATTTTATTACTCTGTGGCTCCATTCCTCACCATCCCGCGGATGATTAACATCGAACACCATGATGATTAACAGCTCTGTTAAAGTAAAAGTTAATGATGCTTAGAAGATAACAACAGTGTGCTGCATGAAGATATGTGAACCCTGTAGGGATGGGCATTATTCTTGGTAAAATATTAAAATAAATTAAATGACTGTCAACTGGCATTATTGTTACTACTGTTACCATTATTTATTGCTATTTCTGTCGCACTACTCACTGTCATTGTCATTGTTTTGTTTGCGCAGTATTTTTATTGTCTCTGTCTTTGTCCATAGTCTGTGGAGAAGCACAGAAATTCGAGAAAAAAATTTCACGATACTTGTACATGGTACTTGTACCTACGACAATAAACTTGAAACCTGAAATCCAAATGTTGAATCTTAAATTAAACTTATAGAATGAATAAACAATTATGATTTATACACCTGATTCTACTTACCTACTTGGTTTAACCAATGCAACTTGGGGTTGAATTATTTTACACTTGCATTATTACCGTGTTTCTACTACACACCTTATTTCCTCTAAAGCGACATATGGAACTGGTCTTTACACACCAGTTACGTCGCATGAGAAACACTGATTCTCATTAAATAACCATCTCGTGGTAAAACTAAGGGACGCCACGGCTTTGCATACTATCCAGCATCCACCGTGCGTAACAGGTAAATCAGAGAGAAGTTAGATAATTACCCTGTGTTTTCTTTCTCAGATGAATTCTTATATTTAATAATAAGTGCCGCCCTGCGGCACCTGCACGCCGCGTGGGAGTCGGAGCTGATTATAAGCTTCTCAGAGAGCTGCAGCACAACCGGGCACTAATCCCTCAGCAAGGCGCCTACCAGGTTATTCTAAAACAGCACCAAGTTTCTCAAAAGAACTGCACGTACACTCTTACTGTACATACAATTTCCTGAAAGTGAGTGAATGAGTATGTGTCGCCCCCTGGTGGCCGCCTGATGAACAAACGTAAAACAACCTCATTTCTCTGACACTTTTCGCCAAGCGACTTGCAATGTTAAACCGCTTACAGTTATTTACCCCTCGTTCAGCTGGGTAATTTTACTGGAGCAATTTCTAGGGTACGTACCTCGCTCAGGGGTACTACAGCCGGCGGCGAGGCTCAAATCTGTGACCTTTGGGTCCAAAAGTAGAAGCTTTAACAATTGCACTGGCAGCTGCCCCTAAACAACTTTCCCTCTTGACTCCATCAGTTAAATTTGTCTTCCCGTTTATTTATTTACCCTTTCCGATTACTACGGACACGAACTGAAAACGCCGCAAATCAGGATTTGGACTCGAACAAAACCACTTACCTGCAGAGGCATTTCAGAATAGCAGTGTTCAGAGAAATAAAGCAAATGCACATTTATTTACAACAAAGCAACTCGCACCTTTTTTCTCTGACATTGTGAAAAGGAAAGAATTTCTGAATTACTGTCACGCGTCCCCGATATAAATGAATGGCAACGTGTGGAGCAACTTCGGAATTCAGCCGGAGGTTTGGGTCACGATCCAGAACATTCTCATTAGTTACAAGAGAGGCCTTGTGTACACAAGTTTGGCTTTGTTCACCAAATCAGAATTCTTCATAATTTATAGATACATACATACACACACACACTTCTGAACCGCTTGTCCCATACAAGGTCACGGGGAATCGGAGCCTACCCGGCAACACAAGGCATAAGGCCGAAGGGACACACCCAGAACGGGACGCCAGTCCATCGCAAAGCACCCCAAGCGGGACTCAAACCCCAGACCCACCGGAGAGCAGGACCTGCTCCAACCCACTGCGCTATCGCACCCCCACACACACATATAATATATAAATATATATATATATGTACATACACATATCTTATGCAGAATTTATATATATGTGTGCATATATACAGGTGATCCCCGATTTACGATGGGGTTACGTTCTGCAAAACCCATCATAAGTCAAAAATGCATTTAATACACCTAATACGCACCTCTGCCTGACAGTCTGGGACATGTGGATCGCTGCCAGTGCCCAGCATCGTGAGAGAATATCGCACCGCATATCGCTTGCCCGGGGGGGGGGGGGGGGGGGGGGGGGGATCAAAATCCGAAGTACGGTTTCTACTGAATGTCTATCACCAGCTCACCATTGTAAAATCGAAAAATCATAAGTCGAACCATTGTAAATCGGGGACCACCTGTACCTGTATATCTATGTGTGTGTGTGTGTGTGTGTGTGTATATCTAGTGACCATGCAATACCTGGATTTAAAAACTCAGTTGCATTAGAGATAGTCCTCAACCTATGATAACTCGAATTTACAGCAGTCATCTCATCAACCTTATTATTTTATACTGAGCTCTCGATGTCTGCCTGTAACTTCCAGCTACGGCCACTCCACCCGCCGCACAACAACACGGCCACACTGTCGCAAGGCACCGTATTTTTTTATTGATTCAGTCAGTGTCTATTACTGCTACATTTTGTCTACGAAAAATTTCTTATTCACGGAACCTTTCACCTGTGATTCCATTTAAGTTGTGTGTTTTTTTTTTTTTTTTTTTAAAACAATGGCTCGCAAGTAAATATGTGAGCATTCCGGGAGTACAGAAAAGAAAAAGGCAAAGGAAGGAGATTAAAAAGGAAAGTGAAAATAGCGGGGCGTGAAAATATAATTTAAATTATTATTCTATGTTGGAATTATTTTACAAAGGGTACAGTGTGAATTAGTGAACCACATAGCAAAGCTCCATTATATAGTGCTGCTTGAAAGTATAAGAGAACCCCTTGTGTCCTTTAGTTTTACCATGAAATGGTTATTTAGTGAGAATCGGTGTTTCTCACGTGACATAACAGGTGTGTAACGACCAATTCCATATGTTGGTTTGCAAGAAATCGTGTGTGGAGCAGAAACACGGAAGTAGTGCAGGTGTAAAAATATTTCAACCCCAAGTTGTATTGGTTAAATCAAGTAGGTAAGTAGAATCAGGTGTGTAACTCATAATTGTTTATTCATTTTATTCGTTTATTTCAAGATGCAGATTTTAAGTTTCTTTTAATATTTCATACAAGAATAATGACCATTATTATAGGGCTCGCATCCATCCAAGCCGCACTGTACCGCGTCCAATTCATTGCTGTCGTTTCTGCTGTATAACGTCACGGTTCATATGATGTCGCACGAGGAGATCTGCGACTTGCGACAAAGTCGTCTCACGACAGGGTCAGCGGGACGCAACCCGGTCGTAAGTCGGCGACCCCCTGTAACGGGAAGCGGGATGTGCGATGTGTGGCGCCCCCTGGTGGATGCTACTTACAGCTGTTGCCAGGCGGCTGCAGGCTGTGTTTGGTCATGGAGCACCAGCCCACGGGGAAGACGTCCCGCGAGTCGTACTTGCACCAGTAGTCGAAGGCTCCTCTCCAGCCGTCGAACGTGACGAAGACCTCGGCACCCTTCGCCTCACCGATGGTGGCGGGGCAGATGAGGTACGGGTTCTTCCTGTCCACAGCCTCCAGTTTCATCCCGGGTTTGAAAGCGTTGTAATGGGGCTTCTCGGGCTCCTGAAGGGAGGGGCAGAGGGTCTCGCGTTTGTTTTCGGCTGGATGTTTTCCGTGGCCTAAGGCTGCGTGCCGAGAGGACGGCGTACAGCGTGCAGCGGCTCCTCGCCCTACAAGCGCAGTTGGGACCTGTAGTCCGAATTTGATTCGCTCCAAGTCTTAACTTTGAGCCTCATTAAAACTCAAACTTTCCAAAGAAAACTCCAAAATGACTGAAAAAGACTCAGAGTCACTATTAACCGATTCACCCCATAAACATATACAGGCTTCTCTCACGTAAAAACCATAAAATCTACTCGTAAAGTGAATTCTCATTGAAAGAAAAAGCTCTTCGATGCCATTAATTTCATTTTTTTTCCTTTATTTTCATTTCTTGTCCTAATGCAGGGTGCAGAATTCACCCCAGAAACAGAGTGAGCGAGGAAGGGTACTCGTGCAAACATGGAGAGAACATGTAAACCAAACATGAACTGTGCAGTTTCGCCAGATTCGAACCCATTCCCAAACTGCCCGCTGCACCACTGTGCTGCCCTTACCATCCCAGTAAAGGGGAAAAACAATGTTTCTGAGCCACAAAATTTGTTCTTTTTTTAAACACATGAACGTTTCCTTCCTTAACTTTTAAAAATGGAGAACTGCCTTGGACACAAATAAATGCAGGCTTAACCATGTTCGAAACCCCTTACACATAGTGCATTTGTGCATTTCTGTTTCCTGTCCTCTTTCCCTTTTCCTCGCTGTTCATCCTACTAATATTTTTATCTTTTCATTGTCTTTTTTTTTTTTTTTTTTTTTTTAAGTGTGGTCTTCTTGGGCTGCACAGTGGTGCAGCAGGGGCTTCAGAGATCCTGCACTGCGGGATCCAACACAGGAGTGGATTCCACTATGTGGGTCTCCTCCAGATGCTCTCGTTTCCTCCCACAGTTGAAAGACTTGTGTTTCAGGTGGACTGAAGACTCTAAAATCCACACAGTGTGTGACAATGTGTGAGTGAAAGAATGCATGTGAGAGACTGCAATGGACTGGCTGGTATCCCGCCTTGGGTGCGTGCATGTGTGGCCACCCTGTGATGGACTGGCATCCCCCACTGCGCCCAACGCTACCAGGATAGGCTCCAGTTCACTGCGACCCAAACTGGAAAGCTGGGTAGATATTCTCAGAAGAAGTACCTGCTAAGAATGAGATGACAGTGTTTGTCTAAATTTTATAGTACAAATTACATTTGGTACAAATTAATTTTCATAAGTGAAACCTCGCTTATATGAGGGAAGCCTGTACGACATCGTTGATCACCAACACTCACAAACACCATACACAAGCTGTAAGAAAGTGTGGCACAGAGCTGATTTAAGGGGGACCCAATGCCCTACTCTGTTTGGGTGTGTTTTGCTGCCATATATCAGCTGGCAATGTAAACACAGGTCACATGCATCTGCAGGAAATAAGTGAATAACCTGGAAAAAAAAATATTTGCATCTTTGAAAACCTTAATCTTAGAAATCTTTCCTAGCAGAAAACACATTCCCACCTTTTTAAAAGCAGTGGATGGTGCTATCTCTGCTCCACTTAAGGTTCTCAGCAGAAACATGGGCCACGAGGAAGCGTTCATTCTGAACCCTGTGGGGGGCGAATGTGGGGGGGGGGGGGGTAATAACTTGAATGTAGTGACTTGTACAGCATAAGAGTGAACATCACAGTGGTCATACTCTCACAACAGAGCTCTCAGTGATCTCCCTCTCTTACTACTGCATTAACATTTTTTCATTTAGCTGCTACTTTTCTCCAAAGCTATTCAAAAAATAAATACTTATGATGACTTTACCCATTTACACAGCTGGGCAATTTTTGCTGGAGCTATTTTAAGGTCGGTGTACCTTGCTCAAGGGTATTAAGGGGCAAGGATTTGAACCCGCGGCTTTAGCCACTACGCCACCTGCTGTTGGTGTCGAGTCATGCGTTCCAGCAAAAGGCTTTATGACAGAGCCCTGTCGAACTTTTCAATATGTCAGAGTTTGCAGGTTCTCCCCACAGAACTGATCGCATGCGGAAAGACGAGAGATAGTCGCAGCGTAATAATTACGGTGTAAATTATGGTCCTGATGCCGTTATCCGAAATACATAGCAGTACTTGACCCATTTATGTTGTTGGGTATTTGTACAGGACAAACACTCCTTAGTCCTACACTTTACAACAGGAAAAGTAAGGAGTAGGGCTGGAACCAACGAGCTTCTGTAACCACACTACCTGCTGCACATCTACACACAGTAAAACTATATTAAGTACAATGTCATTTTCAAGGAAACTGTTACAAAGCTGTTTACAAACAAGCTTCTGTTCAGTCAGCTCATGTTCACAATCCTTACGTTAAATTTGCCGAGATGTACGTCGCTTTGGAGAAAACGTCTGCTAAATGAATAAATGTAAACGTACATCCTCTCCTCCCCTTATGATTTTTCTCGCAAACCATGTCCTTCCGCCACCCTCCCATGATGCTCTGGGGCAGCCCTTACCCAGCGGCGGCTGCAGCATGTCCCCATTCTTCTCACATGTGCCGATGGGCTGGATGTCAGAGGAATCCACCAGCCTCCAGAAGTCATTCGTGTTGTCGCTGCCGTCCAGTCGCAGACGCAGCCTCACGCCTGCCAGGCCCATCACCGTGGCGATGCACACGGAGGTGGTGTTGCGTGGATCGCGGGCCTCCAGCTTCATGCCAACCTTGAACTCGTTGGTAGGTGGGACTCTGGACTGAAGACAGAGACACAAGAGCTGCTCAGAGATCTGACTGGAACCAGTCCAAGGGTTCGAGCCTTCGGTGACTGGCGCGGCTCTGCACTAGGAACTCATCAGCATTCTGATATCGACGATACAGACAGATGTCAGAAGTGTCCATTAATGAGCGTACACTGGGCTCTTGGCTTACGAACACGATTGAGACAAGAATTTGGAAATCCCGAATTGTTTTTACCGTGGTGCAATCAATAAAAGCTGAATAATACAGAGCCGCGTTCTGCTTTTTAACAAGTTACGTTCTACGGGGGTGCGGTGGCGCAGTGGGTTGGACCGGGTCCTGCTCTCCAGTGGGTCTGGGGTTCGAGTCCTGCTTGGGGTGCCTTGCGACAGACTGGCGTCCCGTCCTGGTGTGTCCCCCTCCCCCTCCAGCCTTACGCCCTGTGTTGCCGGGTTAGGCTCCGGTTCCCTGCGACCCCGTATGGGACAAGCGGTTCAGATAGTGTGTGTGTGTGTGTATACGTTCTACTGTATAAAAACAAAAACTTCCATCCATTATCAAAAACTGATAAATTTAGGGTAATTTAGGGTAGTGGTGATCTGCAGTATTCCAGAAGCAGGAAGTGAGGTAGGATTTATTCCATGTGAGACACCACTACATCGCAATCGCACCAGCTGCCCCAAGTGCAGACTTTACCTTTCCCCCCCCCCACTTTAAAAGTACAATAAAATTTGTTTAAAATTTCAGAAAAAAAAAAAAAAACCAACCATTCACCAATAGAACCCTAATGGCTTCAAAGTCCCTCAATTTACATACAAGAAAGTTTCTGTAAAAGCCACCGGTAGAAAGGAAATATACAGTAAATAATTATAGCATTGAGTATAAACTATGGTAGGCAGTAAATAAAAATACAGGGTAATTTTCATTTTAACGTTTTTAATAACTTCAAGCTACGTTAACATTAAAAGGAATTTAAAATGACTGAAAATAAAAAGGAATGCTCTTCCCAAACCCCAGAGCAACTTGCGATGCTAAGCGACCAACACTTACTCACCCATTTATACAGCTGTGTAATTTTACTGGAGCAATTTAGGGTAAATACCTTGCTCAATGGTACTACAGCTGGAGGTGAGATTCAAATGTGTGACCTGGGGTCCAAAGACAGCAGCCGTAACCACTACGCCACCAGCTGCTCCAAGTGCTGACTAATGGAGCTGTAAACACGATTTTCTCTGAGTGCATTTTGCTGCCAACTAATGGCAGGAAGCAGAAGTGCAGTCCATTTTATCTGCAACAAAGAAACATTTGAGGAAACGGTCAAGAAAATACGGTTTAAAATAAATAATAAAAAGGAAAACGTATGTATCTTCACAAAAAAAAAAAAAAAAAAATCACAACTAATGTTTTTAACACGAGAAACAAAACGTACCACTCTGAGGCCTCAGACACTTAATATTTGCAATGGGAGTTAACCATGTTTACCCCCATTCAAGACCCCTGGTGGGGTGGTGTGAAAATATACCTGTCTGAAACAGCTTGGAGGAGCTGGTAATGACAAGGTTTCCTTCAGATAGTCCTCCCAGCTAAAGGTCTCTAGAAAAAGCAAAAAGGTAAAAAGCTACAACAAATGAAGCATACAATATACAGGACTATAACATTATATTTTACATTTATCAGACACTTTTCTCCAAAGCAACTTCCAATGAACTCTATGTAGCGTTATCAGCCCACACACACACCTTATTCACCAGGGTGACTTACACCACTTACAATCACCAATTCACCTGAACAGCATGTCTTTGGACTGTGGGAGGAAACCAGAGCACCCAGAGGAAACCCACAGAGACACAGGGAGAACATGCGAACTCCACACAGACCGAGCAGGGGTCAAACCCACATCCTCTCGCACCCCCCGGGTGCTGAGAGACAGCGGCGTTACTCACTGTGCCATCGTGCTGCGCGACCTGCCTACTCTAACCCTGCTGTAGGCACAGAGGAACAGCAGAAGGCGCTCTAAGTCAGCTTTGCAGGAATTCAAATTTGTTGCACTTTAATGCTGTTTAGTTAAACTGCGGTAAGAAGCTCAATGTACCTTTTTTAGCGAGCGAAGAATCTGCTGATGGATGAATCCTTCCTGATTTCTCTTTCTTACTCTCCCTTTGATCTAAAAACCATACATACAGCTATTAAAAGAAATATACCGCACCAAATCACACGCATCTCTCATATCTTACATTTATACATTACGTGTGTGATAGTAACAAAGACAATTATAATGTAATATTTATTTTAAATTTACAGCAATGAAACGACACAGGATGCCATATAAGTCAGTCACTCACGGGGTGATTCTAATCGTGTCTTATCATGCTTTGAGATAGTATTACAGGTAAACTTTCCTTTTTTTTCTTCTTCTTCTTACTCATTGTAACGGCCCGTCTGTCCCCGCTTCAGCAATTTGCTTGTTTTCTAATTGTTTTACTTGTCCAATCCTGGCAAATATGTCTAGTTTTTGGTTTGACCCTGTGTAAGAACTACAGTATTTACTACATATTATTATAAGTACATTATAATCAGAATCAGAACGAGCTTTATTGCCAAGTATGTTCGCGCATACAAGGGATTTGTCTTGGTGACAGGAACTTCCACAGCACAGACAGAATGACAGTGGCAAGATAAGAAATAAGTGCATTATATAGATATTATAAGTACATTTCTTCTGGCTTGTCGCCGTCACTGTGAACCTGAAACACTGCAAGCATTTTTTGCATTGTACCAAGCCAGCACTGTAGTGACAAAGGCATCGCTAAAATAAATAGCTAAACAAACAATTTCATACATACATTTTTACGTAACAGATTTTTCGAGACAAATCGGGATCAACTACCAATACAACAACAATGTCCGGTATCAGAATAGCAGTCTTTCATTTTAAATAATTAACAGTAATTTAGGAGGCGAGCCGTATCTTTTTCGCTAATGGACTTTTTTGAAACGAAGACACCGCGACAGATCAAAACGACAGCTGGTTACCTTTTATCAAGGTTCTTCCCATGGTTACTCCCTGGGTGGCACCTCGGCCGGCCGGATGTCGGATGTACCGCTGGAGTCCGGAGAAAGAAAAGATGGATCAGCGGAGGAAGGAGAGCGAACGTCTAAGCGGGAGAGGCGGTACGAGCGGGACGGAGAGAGACAGCGAGCGAGTGGGAGTCGGAGGAGCCTCCACCGCGTGGGAGCTCTCGGAAGGGCCAAAAGGAGACGGAAACGTGTACCCGTGCGATATTTCACTGCGGCCCGTCCCCGAGACTGGCCACGCGTGATACATAAATCCCTTCACAACGAGGAAACGCCACACGTGCAAACACTCTGCCTTACCGTGGTCTCAAACCCTGACCTTCCCTCATTCCCCTTCCTCTTTGTCCCTGTCCCCGCACTGCTTCAGCTCCTTGCGATATTCTCCTCTTTAACAGTCTGAAAGTTCAACCGGAAGGTTGAAAATTCTATTTACACGGTAACGGTTTTTACTTTGTACTTTTAGCGGCAGAAAAGAAAAAGCGAAAGAAAATACATCTGTAACAAATAACGCGGCATGAGAACGTAATGCTAGTAATCGTACGGCTCCGTACTTATTCTACGTTAGCGTTATTGTAACGAGAACAATGTGTGAAGTTCGATCAAAGATATAACAAAGCCCTGTGGGACAGCATAGCATTCATGCATACTAATTATTTGTATATCCCAATGGTTTATACGTGGGGGGTGCGGTGGTGCAGTGGGTTGGACCGGGTCCTGCTCTCCGGTGGGTCTGGGGTTCGAGTCCCGCTTGGGGTGCCTTGCGATGGACTGGCGTCCCGTCCTGGGTGCGTCCCCTCCCCCTCCGGCCTTGTGTTGCCGGGTTAGGCTCCGGTTCCTCGCGACCCCGTACGGGACAAGCGGTTTCGGAATGGTTTATACAACACAATTTACGGGGGTTTGCGACTTACGATGAAGTTGGAAAGGTCATTAGTACGGAACTCCATCGCAAGCCGAGGGCGGCCCGCGCGGCGAGAAGAAACCGAACCATCTAGAGCCGCAAAACTACCAGAATAATCTGCACGAGCCGACCGCGTACGAACTTTTCCCAAAGCAGCGTCTCCGCTTCGCGAGACGGATTCGGCCGTCGACGGAACATCCGCGAGAACAAACAGCCCATCCTTTAACCCCGCACACCCAGCTGCGAGACGGAGCGCCACTTAAAGGTCAGAGTTTCCACGAGTCTCCTTCGAGGGATCATGCTGTATCTGAAGACTGCCGTCTTCAAGGGCGAGTTACGAAGGGGTCGAGCTCCGCGCTCAATTTTCCCCTTCTTTATTTAAGAGAGGCGCAGGACCGCACTTCTGGGTCAGCTTTAAAGAGCAGAATGCCTCTCCGACGGGCGCCGCTCTCACGGGAGCTCTGCTTTCCTTTACAGTCGCTTTCAAAAGGTCTCCGGAACAACAGGTCGCATGTCATCTGCCGCCCCGTCTCACTTCGCTCATCATCGCCGGACCGCTCACATTGACAGCTTTGCTCTTTACCTCACCCGTCTCGACACCGCAGCCAGCACCTGAATATCAAGATAATCTATAAAATATAACTTTGGTAACATTTAGAGCAAAGTGTTCCCACGTACCTCCCCTCCTCACCTCCCTGCACTGGCCTCCTATAGCTGCCCAGGTCAAATTCCAGACTCTGGTGATGGCCTACAAAAGCATCAGACACCTACAAGGTCTGATCATCTGCTGCACCCCAACCCGATACGCTCCTCCACCTCTGCCCGCTCGGCGGTCGCGCACACGAAAGGTCCAAAATCAAAAGCGTAAAGGTTTTCGGGTGTGGCTCCGTTGCGGCGGAACGACCTCCCCCTCTCGCTCAGAACTGCTGAATCTCAGTCCACATTTAATAAGGGTCTTAAAAGTCACCACTTCCAGACTCACTTCTTCTCCCATGATCTCTGAAATTCATGCAATGTGTAAATGTTCATGCGCTGTAACTTTCAGATCATACCCGTTAAACAACCGATAAACCTTCACACAGCTATTCCTGTAACGTAATATAAATGCTTATATATATCAAAAAAATTATTACTGGGAAGGCGATTTAAAACTGTGAATATTCAGATAAAGTTGTATGCAGCTACTCGTGTGATGAACATCGGTTCATATGGTGGAAAGAAACAAACTACACTTAAGAATCGCACGTCTGCAACTATGTGTCTCTTCTAATGTAATGGACACATTGTATTTTCTATGAGATGTACGTTGCATTGGAGAAAAGTAATTGCTAAATGAATAAATGTAAATGTAAATATTACTAAATATGTTGGTTCTCTCATTATCAGGCATAAAAATACCTATTGTTTAGTTTCTAAATTAATTTTAGGTGACATTTTATTGTCCACCAACAAAAATAATGTTAATCCACTGAATAAATTAACTCCATTAGGCAAAGCAGTTCTATTTTATTCAAGTTTCCACCATTGTGTGGAATAAGATTACTACTAGTCTCTACTATAAAGAAGATAAAAACAATTTGGTGATCTATTTTGAAAACGTAATCTATTTTAAAAATCAGGTGCCATTAAAATAATTGCATATAGTGTGGCGGGAGTGAGCAAATAACTGATTGTCACACTCAGCGCTTCTTGCTTTTACCGTTTTAATCTTGTTTTTACTGCATCTTTGGCATTTCTATTTATTAATTTCAGTTACATTGGATTAATTATTTTATGTTGACTGAACTGCATCTCATTGCATTTCTGTTATTATTTTCCACATTTTTTTGATTCCAAGAATCTGTATCCATTGAAGTTACTGTCTTTTCCCCATTCTGATATTAAAAATAAGTCTATATGGCATAAAAGTTGATATGATTTACAGTATTTTAATAGGCATGGCTTCAGCACTGATGAGAGTTTAAGAGGATTGTATGCTGGGTTAATGCACGTTTTAACCGATTTTTTTTAAATTATTTAATTTTCCATTCAATGTAGTATTTTTGTTACATTAGGGAAATTGAAGTAATGAATTCTTTTCAAATATGCGTTGTTAAGTTAGTAATTCACACTGATTTCCAACATTTTAGTAATAAGGATCTTTTTAAAGCTACGGCCAAGATAGAAAATTGTGTTATTTCGAGTTATGCGATTTGAAGCCTTACTAATCTTTTACCAAGCGGTCAGATATTTTCCAAACATTTGTTCTTTAACTGCCTGAGCGAGATACGTACTGTACAAGGAGCCGTTTGCAAATTCACTTCTTAATCTATTTTGGATTTTCAATCTGACCCACATGAAACCATTTTTTCTATGGTCAACCTGGTTTATGCTATAATGATGAAAACTGGCTCTCTCTATAGCAGTTAGAAGTAGGAACAAATTACAGATATTCAGCAAAAACATAGTCACAGCCATCCAAAGAGCAAAATGGTAGGGGGATATTCAAAAAATTATTCTGACTCTCTCAGACCACAGGGTCTAGTATATAAGGGCTCATACCTAAAAGGTGTGTAAGTTAACTCACAACATGCATGAAATTTAAACTAAAATTGGAGCTGGGAAAGACTCATAAATTGTCTAAAAGTTATTGGAAAAGAGCAATTAAACTTTTTCTGTTAGCCAATCAAATTAAAGTGTTAAGTGTCAATGGCCTGATTTTTTTTTTTACATTCATGGTATGAGATGGCCTTTCGGAACATGACTACAGAATAGTTAAAGTTAAAATGAAAATAGTAATAGTACAAGTACAGTGGTAAGAGCTACTTCCCTCGAACTGAAAGGTCACAGATTTAATCCCCACCTCCAGCTGTATTACTCTTGACCAAGGTACTTATCCCAAATTAGTAATTAATCTAGTAAAAAAAAAAAAAAAAAAAAAAAAAAAAAAAGAAATTATCCAGCTGTATTAATTGCTTAATAATTGTAAATACCTTAACACTGTCAGCTGCTTTGAAGAAGAGCATCAGCTAAATGAATAAATGTAAAAGTGGTTGAACAGTGATTGCAGATGCGGCCCTGTTCAAGTACCAGGGACTAATCGCTCAGATAGGATGTTCGATCGTATCCCACAATAAATATGCGTTCAAAAAGGACCCCTTTATGTCCTCTCTCTCTCACTCTCGTGCAAGACGGATGGAGCTGCCAGAGCTACGTGCACGGCGCTACGCGAAAGGTATGTCGGAGATTCTCCCGAAAATCCGCACGATACGTCAACTTGTCCTGGACACCATGGCCGACCGGCGGACCGTTTGAAAAGCGCCGCTTATCTTCACTTCTTCCTGTATTTCCACATGAATCATTGCACGGGGAGGCCAAAGAAAGCCAGGAATTAATCACGGAGACATTTTTACCATGCGGCTCTTTGCGGTCCCCCCGGCCGGCGCAGCAATAACTTCACGTACCCCCAAACACAACCATAATGTGGAGATAAAAGCATTGCCCTGGTCCACAGATGATTTTGCTCGCATCCCGTCAAGAAGATTGGAGGCAGCTGATGTGCACATGGAGGTCTGAGTGCAGTCACCGCCCCCCCCACAGCAGCTGCCTCCACCCATCCCTCCCTTCACTATCTGCGAGATAGCGGGTTGAGCTGCTTCTGCTAATCCAAACCAGGTCCAAACCTTTACCCGTGGGACACAAATCCCACAGCTGTACATTTTACACATATTTATTTAGCAGACACTTTTCTGCAAAGCGACTTCCAATGAACTCTATGCAGTGTTATGAGCCCACACACCTTATTCACCAAGGCGATTTACACTGCTAGATACACTAACTTACCATGGGTCACTCATCCATACATCAGTGGAACACACTATGTCACTGACACACTATGGGTGAACCTGAACAGCATGTCTTTGGAGTGTGGGAGGAAACCAGAGCACTCAGAGGAACCCCAGACAGACTGAGCAGGAATTGAACCCATGCCCTCCCTCACCACCCAGGCACCATGTGACAGCAGCGCTGCTTGTTGTGCCACGGTGCTGCTGCTGCTGCTGCTATAGCACGCTCCATTTTCAAGGTGTGGCTAAGAGCACCGCCCTGCTGCATGGTGCAAATGGCACAGCTTGAAGAGGAGCCACACAGCAAACCCTGCAGGTTCAAGCTGTGGTTTAAAGCCCACAAGGAGTCCTGCTGAAAAGGTGGCTGACGAAAGCACGCCAAAAGCCGCATCAAGGAACGCGGGGCTGCATTTGGGAAATAACATAATACAGCATAGGGATCCCTTGGAAGGAAGGCTCAGGAATAAGTTCAATTCTGCCCGAAAGTGTGCGCACCATACGACTTGTGCGAGCGGGACAAACGCCAATAAAGCAAGTTTTCTTGCTTACGGCAAAAGGATCTTGTTCAGATTTTGAAACGGCACTAAAATCAATAACGCAGTCGAAGCCGTTCCAACGGCTCAAACCAGGCAATACCGTAGGCAGGAAGGAGCAGTCAAGGAAGCGCCGCGTTGGACTTACGTCTTAAGGATTTCCGCGGCCGTGCGGGCGAGGCTCTGCGCGACGGGGGTCCCGGGGAGCGAGAGCGACGATCCGGGGGAAGTTCTCCTGCGGGACAAAGCGCCATCCAACTCTGAAACTCGTGGGCTCCTGCACAGCACTCCTGCTTCTGCCTTCTCTCCACCTTCAGGTCCCCCTCGCATCCCCCACCCAGGGTCCTCGCCCCTCCCGCTGCCCTGCCTATTCCAGCAGTCCCACAGCGCAGGACAGCCATAAAGATCCTGCAGTCTGTTGAGCGACATGCATTTGGGGGGAAGGGCAGGTGGGAGCGGGCCGCGGCACATGAAAAGGATTCCAGCTCTCCTCATTAGAGGACGAGTCTCCGCTTCCTGCTGCACGTTGGTTCGGGGAACGCCTTTGGGCTAGCGTGTTCTCTACGACTCGGGAGACGGGCAAATGTCATCAGGAAGGTCCCCCTCCGGAGTTGAGAAGTAGGTGGCACCGCGATCGAGAACCTTCCGGAATCGTGCCGAAAGCTGTTGTTATTTTGTCGCTTAACCAGCGTTGGCAATATTTCGGCGCTTATGCGAGCGGATAAGCGGACCAACTCCGGTTACGTATTTTGCCGGAGGACGTTGTTCAGGAAGAAGTTCCATGCCACCCCTAACGACTATGC
This sequence comes from Scleropages formosus, assembly GCF_900964775.1. NCBI lineage: Eukaryota > Metazoa > Chordata > Actinopteri > Osteoglossiformes > Osteoglossidae > Scleropages > Scleropages formosus. Next base: position 21,089,444 of record NC_041806.1, on the reverse strand, counting down.
TCCCTGTGGTCCTGGTTTGTCGTCAGTCACCTTTTTTTTTTTACACGTTTTTCATTCATCATATAAAACCTGTACAAGCAGCCTGGCATTAACTTCCCGGAACGTTAATTACGTTCCTCGAACGCGCATTACAGCACCGGCGGTACGCTGTCAAAATATTATTCGTTCCACTTCTGTTCTCACTTACGCGGCTGGTAAGATCCCAACTGTTGCTCTATAGGCGGACCTCAGCGGGGGGTCCTTCTCAGGCAGGTGAACCTTTATGCTTGAGAAACAAAACAAAGTGGTCAGCGGTGACTAATAAATCTGGGTTGTCCCAAGCAGCCCCCCCCCCACCATCCTCCCCCACTGATGACAGGTTGACCATGGAGAGCTCAAGGCAACGGTCGCTCTGGTGGAGCAAGACTACATGGAGATGGATTCAATGCAGAAAGGAAGTGGAACCCCTCTCAACTAAACTCTTCATCAGGGATACTGGTGTGTCGCGATACCGGTGAAGATCTAGGCACCCCCACGCTGCCGGAGTCATCTTCTTCCTCCCCTTGCAAAACTCAGTCATCATAACTCAGACACTTACGATGTCTTTTGACAACGACGCCAAATACCAGTTCAGGCTTTTCGACAGCAACCGAACACACTTGGAGCTGATGAACGTGCGTGAGAAATCCTTCCATCTCTGTCTTCGGAGACCTCCTTCACCCCTTTACAGCGAAGTCTTTAGTTCATCGCGCCCGGTGACGTTCTAGCGCTCTTTTCCCACACCGGGGTTTCGGGGCAGCGGCTGCAAATTCCCAAACCTATCCCAAGCGAGACGTCCGTCAGCACCCTGAACCTGAAGACGAAGGTAATGTTTGAAATCCTATTCATCGGAGCGCAAGTCTCCGGAGACGGGGAGGGACCGAACCGAAGGCACGTAAACCTGCGGGGGGGGGGCCACAGGAACACGTTATTGACGGGACCTCTCTTATAATCAGGCGAACCTAGACGACCACCCACGGCCACCGAAAAATCTGGGGGCCCCAAAACTTGCTACTAAAATAAAAATAAAATTGCAGTCTTGGAAAACTTTTTTAGAAAAACCTTGTTTAATAATGCACAAACATTTTCTTTAGAAAATTAATACTACACGTCTATTTTGTTCCCTTGACAAACTCCGGTGTCGACGATAAGCTTCGTTTTCGGTCAATTTTTCGCTGTGAAATAACCAATAATTTCCCGCTGCAAAATTTGCATAAATTGGTGTTTCACGTATGTTTGCTGTTCATAGACGTGTCACTGTTAATAACAGCAAAAGAAACTTTATAATTTCTCATTTATTTTCCCTTGTTACAATCTGTACGAATCCATGTCTAAAATTAAAATAATTTCTAAGGGGTGCTGCGACGATTCTTGCCGAGGGGTGTCGTAAAACGTCTCGCGAGCCCTGGGGATGGAAGAACGACGCCTACGACGCCCAAATGAGGTTTCTTACCGCATCCTGACCCGAAAACAACTACTGAAGTACATGAGCGAGTCGCCGTCGTTGACTATGGCCCATCTCCCATGCACTGGCAGCTCCACGTTCATTAATGCTCGGGAGCCAATGTAACAGGTCATATCAGAGTAAAGGAAAGCCGCCCCCCCCCATGCCGCTCCATCCAGCCCCCAGCGTCGAGACAGCAGTAAAACCTGTAACAATACCACACGGGACAGGAAGCGAAAACGGCCAATAAAGGCACCCGAGAGAGCACTTTATTGCTCCAGTTGGCCTCACCTTCCTCCGACGGCAGTTCTGCGCAACGAAAGTGATGGAATGCAGCTCTCCTGTTCCGGCATCGCAGCGAGGCGGAGCGCAGTGCCGCGTCGCCATTGCGGCGCCCGAAACTGCGCGCACCGTGTCGAGGGAGCGCCGTGCGGGGAGGTCCCGTCGGTCCATCTGTCAAGCACCCCTCGCGCTTTGAAGTGTAATTACAGAGGCCATAAGTGTGGCAAGACCACCAGCGGACACCCGGCGGACCACCCCCCACCCACCCCACCGGCTCCCCTTTGTAGCCACTTCAAAAAGAGTTGGGAAATCCACTCCACACACAGAAAGGGGCCTCCCAACACGACACTGTGATTTACCCAGTTACCCAACACTGCATCCTCCCAGCACAACTGCGGTGGGGGGGGGTTGAATTCATCTGCCTTTCAACCAGTATCTGATGACCCCCAGTGGATGAGGAACGGCATCAGGAAAATAATGCTGATTTCACTACATTTACTTTTATCTGGTGCCTTCCTCCAAAGCACCTTACTATGACTTAGATTGGGCAGCACTGTGGCACGGCGAGTAGGGCTGCTGTCTCGGAGCTCCCGGGTGGTGTGAGAGGACGTGAGTTTGATCCCCGTGCAGTCTGTGTGGAGTCTGCATGTTCTCCCTGTGTCGGTGTGGGTTTCCTCCGGGTGCTCTGGTTTCCTCCCACAGTCCAAAGACATGCTGTTCAGCCATAGCGTGTGAGTGACAGAGAGAGAGTGTGTTCCACTGATGTATGGATGAGTGACACAGTGTAAGTAGTGTATCTAGCAGTGTAAGTCACCTTGGTGAGTAAGGTGTGTGGGCTGATAACACTGCGTAGAGTTTACTGGAAATTGCTTTGGAGAAAAGTGTCTGCTAAATTAATAAATGTTACAGATCACATTCAATCTACCCATTTCTACAGCTGGGTACTCTCTACTGAAGCTATTCAGGGTAATTACCCAGCTCAAGGGTACTACAGAGGGGAGGATGGGATTTAAACCTGGCTCAGGGAGAAGCTCTAACCACTGCACCACCAGCTCGCCACAATTTCATGCACAAACCCCTCCCTCCAACAGCACCTGCCCCAAAGGTCAAAGTGGAGAGTCTCAGCAAAGTAGGCAGTTCAGAAGCCTCTTCCTGAAACACGTAAAAATCGTGTAAACGAGCAAGGCGCGCCGGACCGGCCGTAAAAAGGGTCCGAGAAGGCGTTCATTAACCACGCCGGACGCATTCCAAACATGCCCAACAGTGGAACACAAACTTCGAAGCATGACGGCTAAACCTCCCCCAGATTACAGCAGGGACATCATCAGAATGGGGGGGGGGGGGGGGGTGAAAAAGTGACTGAAACAAAGACCGACTTTAAAGAGCAACATAATAAACCAACTATGCCATTAAAAATAACAACAGGCTATAAAATTTGCGCTGTTCTCATAAACTACTCCTCCTGCCTCCTTTAACAGTAGTGCTGTGAGCGGCGAGGAGGGCAGCAGGTAGTACGGTGCACAAGGTCACAGACGCATTACCAGAAGGTTGTGGGCTCATGTCCCGGATAGGACCCATCTGCAGTACACCTGGCCGACGCGCTTAACTCAATCCGCTTCCGTAAAAACACAGCACATGAAAATGTTCCATAATCTTAAGAGTTACTCTTAACATTTGACCCCCCCAGCATGTTTCACATCCACATGTTAATATGCATAACAGAAGTTGAAATAATTGCACGTCAATTCAGCTGAGGATTTTCTCCGAAGCGTCTTTGAGCGCGGAGCTACTTACACTTGTTCACCCATCTATACTGCTGGGTAATTTTCAGGAGCAATTCAGGGTAAGGACCTTTCTCAAGAGTATTGCAGGCTGGAGGTGGGATTTGAACCTACGACCTTATGGTCCAAAGGCAGCAGCTTTAACCATTATACATTCATATTTCCGTATAAAAGCAAATAGTACACACAGTCTTCGTAATGTGCAACACAGGTCACCGCAAAAAGGAGTTTCATGGTTTATCTGGTCACTGGCATCAAAGCTCAGGTTCAAAGATATTAATATTTGTTTTATATTTATTCATTTCGCTGATGCTTTTCCCCGGAGAAACAGACGATGTTACTGTACTTACAATTATTTACCCATTTATAGAGCAGGATCATTTTTACTGGATCAATTTAGGGTAAACTCTTTGCTCAAGAATACCACAACTAGAGATGGGAATCAAACCGCTAACCTTTGGGTCCAAAGGCAGTAGCTCGTGTCACTACACTATCAACCGTTTCAACTCACTTTCCTACAATACAATACAATACACACTTTCTAAACTGCTTATCCCATACAGGGTCGCGGAGAACCGGAGCCTAACCCGGCAACACAGGGCGTAAGGCCGGAGGGGGGAGGGGACACACCCAGGACGGGACGCCAGTCCGTCGCGAGGCACCCCCAGCGGGACTCGAACCCCAGACCTACCGGAGAGCAGGACCCGGTCCAACCCACTGCGCCACCGCACCCCCCCTTATAAAACAATATTTTAAGAAAAATTAAAATGCATGAATTAAGAAGTGAAGAGAAGTTTAATTCCAGCATGGAATGTGAGAGTAGGAAGGGAGCTGATCTAGTTCTCTGGGTGTGACACCACTGGTGATGATCAAGTCATGTGTAGCACAGCGATGACATGGGACACATGCCAGGTCCCAAAGCCTCGACTCCGTGGGTATCACCACGCGTCATACCAGGACCCACATGGGACGCGACGGGGGCTCACAGCCTGAGGGCTTTCGGGGGGGGGGGCAGCGATCACAGAAAAAAGGAATGCTTTTCCAGGAGCTCTGGGACGGGGGAGGAATCTGGGTTCAGCGTCTCACATGGCAAGTTCTCATTTAAGCGATACAACCAAAACAGCGTTTCTGCGCCGAAAGAAAGGAGATAAACACCAACCTGGGGCAGGTCGGGACCAGCGGGACCAGACCACGTTCCCGAAGGTGTCGACGGTTCGGGCCGAGATCTCATTCGCGCGCACGCTACTAACAGATGTCCGTCTCAGAGGAAACGACCAAGAGGCAGTTTTGGCACCAAGCGATTCTACAAAATTTCAGCATAACGCAGCAAAACTGAAAGTTACAAGGAACATTTAATTTGCAATTTAATTTCATGCAGCGTTTCAATGAAACGATATGTCCAAACATATTTAATTTATTTTAGAACACACAATAATTGTTAAATCACGCAACGCTAAACGCTATTTATGTAGAGCCAGTAATTATGGGCATGAACTTACAACTCAAGTAGGCTGAGGTATGAATTTTCAAGGCTGATGCAACTCTAATCAGGACCTTAGATTAATGAGTTGAGATTCAGATGAAAACCCTGTAATAAGTCATTGTCTGAGGCTCTGGAGCCGGATCTGAAAAGAGAGCGTCAGTTACCCTAATTATACCCACCCGGGAGAAACGCACATGTTCTTCATGAAGGAGGCACTGAAAATGGAGAAAGATCACTCTGCGTATTACAACGTTTCACGTTTCCAGCTCAAAAATCTGGTCGAATCCTAGAGTAAAAAGCCTTCTGTCGGCAGCGACAATGCATTTTGCCGCAGCGCTCGTTCACCGGGAATTTTTGAGTCATATTTTCGGCGAACGCGGAGCTGCCTGCTGAAGTCGAACACAGCTAACGTTTGGTTAAACGAGTTAATCAGTGGTTATTGCTCTACTGAAACCGCTCCCTCTAATTAAAGTTCTCCAACTCCACCAGATTTCATTTTCAGGTTTTTCTTGTTGGAATTCCGCTCCCTTCAAGATTTTTCTGTACCGGTCGGGGTTTAGAAGAGGAAACAGGGACATATTAATTATTAATATCATATTAATATATGCCACATTTTGGCATGATAATACAGACAGCACTGTATTATATTACAGTTATTTATTGAGCAGACACTTATCTAGAAAGTGACTTCCAATGAACTCTAGGTAGTGTTATCAGCCCACACACCTTATTCACCGTGGTGACTTACACTGCTAGATACACTACTTACACTGGGTCACTCATCCATACATCAGTGGAACACACACTCACACACTACAGGTGAACCTGAAGAGGATGGCTTTGGACTGTGGGAGGAAACCAGAGCACCCAGAAGAAACCCACACAGACACAGGGCGAACTTGAAAGCTCCACACAGACTGAGTGGGGTTCAAACCCACATCCTCTCACACCACTCACTCTGACACAGCAGTGCTACTTGCGGTGCTACTGTGTCATCCCACTATCGTTCTCCGCAATGCACATAACTTTGGAGAAAAGCATCTGCTAAATTAATAAACGTAAATGTCAGCACACGGCCACAAAACATTTTGATATTGGTCCTATGAACATTTACTAAACAGTTAATAAATTGTACATTGAGTTACTCATTTACACAGGAGGGTATTCTTACCAAATCAGGTGAGTGCGTGTAAAGAGGGGCAGCAGGCAGTGAAGTGGTTAGAAGTGCTGCCTTTGGACCCAAAGGTCACAGGTTTGATCCCCACATCAAGCAAGGTGCTTACCTGACCTCCAGTGAAACTGCCCAGCTTTTTAAATGGATAAATAGTAGTATGGCACTTTGGGGGGGGGTGTGGAAAAAGTGTGAGCTCAATGAACACATAGAAAATTCAAGTACCTTGAATACGAGTAGGACTTGAACCAGCAATGTTCAGAAGGCAAGGGGACGGGTCTAAGTGCTACAAGACCATGGAAGCCTGGAGAACTTTGCAGCTGATGCCCCTCCCACTGTGATTCCAGTGAGCTGCTCTGATTTGGAAATGGTGAGCAGGAAAGGAGGAGGGGAATTGCCTTGAGGACTGTATTCTACTCAACCAATGAATGAAGGTCCAAAACCCTCACAGCGATGCTCTCTACAGCAATGAGGGCAGCACATATGCATTTCTCCCTGAAGCTTTTTTTTTTTTAAACTGTGAAATTGGTGATTTTTGCACAGCTCACCTACATACCAGGAAATAAATTCAGTTAAATACCAGCATTCGGCGAAACGAAGAACAAAATCATGTGTCCGATAAAATATCGTGAGAGCTTTAACATCGCAATCGTCCAGGTGTTTATGCCAGAACCGGACCTGCACTCGTTTCGTCAAACAGGTAACATCCGAGTGACCCTTTTCCAGGATGGAAAGGAAATTAAATATTAATTCGATTCATCAACAGTCATAGATTCGACATATTTTTTTGTCAGCTAATTAACGTTATGGGAAAATGTTGTGTTAAAGCCCCTACAGTGTGTCTCCCCAGTGTTGCTGTGTAGCTCCACTGAGAACCACTGCACACCTTTCTGCACAGGTGTGACGTCACTACCCCGAACAGAAGGGACACAAGACAGCAGCAGGTGGCGCAGCAGTTAGAGCCACATATTTGCAGTCGAGGGAGCTGGGTTCGAATCCCCCTCCTGAGTGCCCTTGAACAAGTACTTGCCAGATAAAAACAACGAATGTGCTGTTTAGATGGGTAAATCATGGTAAGCAGCACGGCACGCAAACCTAACTAAGTCTAAGAAGTCGCTTGGAGAAGCTAAATAATAAATATAATATCCGACAGTTTCTTTGTAAATTTCGTATTTCCGAGAACTAAAAAATTACTAAAACCATTTAATGCAATATATTAATATTTATCACATTACTTAACGAGTTTTATTTTAGTATGATTGGGGGAAGCAGTGCACAGCAATAAAATAAATACCGGTACCGTTACCAGAGCAGAGTGGCAGAACGGACCGATGAGACTAGGATTTAGCGGGAAAGTAAACGGCGTTAGCGCCGCGTGCTTCAAACAATAAAATAATAAGAATAAGGTCCAACTTACCGTAGACCTGAGGAACACTCTGAAGCGGAAGTGGAAAGTCTGTCCGCAAGTATTTGCGCCTTGAATCCCCGGGACGGTTCCGGCAGCGAAGGAGACACGGGTGAAGTACCCACGCTCGGCACGGACACGAACGGAGCCACATGGAGCGCTGCGCGCGAGCCGAGCGCGCGAGCCTTATCCCCCCGCCCCGCGCCCGCGCGCGCGCGGGCTGAGGGAAGGAGGTAGGCGTGGCCTCCCGGGCGTTCACTTCCCGCGGCGCGAGCGCATCGCTGCGGAGGCCTGTGGAGACGAGTGGGCCGCGCAGCCGCTAGCGCTCTGTCGGTATTCCTATATTGTAGTGTATTGCGCTCTAAACGCGGAACTACTGTACATGTGTTTATGTGAAATTAATACATTTATTTAGCAGACACTTTAGTCCAAAGCGACTTCCAGTTAACTCTATATAGTGTTATGAGGTCACACCCCTTTATTCACCAAGGTCATTTACACTGCTAGATACACTACTTACAATGGGTCACTCATCCACACATCAGCGGAACACACTCTCTCTCTCTGTCACTCACACACTATGGGGGAACCTGAACAGCATGTCATTGGACTGTGGGAGGAAACCAGAGCACACCCACACAGAGACAGGGAGAACATGCAGACTCCACACAGCCTGAGTGAGGATCAAACCCACATCCTCTCGCACCCCCCGGGACCTGTGAGACAGCAGCACTACTCACTGTGCCACCACACCCAGATTACCATTGTGCACTGAACACAGGTGTGTCTGTGACTGTGTTCACCGCATGCTATTTAACTGACGCTCATACCCCATTCTGTCCCTCATCGTCCCTAATTGTGTACAAATCACTGCTTTCTGTCATAACCCTGGTTTATCCTTTATATTTCAATAAACTTTATTTCTGCCCCACTGCCAAATCAGTTGCGTAATTGGGTGAAGCGGTGTTCCCAGACAATGCAGCGCAGCACTAAAAACACAGGGCCACTTTTACACCTCTAATTTATAATAATGTTCATTATGAAACTCACTGGCCACACACACACACACACACACACACACACACATACACACACCTTGTCCCAGATGGGGTCACAGTGAGCCAGAGCCTGACCTGGCAGGGCATGGAGACACACCCAGGACAGGATGCCAGTCTGTCACAGAGCACCCGAGGCAGGGCTTGAACCCCACACCTGTTAGGGAGTGCAACCTGCTGCACCACTGCACCTGCTGCTCACTGTTGAAGTTAGTGCAAATTCATTGCAAAAAAATTATATGCACAGTGTTGCATTTCTATGGCAGTGGGCCCATCAGCCTACTGTATCTAGGGGCAATCTGGTAATGTAGTGGTTAGAGCTGTTGCCTTTGAACCTGAAGGTCACAGGATCAAGTCTTACCTCTGGTAGTAGTCAAGGAGGAAGGTAGCTTCGGGGCCTCACAGGTTTGAGTCTCACCTCTGGCTGTAGTACCCTTGAGCAAGGTACTTACCTTAAATTGCTCAAGTAAAACTACCCAGTTGTATAAATGGGTAACTTACTATCTTAACATTGTAAGTTGCTTTGAATGAAAGCATCAGCTAAATGAATAAATGTATTTACTCTCCTTTATTCTTAAATGTGTGTTGGCATCATGGACTGTACTCCTCTAGTACGTTCGGTAGGGTAAAACACTTGAGTGAGACACCTCTCAGGCCTCAGTCAAGGGCATTCCCTCCTCATTAGTGCCATTCTCCATCAGATCTGGTTCAGCTCCCATTTAGCTTTGAGCAATCCATGCGACATCTAACATATTATTTCACGTGTTCCTCCGAGGGCCCCGCTTTACTGACAATTTGGGTCATGTGTTCACCAGAGGAACATAAATCCATATGGATTTGCCGTGCAACGAGCAAGTGCCCCCACTGGCGCTCCACTACATAATGAGATTTGTATTCATCCTTCAGCATACAACTCGTATGTTAACATTCAAGAGGCTGAAACGTGGCTTCCGAGCACCGATCGCTTACGGCTTTACCCTTTGCTTGTTCAGGTTTTTCCTCAATTTGCAAGGAAAGTTGAAGGGACCTAAGGCATTAAAAAAAAAAAAAAACTTAAAATTGCTTTATCATCGTAAAATACTCACCTTTATAAGGAAACCCTAAAATATACATTTAATTCTGGATGCATTGATCAGAATGCAATTTTCCTCTGGTGACACATAAGAATAGATTGTAGTCACGCCATTGGATGTGTACTTTTCCCCATTGTCCTGCTGTGTCCGCGAATCGGACTGCCGCTAGGGGGCAGCACATTTTAATGAACCGAGACAATTAGATACAGCTACATAATACACACACACACACACACACACACATTTTCAGAACCGCTTGTCCCATACGGGGTCACGGGGAACCGGAGCCTACCCGGCAACACAGGGCGTAAGGCCGGAGGGGGAAGGGGACATACCCAGGACGGGACGCCAGTCCGCCACAAGGCACCCCAAGCGGGACTTGAACCCCAGACCCACTGGAGAGCAGGACTGTGGTCTAACCCACTGCGCCACCGCACCCCTGCAGCTACATAATAATAGTATAGAAACCAGTTTAAAAGGGCGGGAACGGAACGGCCTTGGTTAATTCCCCTAGAGATTTCCCCTCCTTAGCGAATTACCCCTTGCCACTATTACCGAAGGCTTGATAATTAGGAATATCTCAAATTTTACCAAGTCTGGATATTTTCAATAAGGTTAAAGCTGGAAAGTTTTAATTGGATGGTTTACCAAAATTTTCACATGCAAAATGCCCTTTTTATGAAGATTTCATTTTTTTCCTTGTTATATTATTCATGCGTTTGAAGGAAAGAATGTGGGTGCCACAAAAGTTATTACTTTTAAGTAAAATTTTTGTAACTTTAATCGTTTCTGGTTTACTGCTTGTTATACACCTGTACTGTAGGTGGCAGAAGTCATTAAATGTTTTTATTGGCTATTACATGACATTTATTTATTTAGGAGACGGTGGGTCACTCATCCATACATCGGTGGAACACACTTTCTCTCTCTGTCACTCACACACTAGTGTTAAACTTAGTTACTATTAAACATTTCTAAAGCAGTTTACAAAACTAAAAGTGCTTAAATATGCAAAAGACGTAAAAGTAAAATATGCAAAAGATAGCTAGATAGATAGATAGATTTGAAGTCATAAGGAATGAATGAAAGTTATACTATTTTCGTTTAATGATGTTATAAATTGGAATGAGACTTCGAGGAGTTTGGATTTCTGCTAGAAAACATTCACATACAAACATATATTTCAATCTCTTAACATTCGTGCCTTTACTGGATAATGACATAGAGCGCGTTCCAGGAGCCTTCTTCGCGCATTAAGTTTCTATTGCTTAACGGACCTAAGCGAAGCTCGTGTCTAATTGACCGCTATGGACATCTTTTCCCTGATTGGTTTGTAAAGGAGGGCGTGGTTTTCCGACGCTTGCTCTATTCTGATTGGACAGCAGCACGTCGCTCAGAGAGCAGCTGCCGCCGCTGTGACAGCCATGGCTGTGTAGGTCGGACGGTGACTGTTGCTGCTGCGATGACAACATCGGCGGTGGATGTGGACAGTGAATATTCACCACACTGACTGGCACTAGTGAGTACCCACTCATCATTTCTTCCAAATACCTGTTCCATTTATCTGCAGATCTGGCTACGATCGATTCGCACCTCCGTGGGCTGCCTTCTTCCTTGACTCCAGCTCCGGCTCCTGCTGCTGCCGCCTGCCTGCCTGGCTGGTGGAAGACGACACGCCACCAGCATTAGCGGGCTGATTTATTGCATGTACGCGGATTTTTCCATTTTCCCATCTTCTCTGCGACTCGGCAGAGGGGCTCGCGCTCGGAATGCGAACCGCGTGCAAAGCGCGCGAGGTGGACGCGCGGCGGCGCACCACAGCGACCGTGTTGCAGCTCCGATGTGTGTGTGTGTGCGCGCGCGTGCTCGCGCGCTCCGTGTGACAGCGCGATCATATGTGCGGAACGTGGCGAAATGTGGCGAATCGCGCTGAATGTGACAGTCAGCGGGACTCCCCGGGTTTCTGGGCTCCTCGGGTCACCCGACACAACCCCGACTCAGACTCTACTGCATCGAATTCGCGCTGCAAACGAGCCCACAACTGTTACGCGTCCATGTGCTCGTCGTATTCATTTTTCTCTCTTTTAATTTTTAAACCCGCACGCACCCCGCCCCCAACGCCCCGACCCCTAGCCCCCCCAGCCCCCCAGCCCCCAGCCCCTCCCCCACCCCCTGCTCCAGGTACACACGACACTGAGGGTAGAGAGGCGCCCGGCAGCAACTCACACGTAGCTGATAAAAGGATGCGAAAGGGACCCCCCGCGGTGCGCGGCCCCGCTGCCGTGACACGGTGCGGTGGCGGTGGGTGGATCTGTCGCCAGTGGCAACAGGGAGCTCCGCGTTAAACCACCACACACATGATGTACCGCGACCGCACCTGTTTGTACCAAAGATGAAACATTTCTGTAGCGAAAAATGTAACACATCCGCTACATTGTTGCCCAGTGATCCGTCACGCGACCGTGTAGACCAATTTTGGCAGGGGGGGGTTCCGCCGGTACCTCACTGGGGGTGTCTTATGCAAGAATCTATTTATAGTATATTTTTCATAATTGAACAAAAAGAATCCACAGTTGAGGAGCTCGGAATTTGAACAATATTTAATTCGTTGCTATTATTTATTTCGGCAGAGAATTGAGTTTGCAGTATGATCTAGCTGAGCAGGCCTTACAACACCTGCTGGACTCCGCTTTTTGGATTTATCATCTGGTTATTACTTGTTCCTCTTAATTTCCCAGGACTATTGCAGAGCTGTTTCGCCCATTTCTGGGTCTTTCCATGCGCATGTTTCTTGCCTGTAACCTTACTGTAGTTACATCAGTTATTTACCATGTGCATCAGGTGAGTGCAAGAAATCACTGGGTAAAATGGACACGTTGATCTCAATGAACCATCAGTTTCATGAAGGCTTTATCAGACTAAGGTGTCCTAATGATTATTTGGTGTGAAAGCATCACACCCCGGTTTTAATGGAAAGGATTGGGTTATTGGCTGGGGATTGACCCCAATCCATACCGCCAGGCAGGCACCATCTCCAACCCTTGATTAATTTGTCTCTGTTCCTGACAATCATCACTTTTCTTCATTAGCTGGATGAATGAGAGCTTTTGATGCTACAGAAACAATTTTTTTAATCATATCTCATAAGGTTAGACAGGGTTAGGCTTTGGGTTGATAGAGAAACCCTCTTTATTTCATAATGTAATTCTTTGCTTTTAAACTGTTCCTTTATGTATTTTATTCTCAATATTTTGTTTCTTATTTAATGCAACAAGTTACCTGCTGCACTTCAGGTTAAATTCTGTGTTCAAGGATGCAGCTGCATCATTTTTCTCTAGTCTGGAACAAACAGCCTTCAGGTTTGCTGCGCGCTTTGCCTCTCAGGACACCGTGGGGACACCGTTGGGACATCATTGGGACACCGTGGGGATTGTGCTCTTGTGGGGTTCCTTCCTGAAGGAAAATTCAAGCACATTTAGAGTTTCGTTTTCTTCAGTCGATGTTTACTTGCGACTGCGTAGCGCTGCAACTCACTGCCACCGCTGAGTGCTCTGCTGAAACATCCTTTTATGGGAAAATTGTAAATATGAGCTCTTAGCCAAGGATTTGGTAAATTCAGGGACAGCCCAGTCCGTGGAACTCCGAAATAACCGAAAAGGTCCAAATGGGGAACTGAAAGGGTTTTTCACCGATTGACAGCCAGCAGTTAGGCGTTAGAGCCCTGCAGTGCAACACTAATGCAACTTTATTTGTCTGCGGTGATCAGATAAGATACTTTATTGTCATTGTATGCAGTACAGTGAAATTTTGTGTGGCAACCCTCAGAACAACAGCAACAGAAAGAATTTACTGTTCACTTAGTAAATAAGTGAATAGAAGACAAGTAGCTAAGAATTTAAGGCTATGATTTTGCCAAGCCAAAAAATTATTTTCAGATCAAGTAACTGCTAAATATTTTCCACAGATACTGGGTTACATCTGAGATGATTTGGACCTTACGCCAGTGGTTGAAGTTCAGAAAATACATTAATTCATTTTCATTAACCGCTGTGTAGCCAGTATCACTGAGTGCAAGGTGGGGGGGGGGGTAACAATTCTGGATAGGACGCTGGTCCGTCGCAGGGTAGCCACACCCACTCACTCATTCACACACCGTAGGCAGTTTAGTGTGACCAGTTCACCTGAACTGCGTGTCCTTGGACCGTGGGAGGAAACCAGAGCGCCCTCAGGAAATATACACGGACATGGGGAGAGCATGCAAACTCCACAAACACTAATCCAGGTGCTGTGAGGCAGCAGCACTACCTGCTGCACCACTGTGCTGCCCTTAAGAAATTCCAATGGACTTAATTGTAGTTACGTGGAGTGCACCATTAAAACCAGCAAGCACATTCCAGTCATTCCAGCAAGAGTAAATCTAAACTATTAATGTGTGTCTTTTTCATGTGTGCGGATGGATTCCAGGGTATTTGGCTCGGTAGGAATTGATTTTATGAGTGGATTGTCTTTAGCCTTTTTCCGTTATTTTTTTCCCTCTCATTAACCATGTACTTATTTCGGGGTGATGCTTGTAACCGTAACTGTGTTCTTCCGAGCTACAGTTAAAACACAGGAAGAAAATCTCAGTCAGACGGATCCCTACGTGCATATAGTTAGAACTGTAAGACCTCTCAGTGGCACTAACGCAGCTACCAAATTTCATAATTTGTTTCTGGGAGTCATACACAGCTTTTGACACTCGATTCCGTGTTTTTGGTAACTGTATGCTGTATATTACTATGTCAGCTTTTAATAAGGTAGCAATTATGTTAGAAGCCACATTACTGTACTGTTAATCTGTTAATCATTTGTAGGTATCGTTACACCTGGCTAACATGTCCTTTAGAGGACGACGGTCAAATGTTCCAAAAACCATTAATCGTATTTAAAATCCCTGTATTGTCCCAGTGACGACCAGGGGGGTGCGGTGGCGCAGTGGGTTGGACCGCAGTCCTACTCTCCAGTGGGTCTGGGGTTCAAGTCCCGCTTGGGGTGCCTTGCGATGGACTGGCGTCCCGTCCTGGGTGTGTCCCCTCCCCCTCCAGCCTTGCGCCCTGTGTTGCCGGGTTAGGCTCCGGTTCCCCGCGACCCCGTATGGGACAAGCGGTTCTGAAAATGTGTGTGTGTGTGTGTGTGTGTGTCCCAGTGACATCGTGCACAGACTGCATGTATGACTTGGGCAGCGACCGAGACCCCGACGAGCAGCAGCTGTGCTTCTCTATTGTGATCTTCATCATTTATCTTTCAGTCCACAGTTGAACCGATGTGTGATGTGGCCATCTGTGTTATGTGCTTTGATGACCGTTACCGCGTGTGCATGTGCCCAGATCCACTTGTCATAACGATATAATAATCGATAACGACCAATCATGCGTGAAAGTGTGGTCTGGTTACAACAGGGAGCACAAAATAAGAGAAATTATTGTCTCCAACGTGTGACGGTAACGGGTTGCATGTGGTCGTGATGTGGATTTGCAACCTGAAGCTTTGAGTTCAACCACGGTAAAGTTAAAAAAAATGGTACATCACTTCTGATTAAAAAAAAAAATTCACTTAAGTGACAAAATAATAACAGTAGTAATAATAATGATAACAATAGAACAGTAGAGAATAATAGATCATAAAGAACAATAGATAATAATAATATTCCGTAGCAGTGCTGGTTTCTGATGTAATTTGGCCGTGAGACAGAGCAGTTCGCGATTTGCAGAAGTCACATCTGACACTCTGTCTTTGCTGCCCGACAGCCTTTTTATCTTGACTGTCCTAGTGGACAAACCACAGATCCTGCTGGGGTACGAGCCCAGGGTCCCGAGGTGCCGTCTCAGGGACCAGGGAGGGAAGCGCTGAACCACGGCCCAAGTGCTGGATCATTCTGACAGAGGCATTTTTCATCGACGGATAAAATCGCACCTCCGAGATGCTGCTCGGAATAGCCCCTCGACTGTGCGGCACCCTTTTAAATCACTTTATTTATTTATTTGGTGAGGCACGGGGTGGAAATTGCACTGGATGCGACAGGACTTCACAGGGAGAAAATGAGACTCTGCCATTAGGCTGGCCTTTTCTTCAAATCGTCGCTGTGCTTCATCGTTTATGATTAAGTTGCGCGCGCGCGCGCACACACAAAATCGGTTCTTTTAGAATCCCCGGGGGGTTTTGATCCACTGTTAAACTCACTCACGCTTTTGTGCTTATTATAAAACATGACATAATTAAGGAAAGGGCTCATTGTTGTCAGTTGTATTGGAAGCAATAAGCGATAGAAGTTCCAGAAGGTAGGGAGAAGACCCTCTGCGGAACCCCTTATTGGGGCAGTTGGTAGTCTAGTGCTTAGAGCTGCTGCCTTTGGACCCAAACGTCACAGGTTTGAATCCCACTTCCAGATGTTGTACCCTTAAGCAAGGCACATTTGTTAAAATGCAGCAGTAGAATTACCTAGGTTTGTAAATGGGTAGATAATTATCAGTTGCTGTGGACTAAGATATTACACACATTGACTGAAACTGGTTGTCCCAAGGGGGGTGTGGTGGTGTGGGGGGTTGACCTGGGTCCTGCTCTCCAGTGGGTCTGGGGTTTGAGTCCTGCTTGGGGTGCCTTGCAGTGGACTGATGTCCTGTCCTGGGTGTGTCCCCTCCCTCTCCAGCCTTATGCCCTGTGTTGCCAGGTTAGGCTCTGGCTCCCTGCAACCCTGTATGGGACAAGTGGTTCAGACAATGTGTGTGTGTGTGTGTGCTTGTCCTGAGCAGAGGTGTGGCGAGCCAGAGCCAAACCTGGCAACGCAGGGGGAGGGGAGACACCCAGGATGGGACGCCAGTCTGTCGCAAGGCACCCCAAGCAGGACTCAAACCCCAGACCCACCGGAGAGTAGGCACAGGCCAAACCCGCTGCCCCCCCCAACATATCACATAAATGTAAAGTCCAATGTTTAATAGTATAGAATGATTTTCTTGTTTAGCAGACACGTTTTGTTTATATGATTATACGTTTTCATATTTGTCCAAAGCAGGATATTTGAAGCGCTGTTGCCGGTTTGGCCCCTTAACTGCTGCACCCCCTGCACCTGCTGCACCCTACTGTCCTTCTCTGGGTCCCGTCTGTTCAGCCGGTGGGCTGTGTGCGCAATAATGGAATTTCCACTCCAAAATCTGTTCGTCTTTATCACGCTCTGAGCAGGCAGCCACATAAGCTGGGCACGGTCTCCTCAGATTAATTAAACTATCATATGTCCCTCATTGTGTTGCAAAGACAGGCGCTTGTCAGCAGAACTATTTAACGGCAATTTTTAAGCCCAGTGTCGTTTGCGCCCGTGCGATTTATTTTGACACATGATGGATTTTCACAGCCAGTTCAGCGGTTGGTTTACATAAATTGAGATCAGATCACTGATTTTAGGTGGGAAAAAAAAACCTCTATAAGTACCAAAGTGCAGTTCCATGTAACACCCTCTCCCCCCAAGTAGGGATTCTGGCTTTTGATTTTAAATCCCAAAAATATTCATTTTCACTTTTGGTTAAAAAAAAAAAAAAAATTAACTCTTAATTTTTTTCTTTTTATTTTTTTTAATGAAACTTCAGATTTCTTCCTTAACAGTCCAATTATTCCCTCGCTATGCTGCATGTTCCAGCAGCGGTCGCTCCATGTCCTTGCCCGAGGGCTTCTCTAAACTCACCGTCAAACCGGTCTACTTCACTTCAGCACAATCAGTTATCGTTTTAACTTAAAGTTACGTCAGACCGACATAGTTTACCTCGCCTGACTGAGTTAAAACGCCATCAGTGGGATTTTGGCCCCGGAGCACTTAATACGAAGCAAAGGAGGCCAACGAGTTTGACATGTTCTCTTTGGTTATGGACACATCCATTGGTCAGCATGTCCATTTTGGCCTTTCTTGGCAATGATACAAGTGCAGACAGTAAAGCAGATTACCACTCTCAGTAACGCACTTGGACTGGGTGGCTTCGGAATACCGCTCACTTCACCCCTTATGGTTTTGTGCGTAGTCTGGATCACGAGAGCAGCTTCTCACCGCCAATGTGTTTGCTGTCCGGAATTTCGGGATCATTTCTGGCAGGTGCAGCCAGCAGAGTGGCAACATGTGGGACACGCCACTTTGGAGCAGTGGGCCTTGGAAGCCCGTAGAGTCACCCGAGGCTTTGGCTGCACGGGCTGCCTCCTTCCTAACGCCTTAAGTCATATATTAATGTTCCTTCTTTGGCGTGACCCAGATCTTTGTCGATGTTTTCCGGGTGAGCTGGGCCATTGGGTAGTTTCTTGGAGGCACAGCGAGAATTTAGATCTGTGCCACTGCAAGGGTTCTTAGCGCTTTGGCCAACAAAATGTGTTGTAGAGTATTTCACATGTTCTGCCAACATTCCTTGAACACCCCTACTTGGCAGTTTTGGAAGAAGCAGGCTGCTTATTAAAGATGAATGTTGTAGCCAGTAGCTGGAGCTCCGAGGAAACCCCCGATGCTGAATGCTGGCGCAGTGTCACAGCAGTGGAAATGGCTGCGCTTCGTTGTCAACCTCCTCCAGCAGTCCGCTGCTTTAGCACGTCGCACTTTTTGCTGGTTAAGTAGAGAGCGAAGTCTATGGTAGGTGTGTGGTGTAAGGGCGACGCAGTGATACAGCGAGTAGTGCTGCTGTCTCGCAGTGCCTCGGTGGTGCAAGAGGACCACCGGGGTTCGATCCCCGCTCAGTCTGTGGATTTTGCATGTTGTCTGCTCTGGTTTCCTCCCACAGTCCAAAGACATGCTGATTCATTCAGGTTCACTCATAGTGTGTGAGTGACACAGAGAGAGTGTGCTCCACTGATGTATGGATGAGTGACCCATTGTAAGTAGTGTATCTAGCAGTGTAAATGACCTTGGTGAATAAGGTGCGTGGGCTGATAACACTACATAGAGTTCATTGGAAGT
Source organism: Scleropages formosus (assembly GCF_900964775.1). Taxonomy (NCBI): domain Eukaryota; kingdom Metazoa; phylum Chordata; class Actinopteri; order Osteoglossiformes; family Osteoglossidae; genus Scleropages; species Scleropages formosus. Next base: position 21,070,773 of record NC_041806.1, on the reverse strand, counting down.
TGCTTTGGAGAAAAGTGTCTGCTAAATAGGTAAATGTAGTGGGGACGTGTCTCCTTAGCTGCTTCTTCACTGAAGCCAAGCCCTTCGTACAGAGCATGTGATGATCAAGGGGGCAATGGGCAGTTATGGCACTTGGTACTGGAATGACTGTGGTGCCGATGGGATACACATGTGGCTTATTATCATTCTACGGAGCATGTAAATCTCCAGGAGCCTGATTTCACCTGCAGAAAAGTCATCGTCGTTGTTCGCCTTTCATTTGGGTTTTTTGATTTCTCATCAAGGGGGTGCGGTGGCGCAGTGGGTTGGACCGGGTCCTGCTCTCCGGTAGGTCCGGGGTTCGCGGGTGCCTTCCGATGGACTGGCGTCCCATTCTGGATGTGTTCCCTCCCCCTACAGCCTTTCGCCCTGTGTTGCCGGCTTAGGCTCCGGCTCCCCGTGACCCTGTATGGAACAAGCGGTTCAGACAGTGTGTGTGTGTGTGTGTGTGTGTGTGTGTGAGATTTCTCATCAGTAACCATTTAAGAAGTTTTTATGGCCTTTGTTTTTTATAAGACCATCTCCATGTGTAGCTCTAGAGAAGGTGATGTAGGTTTATGCAGGGTTAAGGCCTATATGCAAAACACACATGAATTTTAGTTGACACTAAACACGTACTTTCTACTGCATATCTGGGGTTATACAGTATATTTGTATATCAATAAGTGTATTTATATATTAGAGTTATCAGAGTTGCCTTTTTATGTATAACAATTAAAAACAGAGGGAAACACTTTGAACTTGGCTGTGATATCTGCAACACCTGAAACAGTAACTCGGAGTAACAATAAAATCTAAATAACATGTCACTTCAGGAAGAAGAAAAGAAATCAGTTTTCTGTCTTTTATGATGTGATTAATGTCACATGAGCATCGGGCAGTTCTAAGGTTGTGTTACGAGTACTGCAATTTCAGTGCATCTCATTCTTGTGTGGGAAAGTGATGTCTTTTCATCCTTGGAGTGCATTGGTATGATTTTTCATAGAGGGCTTTCTTCTGAAAAGCCTTGCCTGCGCTCAAGATTTTGTCTGTCCCCAGGGGCGCGACCCTCGGCAGCGCTCGGGATCGGATGTTTGTGCCGATTCAACCGCCTTTTCTGCGCCGTCAGCTACTTGCAGCAAAGAGCACCACTTGAGTCATTCGGAGCGTTTTAGCTGAGCAGAGGAGAGCGATGAGACAAGGCAGAGCGTGTGGAAGCCACCAACCCCCTGAGAGACGAGGAAGGAGGAAGGCAATGGGCATGTTCGCAATCCCGCTTATTCCTAGGGCGCGCTGGCTTTTCTTCCTTCGCATGTATTTCTCACTTGCCGAACCAGTTATTTCACAGTCGCAGCATTCTGCGTTTCAGAGGAACTCAGCCGGCTCGTTTTCTAAGCAGCGTAGACCTGTCCATCATGCAACAGGTTTAATTTGTTCCATGAAAACACCCTTTTGTGAGTGGATCAGATTACTTTTTTTTTTTTTTAAATAATACAAAAAAAATCACAGAAAATTTGTGGACATATCAAAATAAAAGGAATTTTTAGGTATTGCATTGATAACACCAACACATTTTATATTTGTAATAAAAATGATTAATTCTTACTCGGGGGGGTGCAGTGGCATGGTGGGTTGGCCTGCGCCTGCTGTGTCGCAGGGCTGGGGTTTGCGTCCCGCTTGGGGTGCCTTGCGGCGGACTGGCGTCCTGTCCAGGGTGTGTCCCATCCCCCTTGGCCATGTGTCCCATGTTGCCGGGTAAGCTCCGTCTTGCCACAACCCTGCTTGGGACAAGCGGTTGTAGGCATTGCCAAAAAAATTCTTACTTGTATTTCCATTCATTCATTCATTGTCAATAACCACTTGTCCGGTACAGGGTCGCGGAGGGTGGGAAACTATCCTGTAAACACCGGGCTTGAGGCAGGGCACATGGATGGAGACATTTTGATAATTTGGCCCACAAAGGCGTATGATGTAAAGAAATAAACAAGAACATGTTCTTTGTCACTCTGGATAACTAAGAAATGTGCGATGTTAGATGATCTTCATTTTGTTGGGAGAGTAAATTTTTATTTGTGCTACTGTAATGGTATTCATGTTATAAAAACTATTTATGTGTTTTAAATAAGTTCTATTTACAAGTTTGCAGCATATTTCTAGAGGTTAGTATTGAGTGGCAGTTAGCACAGTGTTTAGAGCCATTTCCTTTCATCCAAAGGACACCGGTTCAAATCCCTGTACTGCTGTAGTACCTTTGAGCAAGGTACTACAGTAAAAAATACTCAGCTATATATATGGGTAAATTATTGTAAGTAGCTTAACACGGTAGGTTGCTTGGAAAAAAAGTATCAGCAAAATTTCTTCTTATTATTATTATTCTTAGTATTATAATCATTTAAATACTAGAAATAATAATAACATTACTGAGTTATACTCTTTAAGCTGCTAGTATCAGCTATTAGATAGTTTTATCTTAATCGATGGTTGCGATTGGTTGCGACTGTAATTGTGATAAACGGGAACTAAGAAGTCTATACAGTAGTTGGTTTTGTTGTGGAAGAAGTGTGACCATATCAATAAATGGCTTGGTATCAATAAAAGGAATATTTGCCTCCATCCAGAGCCCGTGTTAAAAGAGAGTAGTTCAAAAACCATCTTTTTAGCTCTACACGTACGCTAGTGTTCATTGTTTCCACGGTAATATAGTTTAATACACTAGTCAGAAAACATCAGAATGGACAACACAGTGACAGAACGTTTTAGGATCGGGACACCAAGTACATATCTCTGATTCAAGACGTCCGATGCAAGCTGTTGCACAGAATAAAATATCTGTTGTAGAAGTAAAAAAAAAACACATAATGAGCAAAAATACTGTTATTATGAAAAATAAGGACACTAGGAAAAAGGATATATATTTTTATAAGTCATAGCGTTTTTTTTTATTATAAGGGACCACATTATATCAGAGATTAGTGTGTAGTGAAGGGAATCACTGTTTAAACCAGTGATGCTTTTTTCTGTTTGGTCTCGAGGTTAAGTGTGTGTTGAGTGTTGCTGTGATACTGACCACATTTACATCATTGATTTAAATCATGCGTATAATCAGTCCTTGCTTTAAACACTATGTAAGACCCAGTCCTGATGTTGGATGTGTAATGGGTTGTATTGCTGTGTCATTGGCTGTTTTAATGGTGCCCACTTTGCAAATCCTTTGGAAGTTTTTTTTAATGAAACTAAAAATCAGGTCATGCGTGAAACAGGATCAGTGGCTGCCTGGAAGTGGTGTGTTTTTGTCCATATGGACTACTTTAATTTAGTCAAACTTGGTACTTTCATGCATGTAGTCTTGCATGCTGCTCGTGTTGATTTAATTTCCTCCCAACAACAATGAAATTTTCTTGTTTTTTTTTTTTTTTTCCTGTGCAATAAAAATCAATGAACATGCGTTTACTGGTTTGGAAGCTTCCAGGGCTTAATGGAGCAAGGCCAGTTCATAACGGAGGAAAACAGTACAGTTGCTTCATTGTATCCGTAAAGCTGCAGCTATTGATAAATGGTGAGCTCACGTACAGTGGCGGGGTGTGAGAGAACGTGAGTTCGATCCCTGCTTAATCTGCGTGGAGTTTGCATGGTCCCGTGTTTGCTTAGGTTTCCTCTGGGTGCTCTGGTTTCCTCCCACAGTCCAAAGACATGCAGTTCAAATGGATTGGTGATGCCAAATTGCCCGTGCTGTGTGAAGGGGTGAGTGACTGTGTGTGTGTGGCTACCCTGTGATGTTCTGATGGGGAGCTGGTCCATCTGGCCTCTTAAAGGTCGAACTCACAAGAGGTCCAAAATCTAAAGTCCGTACGTTCACAGCTTTCACTCCGATGTGGTGGAATGAGCTCCCGCTTTCCCTAAGAGCTGCTGAATCCCTTTCTACATTTAAGAAAGGCCTCAAAACTCATCTCTTACGCAGCTACTCATTGTGTCTCCACTGGCAGGCTGACTGCACTTCAACAGTTACGTGTTCGCATCTGAAGCTTTTCATCGGATGTGGGATGCAATTTTTACTTATAAAAAGTTTCCGCTAAAAGAGTAAATATGAGTGTGAATGTTTTCTTGGAGGAGCATTACATTAGCATCTCACAGGACTGGTTTGACTACACTTCGCTCCGTTGCTCTCGGCAGCTCTACCCCTGTACTCCTCTCTCATTTGCGGAGCCGTGTGACCGGCAGAGCCTGAAGGGAAGGTTGAAATGGAAGATGTTATGGGAGCCCAGTGCCTTTCAATCGCTGTGGTGTAAAGAGATGGATGTGCTGTGAATTGCTCTGCGCTGTGCCGGTCACACCGGTCATCTACGGGAGGCCGGTCTTGGGAAATAAAAAGTGGCCCGCGTTTCCTTAGTGGGAGTGAGATGGCTGCGGATAGCCTACTTTTGGAGAGTGTTTAGATGACTGCAGGCGGAATGGACGGGAAACACTCCCCTCCAATCATGGTATGTTACCTGTGGCACTTGCAGCCTCCTCGGCATAAAGGAGTGGGTGGCTGACTGACCGGGGCAGCGCTCTCTCCATGTCTGGTGTCCTTCTAGGGAAATACATAATAAATGGGCAGTGGACTCCAAGGGAGCTGCAAGAAAAGCAAAATATTAGTTCTTCGAAGTAAAAACCTGGGAAAAATCGATTTACAGTTATTTGTAGGCAATCCAGAAACTGTAGTGAAAGCAAAAAATATTAAATATAATTTTTTTTAAACTTTAATGTTAATTCTAGTTGCAGGAATAGCTTGCATACTATCTCGTGTGGGTTAATCTCTATATAATAATAATAATAATAATAATAATAATAATAATAATAATAATAATAATTTAGCCAATGGCTTTATCCCAGGGGATTTACAGTGGAAACTCATATCTTGACTATGATTTTGCTGCTGATGCTAACCACTATGCTACCTCTTGCCATTATGCAGCAATTTATGCTTTCTATAAATGTTTATTTTATAACCTTCTACCAAATTACTGATGATTTTAAATAGATTTAATGAAAAGTGTTAAATGGGACTGCGAACACAATTCTAATTTCAAGGGTGATACAAATATTTTCATTTATTGGCCATAATTCACTTTGGATAACTTATTTCATGTTTTAAAAATGAAATATTGTGAAATATAAATTAAAGATAATTAATATTACAAGCTTGGTCTGATTTATTTATGGATGTTTTTTTTTAAAAAGGCAGTTTGTTTTTTTAAAATTCCTTGTGTAAAAACTGGCAGTATTACATGCTCTGAGAGTGTTGGTTTACTGCCAAGATTGGATGTTGCCAGTGTAGTAGATATCAGCCGCTTTGGAAGAAAGGTTTTAAATCTTTGCTACAGAAATTAGCAGGACATGTAGATCTAAGATGCAATTCCAAAAGTAATACATGGAAAGCATGCAGCGTTTTTATTTTACAGATTTTCATTAATTTTTTTGCTTTTTCCCCCAAAATATCTTTATTGAATAAAGTTCATTCCACATTAAAATTATTGAATAATAATAATAATTTTATTATTATTATTATTATTATTATTATTATAGAGAGGGGGTGCGGTGGCGCAGTGGGTTGGAACAGGTCCTGCTCTCCAGTGGGTCTGGGGTTCGAGTCCCGCTTGGGGTGCCTTGCGACGGACTGGCATCCCGTCCTGGGTGTGTCCCCTCCCCCTCCGATCCTTTGCCCTGTGTTGCCGGGTTGGGCTCCGGTTCCCCATGACCCCGTATGAGACAAGCGGTTCAGAAAGTGTGTGTGTGTGTATTATTATAGAAACAACAACAATAATAATAATAATAAAAATAATTATTACTAAAGTCAACATTTTATTATGTAGGGCTTGTCACAATGTTAAAATCTAAAGACATTTTCGTTCATAAAAAAACAAAATAAATAACTCAATGTTTTGTTATTTTTCACTTCCTGAGTAAGATGTTTTCGATGCGGGTTTGGCACTGGATTGTGTCCAATCTAGTTGTTGGGTCTTTTGCCACTCTCGCCTGCTCTGGGACGCCGGTGCCGTGCTGCCGACACGGCCCACTGTACACCAGAACTACTTTTGTCCGGACTTGCTGTGGGTTTGCAGTGCATTGTGGGAGAGGATGACAGTCTGTATATCCTCTCGCTGCGAGCACACTGATCACGCTCGATGTGTAAGCACGTCATCTGTATTTATATAACCGCTGAATCCGAGTGTTGAATTTATGTTAACATGCAGCCTGAGCAGCTTTCTCAAATTACACTGCTCCCATTCATACATAATGCATCCTAATGAAAGCACTGATGTGAGCAGAGATTTAGTCGCAATGTTTTTTTGACATTATATGTCCCTCCGGACAAGTCCGCAAAACCCGTCCCCCTCTTACCTCCCAGGCCAAGCAGGGTACATAACTGTTTTCTCTGTCTTCTGTGCCATTGCAGGGCTGTGGTGTGTGTGGCAGCAAGCGAGGGCAGCATGCACACACAACTGATGTTGCCCACGGTAAGGAGACTGCCCAGGACACAGTGACGGGATGACCCATGCCCTCCACTAGCTGGGACGCCCCCCATTGGCCACCCCTCTGCCGCCGTTTGTCTTCATGAAGATTCCTGACATCGGTGATGTGATGAATAAATTTGAGGTCCTTGGGATTGTCGGTGAAGGTAAGAATAGTGGGCGGTTACCAGATGGTAAATGACAGATTGGATTCAGAAATCTGAGCTTTTTTTTGTTAAACATCCATAATGAATTTGGTACGTTTGTATTAATTTATTTAGCTGATGTGTTTTTCTAAAGTGACTTTCAATGATTTACCCAGTTATACAGCTGGGTAATTTTTACTGCATCAATTCAGGCTAAGCACCTTGATCAAGGGTCCAGCAAGACATGGGTTCTTTGAGTGTAAAACAGGAGCTGTAACCACTACGTCACCTGTCGACAACCGAAATACATGCATACAGGCTTACTGTATGGAATTAGTTGTTTTTTTTGTCTGGATGCCCTATGATGTGCAGTTTGTTAAATAAATCATGATGTGCACTATGAAGCGCTTAGTTCATTGTATTTACCACGTCGGCTTGTGCTGATGCCCTCGGTATTAGATGTTGCGTAACACAGAAGAAAGCAGAATTCCTACGTGTGACTTGCTGCCTCCATCACGACTATTTCTGCCTTCTGCCAGAAGCTGTGGTTCGAAGCGCTGAGGGAGAGGTATCAGAATGCTATTTCAGTGCCCTTTTGCACAGACTTGGCTCTGGTGGCCCAGTTCTATTTGGAGATGCATCGTTTTGTGATCCCCGCCAGCTCAGTAAGGCCATCCTAAACAGGCCTGCTGTGCACTCCAGCAGCGTTGCAAAAGCTACATTTCATTATGCTGTTCGGGTTTGCCCGCCGTGTGTTGCGCAGGGCTTGCTGGACACTCCCGTGGTGCCACTGAAGCCTGTTACCAGGTGGCGCTCATGGGTGACTATGACCGAGCCCCGGCTACATCAGCATTCTGGCAGCGAGCTAAATTAGCATGCTAGCAGGGTGCTACATTAGCATGCTAGCCAGCTAGGAGCTAGGTGCTGGGTTAGTCGGAGAAGGTTTCCAAATTGGCAGTTTCCTTTACGTAACGGCAAGCAATCCAATACCCGGTGGTCTTTTTTAACATTCTTATTTTTCAAGACAAAGGTGAAGTTTTTAATTCATCTGCTGAATTTAAAGAAGAAAATTACTGCACTTCCTTGTCCTTCTTAAGCAAAAGTTGGTGTTGCCTATTACTTTCGAACCTGACAGCTCTCTTCTCCAGGTGACCCTCAGAGCTTGGTGGAGTAACATGAACCTCATGCACCAGGTCATAAATGTCACCTCACGCCTGTCATGTTGCCAAAAAGGTGTTTTTAATGAGATCCACACTGTGGGAAGTGACACCTCATTTGGACCTTAAGCAAGCACAGCGCCGTCCAACTCCCAAACCTCTGCCATACTCGGCCTCATTGGGTTCCTCTGGACTACAGTCCTCACTTCTCAGTAATAAGCCGTCTGCCCATCTGCTGTGGATATTATTAATAGCTTCAGCCAAACATGGTGTTAACCCTTCAACCAAACAGGCTTATAAACACCCTACCCACCCCGTAAAAAGGTCTTTTTAGCCAGTTATTTACATTCTAAGACTCAGGAGAGATTAGGAAGTGTTTAGAATTGCCCCATCATGAGCACAATTTCTGCAAAATGTGATACGTAATAATATAAGTACAAAGCTTATGGTTTTTGGCATAATTTATGGGTACTACAATCTCAAGGACCTTCCTATTTTGCTGTCACGCGGAAGCGAGGACGCCGGGACGGCTGGGCCCAAGTGCAGGATCGTTCGTCAGGAATCAAGGGGTCAGGCGAGTTCTTGTTGTCGGGGACAGGCGAAGGGTTGGTCGATCGGCGGTCAGAGTGAGAGCGAGGATCCAAGGACGTGGTCAGGGGACGAAGCGAAGGGTCATAAATCGGAGAACGGGTACAGGAAGTAAGGGATGAGGAAGAGCAAGACATAGCGCAGGAGGGTGGTTGTCTCAAATGAGATTCCGCAAGTGTACGGCAGCTGAGGAGGGTCTTTTAGGTGAGTGGTCAGTCAGGTGCTTGATTGGTGTCAGGTGCTGTCGACTGTGGTGCGGGCGTGGACGTGACGTTTGCTTGGCCTGGGCTATTGTTTTGTTTTATGCGATGTCGTTTACCCAGTAAACTGAAACAGCCACAAACTGGTAGACTGTTCAGTAGGATACACTCAGGAAGTCAACTCTGAGGCTGAGATCATGAGCTGTTATGTCATCACAACAAACAATGTACATCCTGGGTGAGCGAAGCAGAGCACTTCACTGTCAAACCAAACCAATCCAACCCAACCCAACCCAAACCAAACCAGAGACTGCCATGCGTATACCCCTACTCTGTCCCAGAGAACTACTCCACTTTGCCAAGCCACACCAAACCAAGCCAAATTAAACCTGCTGGTACCCATGCCTCCTAGCACAAACCCACAAGTCGTAGTGCCTCAACCATGCGTTTTTTCCATGAATTCATAAAGGAAACTGTAGCCATTAGCCGTTATTGGGCTTCTACTCAGTCAACATAACAACATTATGTAGAACAATCACTATAATACCATTGTTGCATGTATGTTACTCAGCAGATGCTTTTATTTGAATTTCAGATCAGAAGTAAAATAACTGTTTTCTATCTTCTTTGTCTTAGGAGCCTATGGTGTGGTCCTGAAGTGTAGGCACAAGGTAAGGATGATGTTCATTGTGTGAAACAATCTGTCACACGTACAAATATACAGCAATTCCGTTCATATAAATTAATTTTTATACAGTGCTCTTTTCAGCAGCATGGCTCAGGGCTCTGTATAATCGGGCATGAGTGATACAAAATAAAAAAAGGATAACAGCGGTAATGGTATGCCAATATTAACCATGCAAACTGGCAGCTGAGGAGAGGAAAACAAAAAAACTCAAATTTACAGAAAAAGGGAGTATTAATCCACTGGGGGTTCCAGTACCAGTGGCTACCCACCCCTCCTGGGCATTGTAGTATTACATTACATACATTACATTGGGTCTCCGAAGGTAGTCTATAAGTAAAAGAGCAGTTCATCAAAACTTAGTAGGACAAGTGTCTATGAAGGCAACAGTTGTAGTCCATTCTTTGGGTGTCATGAAGCAGTCAAGTCCAAACATAAGACAGCTGGTCTGGAGGATACCGGTGCATAGGTCCAGACCCAACTGATGAGTAACATCAGTGGGGAATGTCTGGGAAATCTTTATAGCACTGATTGCGTTTCTGAATAATTGCTGTATTTCTGACAACTTCTGCTGCTGATTTAGCAATTAGTCACCTTGACGTATGCAGTGTTTGGACATAATGATAACATGAGGCTCATTTGTTTCTTCATTCAATGGTATTTGGAAGCATGTAAGAATATCTGTAAAGCTGAGTTGAGCTCATTCCATTTCCCATAGCGATAGTCTTGTGTGATGTGTAACGCCAGCGATAAGGTGATATTCTTTTTCTGATGGATGGACAGCCGTGCCGATGTGTGATAAGGTATCCAATCATCGTGTCCTTCTAGCCTGATTGTAAAAAGCGCTCCCTTAGATTTTGTCTTCATTCCCGGTCTTATCGCACCCAATGTGATTGCGATATTTTAGGGAAAAAAATACTATCTACTTAACCCTGCATCCCAATATCACAGAAAACTCCCCTAACAAGAAATAAGAGACTTCTTGGTTTGAGCAGCTGACAGCGCCCTTTTGTCATATCATTAATACATATAAATAGAATCCAGTAACATGCACATGATGTCTTAGTCAAGGTCTTCAAGAAGTCTTGAGAAGCAGCCAGCAGCAGTAACCAGGGACTTGAAATCATATTTGCATGAACATGCAAAAGAGTAAGTTAGGAATCAGAATAGCTGTGGTCCGGAGGGGTCAATTTTGCACATCTATTGCCATAAATGCTTAAGTCTACTGGTACAGCAGATGTTGTGGGTGTCTCACAATGGCTGGACTGTGCCATTGGGTATAGGCCTCATTCCTATTCAGTCTGGGTGCACCTTTGAATGTTCTCCTCATGTTCACTTGGATTTCCTCCAGGTGCACTGGTGTTCTTCCACAGCCTAGAGACATGTATTGCAGGTGAGCTGGTGACTCTAATTTGTCCACAGTGTGTGACTGTGTGTATGACTGTGCGATGAGTGAGCTCAGCTCTGTACTAGTTACAGTCACGCTCTATCGCTAGTCCCCCTCCATGGTGGTTTCTTCATCTGGGGTCTCCAGGAGGATGTCAAATAGTAGTTGTTTCTTCTCTAGAACTGTTGTCACGTCAAGGTGCCTGATATAAGGTTCAGGTTCAGTCCAAAAAGTGTTTTCTGGTAGCAAGAGAAGTGGCTGCTGAGATGAGCGAGCCCAGCATTGCTGCAGCTGATGAGAGGGAAGAAGCGACAGAGAGGCTTCCCAGGCTCTAATTACTGAGCTCTATAATGATCAATCCAAAGGCATCTCAAGAGCTGCGAATGCCAACATTTCTTTTCATACTGAATAGACTCATATTACCATAATAAATATTAGGCTGCAACTACACACACACACACACACACACATTGTCAGAAGCCACTTGTCCCAGCGAGCTGGAGCCTAGCCCGGCAACATAGGGCGTAAGGCCGGAGGGGGAGGGGACACACCCAGGACGGGACACCAGTCCATCACAAGGCACCCCAAGCGGGACTCAAACCCCAGACCCACCGGAGAGCAGGACCCGGTCCAACCCACTGCGCCATCACACCCCCCAGGCTGCAACTATAAATGTACAATAGATCATACATTTATAAGATCACGAGCTGCTTGATTTGTTCTCATACTTCACAGAAGCTATCCATAATGAAAACAAGAACGCGGTGCGGGACCACGGCTATATTGATGCTGCCTGCGCTGTCCTTTGTAAATAGAAGTTAAACGGACGCTCTGTGGGTTGCTGTATTATTTCGACAGCCTCACCCGAGTGCAAAACCCCCACCCAGATGGAGACAGGCCTTCGGGTGGTGTGCAGATCTTTCTTTCTCAGGCTTTGACTCCAGATCGGGCTGCACAGCCTGCCTCTGAGGACATGACTCCAGTGTCCAAGGGCACGTCGGGAGCCATCGACAGCCAGTTGACAGTGCCAAACGCACAGCTGTGTTTGTGCTAAAGCAGTACATCATTTCCTTCCACGCAGGGGGCAGGGGAGGGGTCAGCAGATGGCGGTACGTTGATCGCTTGGAGAAAGACCTGGCATTCTTTACACTCAAAGGTTGTCGGGTTGTCGGGCCAGTTGGCTTCTGTGTCAACATGCCTGCGGTGACAGGGTGTATTTTTTGTAAGAACCATTTTCGGTAATGCATGTTTCACGTGTTGGTGTGTTTGAGCGACTTTGCATAGCTGCGTGGCAACATTTGTGAGCTGCTGTAATAAACTTTGAGCCAGGCTGTTCTTTAGGATAGCCTTTGGACTTCATGAAGGAGTCTGACAGCTGCCTGCTCCAATATGTTGTCCATACTTTTCTTCTGAAGACTTTTTTTGTTTCATCTCAATATTACGTTGGATTTTGCGTACTGTAATATTTGCTCTGGATTTATCGTTTTATTATTCTTGTGGCGTGTTCTTTCGAAGCGAGGGAGCGTAAGGATAGTACATAAGTATGGCGGAGGCGGAGCTCATCTGGGGATTCAGGGACTGTCGAAGTCTGTAAAGGCAAAAATCAGGCATGGGGTATGGTGATATAAGCTTGCACTTGCAGAAAACTGTAATAGTGGCTAAAAATGATAAACATGTTTATGAAAAATCCACTTTTTGACTGTGTCTGTGTGTGTGGGTTCGAATCGAGCTCAACCTCGGTGGAGCTTGCACACTCTCCCTGTGCTCACGTGTTTCCTCCAGGTGCTCTGGTTTCCTCCCGCAATCCAAAGATTTTTGTTTCAGGCGGACTGATAATTGTTCTTACATGTGTATGTGTGTATCAGTAAATCAGTGACTGTGTCAGAATGTTGGACTGACATCCTGTCCAGGGTGTACCCTGTGTCATACTCTACTCTTACAGCATAGGCTCTGGACCACCACAGCCCTGGAGTGGACAAGCTGTTATTTATAATGGAAGAATACATGAATAACAGAATGAATGGAAAAAACAAGCTGCAATTACTCATAAAACTAATTAAGAAATGGTAAAAATGTTAAAAAAAAAAACAGTATACACCTGTGTTCAGTCCTGTTTGTAATAGCGATTGTGTTACTTGAAAGAACACACTTTCAGACTAAGAGGACAAAATGCAAGCAAAGGTATTTAGAGGTATCACTGGGGATGGATGGTGTGCGTAACTGCTCAGTTGGTGGGCATTCAGAAGTTGTATTTATATGTGAAAATCTCTTTTTTTCCATATTTTTTGCAACCAGATACACTTGAGGGGTTGTCCACATAAAGCTGAGACCACTCAAGTCAAGCGCATCTACAGTGGAACTGCGTTGTCCACCTTTACCAGCTGTTGTTTTTGAAGAAACTGTCTTCATGTTTTGTGACGTGTCCCACCAGCATCCTGGGACAGTGTTTTACTGTAAACCGAAAAGATGTGATGGTAACTGAATATTGGGTAGTATATGGGAGGTCAAAGGTGTGTGTCATGTGTAATTACCACCTTCCGCAGGTGATTTTTCCATAATAGATGACAAGACAATGATTTTTGCCAACAATGCCAAGGCAGTCTTTCATGTCTGTGTGACCTTCTCTGCAGGATTTGCACACAAGGGGACACCCCATGTGCGTTGTGTGGGGTGCATTATGTTTTAATAGCTTCCCCCGCTGCTCACTCTGGGATCAGTGGAGAAGCCAGTGACTCTTGCATTCAGGACACCTGTCCTGGACGTGGATTTGCAGCCGAGCGGTTCACCAAGAACGTAACTGTCTGTCTGCAACTCACCACGGAGGCACGGGGTTGGGAAACGAAAGCCGGAATGGGATGTCCACTGGCACCACTCGGTACTGTATACAGTATCCCGTCCTTCTCTGGCTTGGTATTAAATTTTGATCGGCTACTGGTCTGAGGTCCTGTGTCCTTTCCTTTACCCTCTCACTTGGCCAGAAGCCCTGGCCAGGCTTGGGCTTGGTGTTAATGACCATGGCGCCGAACCCACAGCTGCTCTCGTCCCTTACTGGGGCAGTACATTCTTGAGATATTTGACCCGCGGAGGTTTTTACCCTCTGCATGCTGGTCTGATGCTAAATTCCCACGGTAAAAAAAAGATCTCAAGAGAGCTGTCGTCGAAGAGGCTTTCGATTACACGTTTAGTCTTTTTTTAAACTCTGCCCCAGCTGTTGATTTCAGCTGCGGAGATGGGTTTGTTTAACATTCACCACAATTTCGCCACGACTTTCATCGCAGCCACCAAGGAAAGGAGATGGAACTGCGTATGGTTTTCATACACAGGCAGCCCGTTGTTGGAGCTTATAATAAGTAGCTGCACTTGCAAGGAATGCAAATTTATGTGGATTGTTGGCCACAGTTCAGGAATTCTTTCTGCTTCTTTCACGAACGCCGTGATTCAGCAGCAGACGCATTCCAAGGTGCAGACAAGAGCCCGAGACAATGCACCTCCTTCATTCGCCATGCGGGAGAAATGAATTCCCATCACCGCTCGTTCACCCTGCTTTAACTGTGCTCGGCTTGTGCCGTTTAACCCCCGACTCGGTGGAGGCAGTGTCGGAGGCCAGGATGTGGAGGAGGCTGGAATCCATCATGGACGATGGCTGACATCCCCACCGTGAAGTGATCGCCATGAGCTCTGTAGCTTCCAGATCCCTCAGATGTGGTGTAGAAAGAAGTTTTGGGGGTCCTTCTTTCCAACAGCCATCCACCTCCATGATGCCACCCAGGGGTCTGCGAGCCCTTCTATACAGAGAAGTCGGGATGTCCCTTGAGACCTTAGCGCCGTTGCACTTTAATTGTCTACAAAAGGCAATTTGCAATTGTCTGTTGCCAGGGACTAATTACTTTACCATAGGTATTATGGGTATTTTGTTGTTATTTGCTACACGTTAGCTGCCGAGTGCGTGACTTCGCCTTCAGGGAGTAATAAAGCGTCATCTTAACTTTTCTTTGCAGGCTTTAAAAGCAAAACAGATTTTAGAACAAAAATATGAGGATTCCCGCATATTGAGATTCAGCAGCGATGAGTCACGGTGTGTAAAATCATAAATTGTATCTGGTCAGGGTGTTCCTGTTTAGTGCCACGATGATGGATATATTTATTGCATGCATTTGTCATCAAAGTCCATATCTGTTTTCCTAACCCTTTTTTTTGCCGTTAGAACCCTTTAAATATGGATATGCAAACCCTTGTCAGCGTGTGTTTAGTGTTCCATAATGGAAAATTGTGATATGTCTAGTTGCAGGCACATTCGCACAAAGACAATTCCTAAAGTAGTGAGGCTCCAGGAATTATCTATGAGTACCGGAACGGAAGTTGGTTGACG
This sequence comes from Scleropages formosus, assembly GCF_900964775.1. Lineage (NCBI taxonomy): Eukaryota > Metazoa > Chordata > Actinopteri > Osteoglossiformes > Osteoglossidae > Scleropages > Scleropages formosus. The sequence goes on along the minus strand of NC_041806.1, from coordinate 21,055,732 downwards.
GCTAAACTGTGACCTAAACACGTCAGACATCCTGCTCATTGCTGCCAAAATGCACCGGAAATATATCACACTGTACAGTTTTTGCGGGTCTTGGTGCTGTATGCCTGTTACTTATTTTTATCGCTTAGTTTGTCTTAAAAATATCAAACTTTTTTTTAATACTGACTTGGCGTGTTGTGTTTTCTCTTGCTTTCTGATTGCACTAATGAGTCAACACAAATAATGTTTGTTTACTGATATTTTTAATGGCATCAATGTTTTTCAGTTAGATTATTATAGTGTAAGGGGGTGCGGTGGCGCAGTGGGTTGGTCCTGGTCCTGCTCTCCGGTGGGTCTGGGGTTCGAGTCCCGCTTGGGGTGCCTTGTGATGGACTGGCGTCCCGTCCTGGGTGTGTCCCCTCCCTCTCCGGCCTTACGCCCTGTGTTGCCGGGTAGGCTCTGGCTCCCCGCGACCCTGTGTGGGACAAGCGGTTTGGACAATGACATGACATGACATGGCATTATTATAGTGTACTCTATTATGTGTATGTATATCTATATACTGTATATATTTCTGTCTATGTAGCATATACATTCATATATACTGTATACAGGGGGTGCGGTGGCGCAGTGGGTTGGACCACAGTCCTGCTGTCCGGTGGGTCTGGGGTTCGAGTCCCGCTTGGGGTACCTTGTGACGGACTGGCGTCCCGTCCTGGGTGTGTCCCCTCCCCCTCTGGCCTTACGCCCTGTGTTGCCGGGTAGGCTCCGGTTCCCCCGTGACCCCGTATGGGACAAGCGGCTCTGATAATGTGTGTGTGTGTGTATACTGTATACACACATCTATATGCACGCACTATTGTATATAGAGTTTATATTAGAATTAAGCCTTGTGTTTTACATACATCTGCCGCTAAGTAATATAACAGTGTTCGGACAAAATTTAAGTGTAATTTTTTTTGAAGGGCTAAAATTAGATTGAAGATTCCATCCAGAAAGAAACCTGCAGTACATTTATTTTACACTGCATGTTTGAGTAACTACGTAGTCCGTTGCTGTTGAAGAAACACACCCGTTGGCCAGCCGGTGTGTTTTTTTTTTCTGCCTTTACTTCCGTAAACCACGGTATTACTTATGTTAAGGTAAGCTGTGTCGTTGTCATGGATGCGGTCGAAACGTTCAGCTGAGCAGTCAGGGCAAAGGATGTGAGCTATTTTAAAACAATTCCTGAAGCGATCAGCCCAGGACGGTTTTGTTTCCGAAACCGCGCTTCATTGAGCTGACCCCTTTGCCCTCGTGCCGTGCTAATTTCCGGAACAAAAAAGGGAAGTGTGGAACTTTCTGTGGGACGACGGGTGTGCAGAATCGTCGGGAACATCGCCGTCACCGAGCATCGACGTGGCGGTGCAGAGGAGCAGCACAAATGCCCGAGCGCTCAGCCTTTCTGGGCTTTCTGGCTCGGTTAAGGGTTATTTGGGCTGCTTTTCCACTGGAAAATAAATGTGCAATGAGGGGCTCATAAAAGTCCGTTTCACTACCTCGTCTATGCAGACACAGTTTTTCGGGGTGTTCGGGGTAACGTGCAATGAACAGGGTCAAACAAGGCAACGTCAATGAGAAATAGGTGGTGTCTGAGATTCTGGGGCTGTGAAATATTGATTATTCATCTAGCTGATTCCTTACATCTCCTTCATTTAGCTTTTCTCCAAAGCAGCTGACGGCGTGCGAGACGTGCACACGACGGTGTACGGCCGGAGCAGCCTTTGCGGGAGGGCGGGGCGCGGAGGGACGCTGGGCTGCGACGCCGGGCTGATGGATGGTGGACGACGGAGCAGTCGCGCTTGTTGCTGTCAGGGCTCATTGCACCGCAATCCCCAGGCCTCGCTGGCGGGGCAGTTGCACCGAGAATGCAGTCGACCGTGCCGTCTGCACGCCTTGATCAGCACGGGGCGAACAAACATCGGCGCTGGCTCTGTTCCATACCCTGTGTTTTTCTTCCGCAACCAGAGGTGTCCCTGCCGCATTCCCGCGGTGGCCTTAAACCGACAGCATCCAGGACGGGAAGAGTGCAGCACCTGCGCGGTTGTTCACATCTATTCAGCAACGTGCGAAAGAGTCGCTGTTGCGCAATTTTGTATTTTATGTGTATTTCTATGTTATTATATAGGGGGGATATAGGGGGTGCGGTGGTGCAGTGGGTTGGACCACAGTCTTGTTGTCCGGTGGGTCTGGGGTTCGAGTCCCGCTTGGGGTGCCTTGCGACGGACTGGCGTCCCGTCCTGGGTGTGTCCCCTCCCCCTTCGGCCTTGCGTCCTGTGTTACCGGGTAGGCTCCGGTTCCCCGTGACCCCATATGGGACAAGCGGTTCTGAAAATGTGTGTGTGTGTATATAGGGGGGTGCGGTGGCGCAGCGGGTTTGGCTGGGTTCTGCTCTCTGGGGCGTCTGGGGTTCGAGTCCTCCCTGGGGTGCCTTGCAACAGACTGGCGTTCCATCCTGGGTGTGTCCCCTCCACCTCCAGCCTTACGCCCTGAGTTGCCGGGTTAGGCTCCGGCTCGCCGCAACCCTGCTCGGGACCGGCAGTTTCAGTCAACGTGTGTGTATATATGTATATACATGGTGTATATTCATGCACTGACACATAAGTTTTTTGTTTGCTTGCTGTTAAAATCGAACATGTACGGAATATCACTGGGTTTCACGAACATATACAGCTGGATTCACAATCGGTGCATTACATTTGCATTAATTTTTAATTTATATATGGGTGATGACATTTGTTAGTGCAGCACCATCTCAGTTTTAAAAATTATGTTTAATACATTAATAAGCATGCGTGGGAGGCGCGGTGGCGCAGTGGGTTGGACCGGTTCCTGCTCTCCGGTAGGTCTGGGGTTTGAGTCCTGCTTGGGGTGCCTTGCAACAGATTGGTGTCCCATCCTGGGTGTGTCCCCTCCAGCCTTACACCCTGAGTTGCCGGGTTAGGCTCCGGCTCCCCACGACCCCGTATGGGACAAGCGGTTCAGAAAGTGTGTGTGTGTGTGTGTGTGTGTGTGTGTGTGGGTAATAAGCATGCAGCATAGTGGCTAAGGATAAACACTTGGGACCTGAAAGCTGCCAGTTGAAGTCTCACAATATACATAGAAACAGATACTTACATATATAGTGCAGTTCATCTATATGTATATTATATACAGATATTACATGTACATTATAATATACATATTTATTTCTTATATAGGGGGTGCGGTGGCGCAGTGGGTTGGACCACAGTCCTGCTCTCCAGTAGGTCTGGGGTTCGAATCCTGCTTGGGGTGCCTTGCGGCAGACTGGCGTCCCGTCCTGGGTGTGTCCCCTTGCGCCCTGTGTTACTGGGTAGGCTCCGGTTCCCCGTGACCCCCTCTGGGACAAGTGGTTCTGAAAATGTGTGTGTGTGTGTGTGTGTGTGTGTGTGTGTGTGTGTGTGTGTGTGTGTGTATTTATTTCTTTATTTATTTACATATTGCAGTGCATTTTTTAAAATTTATATAAATGTATGGCTAAATATATGTATATACTACATGTGCTCATGGCTGTTCTGCCCATGTACTGCTGCCTAGTGCCAATAAGAGACTGACACACGAGTGTCCCTGGACACCTTGGACCACAATGGTTCGATCCTCCATTGCCCTTTACACGCTCATTAAAACTAAGGGTCCGTTTCCACAGTCGCTCATTAGGTTTCGTCGAGTGTCTTTCAGTGGTCGCTCTCATCTTGAACAATTCCCCCTGCCGGCTTAAGCATGTTGCGCGCTGCGCCGCATGCAAACAGGCGATCGCTCCGTTCTCACCTCATTCATGCTGAGGTTCTGCTTCGGCACACGTTTTTGCACGCGCAGCCGTCATGCTGCAGCTATAGCCGTGTAACAGCGGTCGCGTGACACGGATGCAGATTAGGTGGGTGAGAGGAGAGGTTTGCGCACGCTGTCTCACCTAGCTGGGCAGAGGGCGGCATGCAGTTAACTTGGTCATTGGCAAAACATTGGCATTACACAGAGTATGTGGGTGTGCGGTGTGTGTGTGTGTGTGTGTGTGTGCTCATCACATGTAGGTCTTCACATCCACAGGTCTTCGCATACAGACTGTCAGATCTGGAGGTGCGGCACATCTTTTAAGAGAATTCCAATAACCCTCTCACTTGCGCTTTAAATTTCAGTTTCCGTAAAACATCTTCTAAATGTTGCGGTCATTTTTACCCAAACACATTGTCTTGTGTTGTCCGAAGACGTTCTGATCCTTGTCTTGGAAGTGTTTGGTAAAGACGGTCTGGCAGGTGTTTAGCGTTATTTAATGCCTTGCTTTGACTTACTGCTAGTCCCTTATCTGTTTCTTCTATTTAATTTATTTTAGATTAATGTGCTCAAAATGTGTGTATCTTTGCATGTATTGCTTGTGATCCTGAACTTAATAGCTTTCCAGTAAGATGAAACATTTGTTAACCATCAGAGGATAAGAACACAAATCAATAATAAAAGGATTGGCTGAACAGTTAGCCAGAAGTTGAACGTGTGTGTGTGTGTGTGTGTGTGTGTGTGTGTGTGTGTGTGTGTGTGTGTGTGTGTGTGTGTGTGTGTGTGTGTGTGTGTGTGTGTGTGTGTGTGTGTGTGTGTGTGTGTGTGTGTGTGTGTGTGTGTGTGTAGGGGGGCGCAGTGGGTTGGACCACGGTCCTGCTCTCCGGTGGGTCTGGGGTTCGAGTCCCGCTTGGGGTGCCTTGCGATGGACTGGCGTCCCATCCTGGGTGTGTCCCCTCCTCCTCTGGCCTTACGCCCTGTGTTGCCGGGTTGGGCTCCGGTTCCCCGTGACCCCGTATAGGACAAGCGGTTCTGAAAATGTGTGTGTGTGTGTATATATATATGTATATATATATGTATAAAACATGTCATATACACACATATATATTGTATATATACAGTCTATTTAATTTCATAGTTTCATTATTTCAAGAGGTGCTTCGGCGTCTTAGAAATGATTCTTAGTATCACATTAAGAAAGGTAGTAAAACGGTTGCTATGGCCACTTTTGTTGGAAACATCACACAGACATCTCATGTTTGTGTTCACGTGGCTTTCACCGATCTGCAGCAATGTGGGTTTAGGGTTTTTTTTAATGGTTTGGGCACCAGGTGGCGTAGTGGTTAGAGCTGCAGCCTCTTCCACGTAATTCACTTCCACTGAAGGGAGGCAACGGGGGGTGCAGTGGCGCAGTGGGTTGGACCAGGTCTTACTTTCTGGTAGGTCTGGGGTTCGAGTCCCGCTTGGGGTGCCTTGCGATGGACTGGCGTCCCGTCCTGGGTGTGTCCCCTCCCCCTTCAGCCTTACGCCCTGTGTTACCGGGTTAGGCTCCGGCTCCCTGCGACCCCGTATGGGACAAGCGGCATCAGGTGATGTGATGTGTGAACTGATGCAGTTAGAATTTCCTAGTTGTACAAGTGGCTAACATTGCAGGTTGCTTTGGAGAAAAGTGTCAAATAAATGCAGAGTTAATTTGGTATTTTGATGTGGGGTTTTTTTTAGCAATTCAGCTGTGTTTCCGTGATTCCAGATGCATACGTTCATTTGAAGGTCACGAAAGAGCGGCGTGGTCCTGCTCACCACTGCATCGTGGGATGCGGCGGGAAGTGTTCAAGGGTCTTGCCCTTTATTCCCCATTCTGTCTTTATGTGATGTTGCTGGCATGGAGCAGAGCTCCCCAGCAGCATGTTTTTGATCAGGGCATTACAGCACAGTAGGCCATGGTCAGCTCTGACCACCTGGGAGCTCTGCATAATTTCCATTTGCTCGCTGTCGTTTTTGCTCACCCAGAATCAACTGCTGTATGGCTACCTGGGAGGTGAGAATGACAAAACACCAAAGCAACTTCCCATGAACTCTCTGTGGTGTTATCAGCCCACACCCCTTATTCACCAAGGTGATTTACACTGCTAGATACACTCCTTACAAGGGGTCACTCATCCATACACCAGTGGAACACACTCTCTCTGTCACTCACACACTATGGGTGAAATGAACAGGATGTCTTTGGAGTGTGGGAGGAAACCAGAGCACCCCAAGGAAACCCACACAGACATGGGGAGAACATGCAAACTCCACACAAACTGAGCAAGGATTGAACCCACATCCTCTTGCACCACCCAGGCACTGTGAGACAACAAAGCCACTCGCTGTGCCATCATGCCGCCCACTTCACTAGAACACGGCAAAAGGGAATTTCTGTAATGCTCACGAAAGGGGTTCTGCTGGGAAAATCATTGCCTTTTCACTCATGAGTTTGCTGTCGTTTGGTGAGACGACTCTCTCGTGACAACGTAGCTCATGATTTTCATTGTTTCGTGAGACTGCGTGCAGATATTAGTGCTGGAGGTGACGAGGTGGAAGGCTGTTTTTCAGCAGGGTTTTCATTAGTTACCTTCTCAGCCTCCCTTTTCTACCACAAACTGTCTGTGGACGTATGGATAGGCTGGTGTGTGCAGTATCCATGGTCCGTGTGCGGAAGCAGGTTTGCGCTCCTTGCACCGGGGTGTTCCGCCCATGCAGTCTCTCAGAAGTCTTGCATTTTCAAATTGGCTGAACAACTCTGGGCAATCGGCTTCGAACGTCGTGACAACAGCTTGGAGTAATGAAATTCCAGGTAATATCCCTCTCGTGCCTGACTGATTAGCCTTATAAATGAATTTCATGCCGTTATTTTTCCTCGCGTAATTTCCCTGAGCACGGGTCCCACGCTGTACACCATGCAACATTTGGCTACGTCAGGGTTGGGAACGACTCTGATTTATTCCGCTTCTCCAGACCCTATAAGTCGGCATGTTGAAGAGCTTTTGTCTTTTAAAAGGGAAAATGAATTTTCCTTTTCCTCTTTTTCACAGTGAAATTGGTATCTTCACAGCATTCAGAGTGAGACACCCAGTGCAGGAGGGTAAACATAAAAAATAATCCCAGTTAACTGGGTGCCCCATAATAAACCTCCATCGTGATGTGACAGGCGCATAGACCGAAATGTTGATGAACCAGTATGTGAACAGGTTTTGTTGCTTTGTTTACTTTGGGCGCCATTGTGGCACAGTGAGTAGCGCTGTTGTCTCACAGGTCCTGGGTTTGTGCTCCACTCAGTCTGTGTGGAGTTTGCATGTTTTCTTTGGGTGCTCTGGTTTCCTCCCACAGTCCGAAGACATGCTGTTCAGGTTCCCCCATAGTGTGTGAGTGACAGAGTGTGTGTGTTGCACTGATGCATGGATGAGTGACCCAGTGTAAGTAGTGTATCTTGTAGTGTAAGTCATCTTGGTGAATAAGGTGTGTGGGCTGATAACACTACATAGAGTTCATTGGAAGTCGCTTTAGAGGAAAGCATCTGCTAAATAAACGTAAACATCTCAACATGGACCGTTTGTCTTTGCGAGAGAAGTTATGGTTTGGGAAATACTCTACGTTCACCTGCTCGTGATTCCTGTAAACTTACGATGAACACGCAAGTGGGGCAGCTGGTAGCATAGTGGTTTGAGCTACTGCCTCTTGATCCAATGGTCACAGGCTTGAATCCCACCTCTGGCTGTAGTACCCTTGAGCAAGGTACTTACTCTCAATTGCTCCAGTGAAAAAACTATGTGGCTCTACAAATGGGTGAATGGTTGTAAGTTTGTAACTCTAATAATAATTGTAACCTGAACATTGTAGTTGCTTGGGAGAAAAGCATCAGCTAAATGAATACATGTAAGTAGAGGAACTAAAGATTCACTGTATAGTCATAGGGGGGTGTGGTGGTGCAGTGGGTTGGACTGGGTCCTGCTTTCTGGTGGGTCTGGGGTTCGAGTCCTGCTGGGGGTGCCTTGTGACAGACTGGCATCCTTTCGCCCTGTGTTGCTGGGCTCTGGCTCCCTGTGACCCCCTATGGGACAAGCGGTTCAGATGGTATGTGGATAGTCATCCTAAATTGAAGGGGATGCCTTGCCGTGTTTTTCTTTATGTCGTTTGACTGCAATTTGGTTGCTGTTTCAGTGGACTGGACGACTGAAAGTGTTTCCCATTTCGGAGGAAAGCGTCTTTTGCAATGAATTGCGGTCAAGGACGAGACTTATCTGTGTCCGGACACCCAGCCCTTAGTGATGTTTTTCTGCAACGTGAAAGTATGTAGGCAACAAGTCATCATTCATAATGTCAAGTCCCCTCAGGTCCTACGTACACAGTCCGCGGGGTTAATGACACGCGCTGCGTGTTTGCCCGGGGAATGCGGGCAAGGTGGAAGGGCGCGCTTTACTGTGTAAATAAAAACGTCCTTGTCTGGAGGCGACGCTTCAAAAATGCAGCCAAATTTTATCACGCTCGCCTGGACACGTTTCCGTGCGTTCCACTCCTACAGCCCTCTTCAAATGGCTAATTGATCTTTGCTCTCCTCTGCTTTTGTCGCATTAATATGGCAAATTACCCGCACATACCCTCGCCCTACTTCTTGGCCGGCCCCGTGCTCGTCTCTGAGCTGTTGCTTTCCTTTAATCCGATTTGCTCGCGGTATTTTGTCCACTGATGCCGGCGAGCTGAATTGCTCGAAGCGACGGATGGCGACCCGGAAGAGTGACGCATGAAACAACCCACTAATAACTGAGAAGGTCTTTGTTTCAGGCAGCAGCCTCTCGGTTCCTCATTGTTCCTCCTGACACCCGCAAACTGGTGTCAGTCCGGGATATGTGGGGTACAGAAAGGATGTTTGTGCAATGATTGTCAGTGGAGAATGGAATATTGTATTTTGCTGACTATGCTTCAAAATAGCTAACAATAATAATAATAATAACACACACACACAGAGTCTGAAACCGCTTGTCTCAAGTGGGTTTGCAGCGAACCAGAGCCTAACCCGGCAACACAGGGCGTAGGGCTTGACGGGGAGGGGACACACCCAGGACGGGACACCAGTCCAACACAAGGCACCCCAAGACCCACCGGAGAGCAGGACCCAGCCAAACCCGCTGTGCCACCGCACCCCCCGTAATCATAATAATAATCATAATAATCATAATTACAAAAAAGTGCTACAGACATGCTTATTACTGATTTATTTTCATCAAGTTGTACCATTAATGACCATTTCTTGTGGTACTTATTGTTGTTATTGTAACGACCCGCGTTACTGGCATTGAGGTGGGGAGATGTTTTGTGTAAGTAGTTGCATTATGGGTAACTTGTAAATTGCATGTGTAACCATTGGGGGCACTTCAGGGGAAAATAATGGGGTGACTGTGTCTGCGCATAGGTTCCTAGCCCTGGGGATCTTAAGTAGGTGGGGATGGCTGGCTGTAGGTCCTGGATGAAATGAGGTCCTTGGACTGGGTGCAATGTTTCTCTGGGGCTCCCTTTCAAGTGAATTATTCATAATGAATGCTGTTTCTGTGTCCTTATTTGCCCCATTTGAACCCATGGTGCTGTGTGCTGCATTATTATTATTGTTGCATGTGTTATTATTACTGACTGAATTCATGCATACCACTTTTTGCCTTCATTAAATAAAAAAGCTTATCAAGGTCGATTAACAATATGTTCCTTTCCAGTACATATTGGCATACAGAGGTTTGCCAGGTGTAAGACCTGCTGTAGTAACTTTGAGTTAAGGCCAAGCGCTGATGATCGCACTCGGGGTGTGTTGGCATGTGGCGGGAAGCCCTGCTGACTTATTACGAAAACAGTTGAGAACACATTGCATTTTGATAGCCAGAAAGGGAAGCCAGTCTAACTTGTTGCTGAGTTTTATGTTTACAATGTCAACTCCTGAAATAATACATTCTGTTAAAATCATGGTTCCGGGTAAGTGCAGCTTGCTGATGAAGCCAAAGTAGGTTAAGGGGGAATATTCCAGTTTGAGGTTCACTGTCCTCCTCTATTACTCCACATATGTTTATATTAGATGTATTTATTTAACAGACACTTTTCTCCAAAGCAACTTCCAATGAACTCTGTGTAGTGTTATCAGCCCACACACCTTATTCACCAAGGTGATTTACACTGCTAGATACACTACTTACACTGGGTCACTCATCCATACATCAGTGGAACACACTCTCACTCTGTGTCACTCACACACTATGGGGGAACCTGAACAGCATGTCTTTGGACTGTGGGAGGAAACCAGAGCACCCAGAGGAAACCCACGCAGACACAGGGAGAACATGCAAACTCCACACACATTAAATGGGGGTTGAACCCATGGCCTCTCGTACCACCCCAGTGCTGTGAGACAGCAGCGTTACTCGCTGTGCCGTCGTGCCACCCAAGCGGGCTTTCAGAGTGTTCACACTGTGTGTTTAGAATGATTTCATTCCGTTACCTTCCAGGTGCCCTTACCTAGATTTACTGCACAGATACTTCCCTTACCCAGAAACCTATGCAAATCATATAAAGTAGTCCAACAGTCATAATAATAACTAATGTATGGATTACTGTTACAATTAAATCATTGGTTCCCCTTGACAGCAAGCAGAAGCACAGTAAAACAGCTGTGGTAAAGCACACACAAGGTCCAGAGTGTTAGTGCATATAGAATCTCTGTTTCCTGGTGACCTGTTCTGAGGTGGGTTCACACCTGGCTGTCTGTGCATGTTCACCCTGTGTTTATGTGAGTTTCCTTTGGGCGCTCAGGTTTCTTCCCGCAGTACTTCTGGAAAACAGGTGACTGTGAATTGCCCTTGCTGTGTGACTCAGTAGGGGGAGGGTGGTGGCACAGTGGCGCAGCGGGTTTGGCTGGATCCTGCTCTCTGGTGGGTCTGGGGTTTGAATCCTGTTGGGGGTGCCTTGCGGTGGACTGGTGTCCCGTCTGGGTTATGTCCCATAATCCTCCAGCCTTGCGGCCTGTGTTGCCGGGTTAGGCTCCGGTTCGCCGTGACCCCGCTTGGGATAAGTAGTTTCACGCTGCGTTTCTGTGTGTAACTCAGTGTGTCTGTAGTTGCCCTGTGATGGAGTGGAGTCCTACCCGTGGTATACCCTCCCTCATGATAGGCACTGGTCGTCCACAACCCTGCGCTGAACAAGCAGTCATTGATAATGGATGGATTGGACTAAACCACTAGGTGATACTGAACAAGTTTACTGTTTCATTCTAATAAATAACCAGTCTGACAATTAGTAAGCCCTTAATTTTTCATCTACTTTGACTATTCAAACAAAGATAATAGACAAGTTCTTACAAGCTCCTAAAGCTCCAACTATTCCTTTGCCTTGTTCAAACGCGGCTCGTTTGGCCTTTTGTTTGCTTGAAACGAACGCTGCGAGCGAAATGACTGAACACCACGCTGCCCTCGCTGTGTTTCGCCTTCACAGCATGAACCTGAGTGCCGAGCATTGCTGAGCAGTGAACTCTTAAACGCTTTCTTGAATCTTTCAGCACCTTGATTGTCAGGTAATAAAACAAGTCACGCACTGGCAGTACTCTCCATGTGTAATGCATTTGTACTGGATAAGAATAGTTGGAAAATCATTTTTTTTAATCGTGTAAAATTATCATATAATTCAGTGCTTACTATAATAAAATTCTTATTTCTAAGGGAAACCAGTATTATTTGCAGTTTCTTGCTTTTTTATATATACATATTTGTGCAACCAGTATTATAATTTTTTGCTTTTACTATATAAATACACACACACACACTATCTGAACCGCTTGTCCCATACGGGGTCGCGGGGAACCAGAGCCCAACCCGGCAACACAGAGTGTAAGGCTGGAGGGGGAGGGGACACACCCAGGACGGGACGCCAGTCCAATGCAAGGCACCCCAAGCAGGAATCGAACCCCAGACCTACCAGAGGGCAGGACCTGGTCCAACCCACTGACTGCACCACCACACCATATATATATAAAAAAAATTTTTTATATGCACACTTTATATATATATATATATATATATATATATATATATACTTATATATACTTTATATCCTTTTTTTTTTCCCCCACATATATATATATATACACACACACAGCTGGAAATATTCACATATGTACATATGCGTGTGTATTCATATATGTGTGGAACCAGTATGATTCAGAATTTCTTATTTTTTTTAATTTATATACAGTCATACCCCGCATAACGCCCTATCAAATTACGTCCATTGGCTTATATGTCCATGGTCCCATAAGAAAATCGAAATTAAAGAAGATTATATATTTTTAAAGGTTTAGATTTAATGTAAGTGTTTTATGTTTGTCACGTGGAACCGAGGACGTGGGAATAGCTGGACCCAAATGCAGGATCGTTGTTGGGGATGGGCAAAGAGTCGGTTGATCAGCGTTCAGAGTGGGAGCGAAGATCCGTGGATGTAGTCCGGAGACGAGGCAAATGATCAGAAGCCGGGGAACGAGAACGGGGACTGAGAACGAAGGCAATCGGGACATGAGCGCTAAGGAGGACGGTTGTCTCATAGAGATTCCGTGAGTGTGAAGGAGCCGAGGAGGGTCTTTTAAAGCCGAGTGTTTTAATTGTCATCGGGCGCTTGATCGTCTTCAGGTGCTGTCGCTTGCGGAGCAGGCGTGAACGTGACAATGTTTTATGTTTAAAAATTCCAAGTGAAACAAATTAAAAATCTGATTAAGTGAAATAAAAATAAAAAGCTTAAAAAAGAAAGGTATTTTTGTTTGTATTATTGTATTTTACTGTACTGTATTACTGTGCTGTAATGTATATAATTTTAAAACATTATACTGTTATTAGAACATGTAGATGGTGTCTTTTTATCCTTTTTAACTTCTATTACTATGCTTAATTACAGTACTGTACAGTAGTATAAAGTTCTACAGGTATTTACTGAACTTACTGTTCCCATACAACAACAACACAAGGGTTGTTCGAACAACATCCAAATCGTACGACGTCCTATTTCTCAGAACGTATCTAGGACATTATGCGAGGCATGAATTTTACACACACACACACACACACACACACACACACACACACACACACTCACACACACACACACACACACCGACCACTTTATTAGGTACACCTTCGTAGTACCCGGTTGGACCCCTTTTGCCTTCAGAACTGCGTTAATTCTTCATGGCGTATATTCAACAAGGTGCTGGAAACATTCCTCAGAGATTGTGGTCCATATTGACATCATAGCATCACGCAGTTTCTGCAGATTTGTTGGCTGCACATCCATGATGCGAATCTCCCGTTCCACCACATCCCAAAGGTGCTCTGTTGGATTAGATCTGGTGACTGTGGAGGCCGTTTGAGTATAGTGAACTCATTGTAATGTTCAAGAAACAAGTTTGAGATGATTTGAGCTTTCTGACATGGCGTGTTATCCCGCTGGAAGTAGCCATCAGAAGATGGGTACACTGTGGTCATAAAGGGATGGACATGGTTAGCAGCAATACTCAGGTAGGCTGCGGCATTTAAACGATGCTCAGCTGGTACCAAGGGGCCCAAAGTGTGCCAAGTAAATATCCCCCACACCATTACACCACCACCACCAGCCTGAACCGTTGATACAAGGCAGGATGAATCCATGCTTTCATGTTGTTTACATCAAATTCTGACCCTACCATCTGAATGTCGCAGCAGAAATCGAGAATCATCAGACCAGGCAACGTTTTTACAGTCTTCTATTGTCCAATTTTGGTGAGCCAGTGCGAATTGTAGCCTCAGGTTCCTGTTCTTAACTGACAGGAGTGGCACCTGGTGTGGCCTTCTGCTGCTGTAGCCCACCGGCTTCAAGGTTCGAATTTTGTACGGTCAGAGATGCTCTTCTGCATACCTTGGTTGTAACGAGTGGTTATTTGAGTTACTGTTGCCTTTCTATCAGCTCGAACTAGTCTGGCCATTCTCTTCTGACCTCTGGCATCAACAAGACATTTTTGCCCACAGAAGTGCCACTCACTGGGTATTCTCTCTTTTTCTGACCATTCTCTGTAAACCCTAGAGATGGTTGTGCATGAAAATCCAGTTAGATCAGCAGTTTCTGAAATATTCAGACCAGCCCGTCTGGCACCAGCACCCATGCCACGTTCAAAGTCACTTAAATAATTTTTATTCCCCATTCTGATGCTCGGTTTGAACTTCAACAGATCGTCTTGACCATGTCTACATGCCTAAATGCATTGAGATGCTGCCATGTGATTGGCTGATTAGGTATTTGCGTTGACGAGCAGTTGAACAGGTGCACCTGATAAAATGGCCGATGAGTATCTATTTTATATATACTGTATATATATTGTATATGGAAAACATAGACATACATATTTGCGTTTATATAGATAATTCTTTGCCTAAGGGTACTACGGCAGGGGCTATTTTGGGATTTGAACCAGTAACCTGAGCTGTAATTTCCCACCACACTACCTGCTGTGTACTATTATATGCAGTAACGGAGGACATTGCTAGATTTAATGTAATATAGTTGTATAACATGTACAGTATGCTTATGCATATAGTAACTGGGTCAAAACACTGCCTTTTGCTGTAAGTGAGTCAACTGTGGTGCACTAGGTGCCATTGAGTTCCAGACGGAAAAAATATTATTACACATCAAAGATGTAGAGATGGGGCGTGTTTACCACGCTACTCCAGCCAGAGGCCAGCGAACACATGGCTGCGTGATGCAGGAATCGTGTTTCATTGCCTTAGTCAGTGTGACTCATTTTATTTGCAGTATTTATAGTTATTTATAGTTTCTCTCATTCAGAGTGGCTCAGATACCTACTTCACCTGTTTAATTTGCCAGGTGCTGTTTATTGAAGTCCTTTGGACTTACAGGCGTTTGACAGTGGTAACCTTAACCCTCTGCAATGAGAATTTTGTACTTATACCGTAGTATGTGGCTTAATGTGTAATTAGGACATTAAGGACTAATTTTCCTGCCACGCTTTTAGTCCAGTTCCATAATACCCACAAGTTGTGACTTAACCATCTAGCTCCAAGCTCAGTACCTGAGCTACAGTCTATACCTGAGTTATAGTAAAATAGTTCTGTGTTGTAGCTGAGTGTTGAATAACTGAGTGTTGGTAGTCATTTGTGATAGATAGGGAGAAGGGCTGCGTCCACTCCTCTCAAATCAGATGTCATAATAAACCAAGAGGCCCTGTTTTCATGAGTCTGAAACTAGAGGGCCACCAGTGTCTGATGCTTGCAGGTTCTTATCCCAATATTTACATCAGTAAAATTGCTTCCTTTGAGCTTTACTAATTGTTAAAAGCTGTTAGAAGAGGACAGTTGCTTGATGCTTCTTGTTTCCATTACTCATGTACACCACCAGTGAGTAACCAACCATCAGAAGGAGTATCATGCTGGAGTGTTTTTTGGTAGAGGGTTAAAGAGATCCCAACTGCCTTCTAGAGTGTCAGGAACTGGGCAGCAGGTAGCATAGCGGTTAGGGCATGGAACTGTCTTCGTATTACTGACTTGGAACCTTAAGGTTGCTATATCAAGCACCATTCCCTATTGTGTTATCTTAGTCAAGGTCCTTACCCTGAACTGCTTTGGTTAACATACCCCACTATATGAATTATTCAAATACTGTGATTTGTTGTGGATGAAGGGAACATGTTAGCAACCTATTATTATTGTTATTATTATTATTGTTTTGACTCAGCTACCCATTGCCTTCTTAGCTCTTGCAGCTTACACACTTTAAGATTACAAAGCCCCCAGTGACCATGGCTTTGGATGCAGTTCTCTTCTGGTCACAACCCCTGAACTCCTCTTCACCCTGAGCACATCTTTATTGCTACCAACCGTATCGCTGTGCATCACTCTTTATTTCCTTTATGGAATTTGTGGGGTCGGGGGGTGGGCGGTATCAGCTTTCAGACCTCACTCCGTTGTGTTCTTTATGAAAGGAAAAACCCTCCCATCCTCTCCTCCATGGGGTACTGACATTGCTGACAGTGACAGCTTTGATAAAAGAGGTTAAGAAAACAGTATTGAAACGTATTATTACATTGATTCATTTATCTTTTGTCAGCCTGTACATCAAAACTGAATATTCTGATCATAATTCTCATTGAAACATCTTCCAGATAATTGGTGGTGTTCATCTGTCACTGGTAGCATTCCATTTTTCTGAAAGAGGGGTAAAACAAGTCCTGGCACTTATGTGCTGTTTTCTTGCTGTAGTTTGTGAGCGTTTTGCATCGGATGGAATTGTAGCACCCTGCAACGATGTTGGCTTCACCTCTTGTACACTGAGAGGAATGAGGTTGTGTCGAGGGGGTTTAAAATATATGCTGAGCTTTACGGTCTTTAGGAACTGGGTTTTGACACATCAAAATATATTTGTAGCGGATTAGTTCTTGGTCCAAATCGAGTGCTCCTTCCTGTTCAGTTGTTCAGTTTTCATAGGCTCTGCCCAGCTGTTCAAGCCCCAACCTCTGATAGTGTATGCAGGTCACTGCTGCAGATGATCTACCAGTCTGTCGAAGCAGGTGCAATCTCCTATGCAGTTGTACGCTAGCCAACAGCATTTCCACAGGTGGTGCCAACAGACTGAATACACTAATGAGGAAGGCTGGCTCAGGCTTGGCAGTTGGGCTGGACTCTCTGGAGGAAGTGGTAGAGAGCAGAACTCAGTAAACTCCTATCCATCATGGACAATGACTCTCAGCCTCAGCATACCACACTGGCTGAACAGAGGAGCACCTTCAGCATCAGACGGATCCATCTGCACTGTTCCATTAGGCTGTAGAAAGAGTCCTCACATTGTGAGATTGGTCCTGACTTTCATTGTCCGAGTGGAGCTGAGTTGACAATCCTATTTTCATTGATTTATTTGTTAAAAATAGGGAGGAAACTGGAAGATTAATCTTTTTTAAAAATTTTAAACAAAATTATATTTGATTATGGGGGGCGCGGTGGCGCAGTGGGTTGGACTGGGTCCTGCTCTCTGGTGGGTCTGGGGTTCGAGTCCCGCTTGGGGTGCCTTGCGGCGGACTGGCGTCCCGTCCTGGGTGTGTCCTCTCCCCCTCTGGCCTTGCGCCCTGTGTTGCCGGGTAGGCTCCGGCTCCCCGTGACTCCGTATGGGACAAGCGGTTCAGAAAGTGTGTGTGTGTGTGTGTGTGTGTGTGTGTGTGTGTGTGTGTGTGTGTGTGTGTGTGTGTGTGTGTGTGTGTGTGTGTGTGTGTGTGTGTGTGTGTGTGTGTGTGTGTGTGTGTATTTGATTACGCGGGGGGTGCAATGGCACAGTGGGTTGGACCGCGTCCTGCTCTCCCGTGGGTCTGGGGTTCGAGTCCCACTTGGGGTGCCTTGCGGCAGACTGGCGTCCTGTCCTGGGTGTGTCCCCTCCCCCTCCAGCCTTACGCCCTGAGTTGCTGGGTTAGGCTCCGGTTCCCTGCGACCCTGTATGGGACAAGCGGTTCAGGAAGTGTGTGTGTGTGTGTGTGTGTGTGTGTGTGTGTGTGTGTATTTGATTATCATTTTACCAATACTGATAGATAAAGGTGATCTAATTTTACATTTTCAAATATAACATTCAAAAATCACAATTTGCACTCATTTGTACTATTTCAGTTTCCTACCTATATCATTGTGTGAAATACCTACAATAAGACACTTTAGGGCACTAAAACAGAACATCATTAGAGTGTAATTTGGAAGCCAGTGCTTTGTATGAATATCAGAAAGCTGAGCTCTGGTTTGGTTTTAGCAGTTGAGGTGTGTGGCTACATCATGCCAAAATCAGAAGAGGTCTATGAGGCCTTCATCAGAAAGGTTTTCAATGCCTGTGAGTCTGGGAAGGGTTTTAATGCCATTTCCAAGCAATTTCACTTGATTACTCCAATGTCTGAAAGATCAGTTCAAGTGAGGAAATTTCAGACCACGGGCAATCTCTCTAGGCCAGGTCATCTCACCAAATTTAACCCAAAGGCTGACCAAAAGATGCGGCAGGAAGTCTTCAAGGACTCTAACAAGTGAGGGATTTACAGGCAAATCGTGTCAAAGTGCATGAATGAACCATCGGAAGAAACTGCACAACTTTGCCCAACTGAACACCTTGGTGAAGAACAAGACTATTTGAACAATGTGCTCTGGATGGATGAGTCAAAGGTACGGTTGTTACCAAACATGCTAGACATCATGTTTGGTGAAAACCAAAAATTGCCTTTGTCAAAAACAACCTTATATTAGCCATAAAGCATGGTGGTGGAAGAGTCATGCTTTGGGGCTGCGTTTGTGCCTCAGGGCTGGGCCACCTTGCCGTCATAGTTTATCACAAATTCCACATGGTACTAGAAAGTGCTGAACCATGAGTGGACCTTGCAACAGGACAATGACTCAAAAAACTGCAGCACATTCAGGAAAGAACAGCTTCAGAATGACAAAATGGAGGGTTATGGAAAGGCTAAGTCAAAAGCCAAATCTTAACCCCATAGAAGTGCTATGGGGGGAACTTCAAGTGGGAAACAGATGAAAACAATCTCTAAAAAAATCATAGAGTTGAAGGAGTTCTGTGAAGATCAGTGGGCAAAAATGTCTCCAAGTCAATGTTGGAGAACTGATGGACAGTTACAGGAAACCCCTACAAGAAGGGGGCAACACCAGCTACTGAAGCTAGAGGTTGTACTTATTTTCCATAGAAGGCAAGTGCATTTCTGATCTTTTTATTGAATAAGTCATTGAGTAGAATCAAAGAATAATTCTCATTGTTATTTGTTAAATTAGATCACTGATATCTACCAGTTTTGTTGAAATGAAGATCGAATATCATATATGCACACAGCTTAAAAACACAGCTTCATGTGGGGTGAACTTACTTTTTCACAGCACTATCTGAATGTCTCACAGCTGAAGCTGATGGTTGAACATGAGCTCCTGACCACTGTTTGATTTGTTGATAGAGAAAGTTGGAATTACAGAAAAGGCTAAAAATACATAAATACTGTTTCTTTTATGAGTTGCTTATCTTTTCCTGGTCGTCTCCCTTTGGGTGCAGGATTAGTGTGTGTGTCTGTAGCCTCTGTTGGCTACTGATGTACAGAGTGCTGTTATCTCAGACTTATAAAGGGAGCAGCAACAAGGATCTGATCAGAAGCTCTCTGTAAATTTAGGGTGTTGGCAGGACCTTGTATATATGGCAATATGTTGGTTCTTTGGAGCTGAACTTGGGGATCTGACTTTCTGCTTTATTAAAATCGACGTATTTGTAACGCTGAATTGAGAATGTCAGCTTGAATTTACTTCTCAGCTCACAAAAGTGAACAGTAGAGCTGCTTATTTATTCTGAAGTTCGAAAAGGACATCTCTGTTTCTCTTCCCAGAGCTGATCGCACATTTGGTACCATTGCCTCTGACATCTAACTGATATCCATTTTCACTGCCTTTGTCAATGAAGTGCCTTATAAATGCATGCACACACACACACACACACACACACACACACACACAGTTTCAATAACTGTCAAGCACAGCCTCTGAATAAATATGTGATGCAAAGACTGTTGGAAGCAGATTTTACAATTTGGTCATGTTGGCTCCATTCTTAACATGTGTGTAGGATATGTGGGTCCTTGTGTTCTCTCGTTTCCATAGTAACTGTAGCTAACTGTAACTGTGGCTATAGATTTTCATTTTTTTGAGATGAGACATTGAAACCAGCACCATCACATGACTCTCCTCTTTTAGCTGCTTTTTTGTAATCTCCTTGCAGCTTACCATCCTGCTAATGGTATCATAACTTCTTATATAATATTTAGACATTTTAATTTTCTCTTCAATAATATAGCTCCTCTATATTTTAATTAAGTTAGAAATATACATTTGGTGCTCATTGTAACGTGTTGGGATAAACTGAAAAACGTGCCCAAATAACACAAACGTTAAGAATTATGCAGCACCTGAGGCTTACTGTTTTATTTTTTTCTTAAATGCCTCATCAGGAATAAATCTATTTCTGGAGTCCCTGGTTTTGAATCTGCCACATATGGTTTTTCTGTGGACTTAAAAAAAATCTTGATTTCAATTGATTAGAACCAGTGTGGTTTGACACTGAAGGTAACTCATGGCAGTCTGTGATTAATGTTAGAAAAAATAATGTTTTCAGGGTTTCGGAATCCTCATGTGCTCCCAGTAGATCCAGTAATTTTTATACAGAGTACACTACTTCTCATTCTGCCTGGGTGAGCTCCATTCTAGTACCTCAGCAAATTAGACTTTCATAACTATATGTTCTTGTTATATGGTTGTCCAGCAATCGACTTTTGAAATTCATTCGTCCTATAGTAAGCTGCGTGTTTAGGAAACATATGTGAATATTTTAATTCTGGACAGACAAGTTTTTTTGATACCTGCTGTTATGAGTTGCTCATCTTGACATCACATTACCTCCAGGTCAGGATTTTATCTTTAAAGCGCTGGTTTTCTTGTGATCTCGAGATGCCATTACAGGGAATTTAACAAATATTTACCCATTTTCTGGACTAGGTTTCTGGTCTATCTGTAAGAAAATGCTTAAATTATTAAATTATTCTTTCTTTCTTTCTTTTTATTAATTTTTTCCTCCTAAGGGAGTGTGCTCTAAGTTAAACACTATCTAAGGGTATCGACACATATTTGCATCTCCATATACAGGCAGTCCGTGAGTTGCAAACATCCGACTTACGTACAACCCGTTGTTACAAACCACCTCCCATACATCCTGTTATATTGAAAATTCAAGTTACATATAATGACTCGTAATAACAAACAGGCGCTACTTTGCGATGCGCATCAAAAATTGCACGACTACAGCGGTTCGTCGGCTCGTGAGCCTGAGGAAGGACAAAGATTTCATTCTTTTCAGTCGGACCACGTTGCTGTTAACAGTGTTCGTTGCCGTCTTCTGTGAACTGCTGCAGCCAATGTCATTTTGAAGTTAAAAAGCACAGAATGTGGACAGACCTAAGATTTAGGATGAAAATAATGGGGATGTGACTGGTTGATCCACGTCTCCCGCAGTCGTCGTCATTCTGCGATGCTCTGGTTGGGTGAGAAGGCTTAAAACAGTGATCCGGTGACTGCACTCAAGTCAAATGGAAGTCGACGGGCATAGATCCGAACGCCTGTGATTTTAGCTTCGAGCCGCATTGTAATTGCTTGGAGCCTCTAATTAGTAAGGCAGATTAAATTTCCACAACGAAATGGGTGGCAGAGCATCCTTGATGTGGGAGAGTAGAGTAGCTTGTTAAATATTAATGAACAAAGTAACGGGAGTGGAGGTGGTTTGGGTCGAGAGACAGCGAGCGGTCTGTGTGTGGCTCCATGCCTCCAGTGATGGTGTCCAGTAGTGGCTGCTTCTAAAAACGCTGAGTTTATTATTAAGGATCCTAGAACCTGTGAATTCAAAATCAAGGCTACAAACACAGCTTTGTGTATGTTTGGTTTTTGGTCACAGGTTTGAATCTCATCTCCAGCTATAGTACCCTTGATCGATGTACTTGCCCTCCATTGCTCCAGTAAAAATATAAAATTGTCCATCTGTATAAGTGGGTAAATAGTTGTTAGAAGCTGAACGCTGTAAGTTGCTTTGGAGAAAAGTATCAGATACTGTAAATGAATAAATGTAACTAGTGTTAGTTGGGGTTGTTTGTGCTGATGACCAGACTCAAGCTGGGCCTGCCTGAAGGTGTAGCTAAACTAGTTCCTCAAGAGTGTCTAAACCTGTTTAGCTGCTACACTGAACCCTTTTATGAGGGGGGCGGCAGGTGGCGTAGTGGTCGGAGCTGTCACTTTGCACTTGAAAGACTTTGCTTGAATCCCACCTCCTGCTGTAGAGTAAGTGATGGAGATCCATACCCTGAATTGGTATTACGTTAACAGAAAGAGAGACTTAGATGAAGACGTGTGATTCGTAAGTGCAGTTAGTTTGTTGCTTTCCACCATATGAACCCATGTTCATCACACAAGTAGCTGCATAAAATTTTATCTGAATATCCACAGTTCCAAATCACACACACACACACACACACACACTTTCAGAACCGCTTGTCCCATACGGGGTCACGGGGAACCGGAGCCTACCCGGCAACACAGGGCGTAAGGCCGGAGGGGGAGGGGACACACCCAGGACGGGACGCCAGTCCGCCGCAAGGCACCCCAAGCGGGATTCGAACCCCAGACCCACTGGAGAGCAGCACTGTGGTCCAACCCACTGCGCCACCGCACCCCCTAGTTCCAAATCACCTTCCTAGTAATATTTTTTTTTTTTTTTCTGAGATACATGGAGACATTTATGTTACATAACAGGAGTAGCTGTGCAAAGGTTTATCCCGGCATGATCTTAAAGTTATAGAACATGAACATTTACACTTTACGTGAACTTAAGAGATTATGGGAGAAGTGAGTCTTGAAGAGGTGAGTTTTAAGACCCTTTTTTAATATGGGCAGAGATTCAGCAGTTCTGAGTGGGGGGGGGGGGGGGGGGGTTGTTCCGCCACAACGGAGCCAGAACCGAGAACACTTTCAGTAAAAGCATCAGCTAGGTTCTCAGTTACATACGTTTTTTGAAATAGCTGCCATACGTTCAACAGTCTGTGGACAGCCGACTGGTTTACCTCTGCCGAGGTTAAAACGCCGCCCCTTAGGCTCAAACAAACGCTGAAGACGGTAGTAAAACACACCTATGGTTCTTTTTTCAGTCTGATCTCACAGATTTCTTACAGGCCCACTAATGAGTGGCTTGCATGTGAGCTGCATGTCAGAATCTCAGCAGATCGATGTCATGTATGTCCTGGAGGCTTTTTTTTCTCCTTTTCGCTGCTCCTCTGTGTGGTATTAGCATGGTAATTGGTGTGATGTCGGGAGGCAGCGCGCTCATTCTCAGAGGTGTACTGTACTTGGTGTACTGCGCCCAAAGCAGCATGCCGGGAGATCCGTGGCGGAGGGGTGCGTGGCCTGTCGCTGCTCTAAACGGGTGAGAAAGCGAACAGATTCGCTCCTTCTGTGACCGTCGGCCCTCGGAGCTCCGTGTTGTAGGTGTCCCCTGGAACACCGGAGGAGTTGCAGCGCTTCGAGCGAAAAGATGCCAGTCCCCGGCCTACGGCGACGTCAAAACGGGATTGAAGAGCTTGTAACGGAGTCTTCTCGCTTCTGAAGGCCGTCTTTGAAATTTGCTGAGAACGTGCGTGAAGTTCAGAACGTGTCCATCGTTTGACCCTGTTTTTGATCACTAAATTGGGGCTTCAGTGTAGATTTTTGTAGATTTTGTATGAAACATTAAAATAAAGGTGAAATCTGACTCTTAAGTCTTAAAATAATCTTATAAAATGAATAAATGACTATGATATACACACCTGATTCTACTTACCTCCTTGGTTTAACCAGTGCAAATTGGGGTTTACTTATTTTTACACCTGCTTCTGTGTTTCTACTACACACACGATTTCCTGTAAAGCGACATATGGAATTGGCCGGTACACACCTGTTACGACACATGATAAACACTGATTCTCATTAAATAACCATTTTGTGGTAAAAAATAAGGACTTCAGATACTTTTAATGCAGCACTCTCTATATCTCTATATCTCAAAATCATTTGTGTATCAATTCTTCTCATTCAGCTTTTTACTGTTTTCCCAGAGTCATAGAATTAGAATGAGAAAAAGTGTTCGTAACGTTTTAAAAATGCAAAATGTATGAAAATGTTAACAGAACATAATAATTATATTCTACTATACTACCAAGATTTTGGGTTATGGCCCTCTGATCAATCCTGCGGAATACAGAATAAATACATAATTCTTTGAAAAAAAAAAATCCTGCATCGACATTTTCAGATATTTTGCAAAAACTTTCAACTTGCTGTCAGCTTTGTGTATCAGTGCCTACAAGTAGGTGCCCTTTCTCTTCTGAGCGAGATGAGCTTTATTGTTCAGCATCAGGTGCTTTTCTTTCATTCTCTGCCTTTTCATCCATGCTGATGTGGTAAGATTGGGCTCAAATCGTGGTAACTGTCGCCCATGCACAGTGGTGCCACTAGGGGGGTGCAGGGGGTGTGGACCACACCATGTGACAACATCAGAGGGGGTGACACCAAAATGACTGTCTAAAATTTTTGTGCAGTATTTCAGTAGAAATGTATTATTTTTAGAAAAATATCCCTGTAGTTACTTATAAGAACAAAAACGTTTCTCGTAAAAAAGCCCAGTTTACATGTATCAATATACTTACAAGGCTAAAACTCTGCGCTCATTTTTTTGAACCTTCCAATGCGCTCCGCTCAGCGCTCTCATTATTACCCAATTATAGCGACGCTTCGGATCACGTGGTTTCGTCTCCACGCGCCGCAAGGACTCGCTGTTCTTTTCGTCGCTGCGGCTGTTTTTATAGTCGCTGATTTCGTCACATTTTCTGTTGCTTTAGCAACAATATTGAGCTAATTAGTATTTGTGAACCTATCAATAACGTCAAAATAAACATAATTTTGATGTCCTTCTTAAACGTTTTTACTTCGAATTCTATTGTTTTCTTACCGAATTTTCACTACCACATCGTGTATGTAAATCATGTAAATACATTATGGTTAGGCTGTGCGTATATGGAATTGTAATTTAAAGGTGTAATTTTAATTTTGCCTGTTGTTTATGTCACTGCTATAGTATTGCCATTACATTCAGTGAATTATGATTTACGAGTACAAAAAACATTAATAAGGGTCTGTATGGTCTGGTTTGGGAGGGTCCATGGGGGGCGGAGGTGACACCACGTGACCATGTCCATGAGTTACTGCCTAGTGACGCCTTCCCCCCGTGCATTGGCATCTGTTCCTAATAAGTTTGTTGGCCTGTGTTACAGGAGACAAATGAAATTGTGGCCATTAAGAAGTTCAAGGACAGCGAAGGTAAGAGACTCCCTCGGCTCATTGGATTAACAAGCTTTAATGCTTTGCGCTCATCTAGTGGTCTCCAGAAGGCAGTATACCATGTCAGGGATGTTACACATCATTGCTCATGCTTCCGGTACACGCTCAACCTTCTCCTGCTGCAGGAGAAGAATTTACTGTATTTAGAGAGCACACCACAGAAGGAAAGAGAACAACAAAAGGATTATCCTTTGCTTTTGAATACACTGCATTTTTGCTGAAAGGGGTGAGCAAGGCCGATTCAAAAATGTGTCATTGTTGAATAAACTAATGAATTCATATGCAGCACGAACTTGGTCCATAATTTGGACCTGGCTAATGAGAATGCAAAGAGTTAAAAAATTATATGCCAGTGTGTGGTTGTTTTATGGCTGCGCTTTTATTTTCGCTCGACTCGGGCGCAGTAATGGCGCTCAGGTCCGCCGTGGAGCCTCACTAGATGTTCTGTTCCACCCACCCCATCCCTGCAGAGAATGAGGAGGTTAAGGAGACCACACTGCGGGAGCTCAAGATGCTTCGCACCCTCAAGCAGGAGAACATCGTGGAGCTGAAGGAAGCGTTCCGCCGGAGGGGCAAGCTCTACCTGGTTTTCGAATATGTGGAGAAGGTGAGCACCTTTGGGGGGGGGGGGGTCCCGGTGTCCCGATGTCCGAGTCAGGGTTCCGCTGATTGCTCATTTTTTTGAAAGAACCTTTGCGCCAACTAAGATGCCCAGGTTCGATGAGAATAACCGCAGTGTTACCTAACACCCCAGACGGAAATCCCTTTGCGAATTCACGTACGTAGCGGCGAGCAGCGCCCGTGGTTTGCGTTGACGCGCCTGCGACTCGCACTCCTTCGCTCCTTCTTGCAGAACATGCTGGAGCTTCTGGAGGAGCTCCCCAACGGCGCTCCCCCAGAGAAAGTGAAGAACTACATCTACCAGCTGATCAAAGCCATCCACTGGTGCCATAAGAATGACATTGTCCACAGGGGTAAGGAAGGACTGCCATGGCAACGCACCTGTTTTTACATAGATGGCTGATTATTTAACACCTTTTTATCCAGGGTGTCTTAGATGTACCATAGTACACCACCTACAGCCATTCACTCATCAATACACCAAAGCAATGTAACACACACACTTTGATGGTGATGACAGACGTGCCATCACTGAATCGACCACAACTCATTGCAGCCGCTCGCATGGTTACAAGGTAAAGGGGGAACGGAGGTGCTTTAGCAGTGCCATCTTCCATCTGTCTTTGGGGATGTAAACATTGGGAGAAACATCCAGTCTCTAGACTCCAACCCCACACCCAACAAGTGGTCCTGAAGCAGGAGGCATCAGCTTAACCCGCTGCCCCACTGCGTCCGCGATGAGCAGCATAGAGTCACCACAATATACCTGACATGAACACGGGGGAACATGCAAACTCCACACAGACTGAGTGGGAATCAAACCCACATCCTCTCTCAATGTCTAGGTGCTGTGAGACAGCAATGTCACCCAACAGTTCATATGTCGTGCAGTTGACGCTTGTATGGAAAACAACTTCAAACCATTTAGAGGCAGTGCAACACACACACACACACACACACCGTCTGAACCGCTTGTCCCATACGGGGTTGCGGGGAACTGGAGCCTAACCCGGCAACACAGGGTGTAAGGCCGGAGGGGGAGGGGACACACCCAGGACGGGATGCCAGTCCGTCGCAAGGCACCCCAAACGGGACTCGAACCCCAGACCAACCAGAGAGCAGGACCCAGGCCAACCCACTGCACCACCACGCCCCCCTGGCAGTGCAGCAGTAGGACTCAAACGCACAACCTTTGGGTCATAACATTGTGCCTATCGCTACACTACAGACTGTCCTCCCGAGCACTCCTTAGAACTTTCTGGCACTTTCTAACTGTGGAATGGTGTAGAACACACTGATACTGTGTGTTAAACACTGCAGAGGAAGAGTGTAGAATACACTGATACTACTGAGGATTTTTTTTCCCACATACAGTCTATATTTGCCAACCCTTTGACTGCAGAGGACAGTCCCAGATGACTTATGATGCACCAAGCGAAATAAGTGGAAATATTTGCAGAAACAAAATGTTATCTATATAATAAAACTGGACTTACGTTCCGGCAGAACTTCCATGGTCAAAACAGGGTTTTTTTGGCTCAGTTTAAAAAATGTGCACGGTTAACTAAAATTCGTGCAGACATTCCATTATTTTAAAAGAAACTGGCTTTTTGAACTGTGCCAGTGCTGTTATGTGTGCTTCTGCCTCTCGATTCCAGTGACGCACGCACACACACACACACACACACACACACACACACACACACAATCTGAATCCCTTTGTCTTGAGCGGGGTTGTAACGAGCCGGAGCCAAATCCAGCAACACAGGGTGCAAGGCTGGAGGGGAAGGGGACACACCCAGGACGGGATGCCAGTCCATCGCAAGGCACCCCAAGCGGGACTCGAACCCCAGACCCACCGGAGAGCAGGCCCTGGCCAAACCCGCTGCGCCACTGTGCCCCCCATTGTTGTGCACCCAGTAGCCTAAATTTTTGCTCATTTCTTTACATGTATTATATGAACACAACAATAATAACATACAGTATCTCCTGGCAAGACTCTCAGCGCCACGTCTCACGTCACTTCCTACACAGCGAAACACTAACACAACATCTCCCTTAATAAATAATCTATTTGGACACAATGGAACTGTTTTATAAACTACATGCGGAAAATCCGCTTTCTGTCCTATTTACGGAAGGAGAGGTTGCCAGCGCGTCACTTCCACAAACGTCCTTTTTAAATCAGTTTTGTGAGCAACGCAGGCCAATTTTATAATGAAATTTTGCTGGAATTTTAAATGATTTATTACTGCATTCTAATTGCTGTTACACTCCGAGTTGTGAGATGCTGCAAAGTCTCCACTTTAACTGTAAATGTGTTTTCCCTCTTGTCTCACCTTAGACATCAAGCCTGAAAATCTGCTCATCAGCTCTAACGATGTTCTCAAGCTGTGCGATTTTGGTGAGTGACCGTGACCGCAATTTACATTTACATTTATTCATTTAGCAGACACTTTCCCCCAGAGCGATGTACGTCTCGGAGACATTTTCTCTGAGTCACTGTACGGTCTGCCACCGCTGGGTGGGTGACGCCGTCATGTTGAGTCCCAGCGGGAGTTCGCGTCTGTTTCGATAACAAGCGCCACAGTGACCTTGAACCTGTGTCGCCGCCATCGCTCTCATTTCCATCTTGGAAGAGCCCGTCTAAATGCAAAAGAGGTGGGTGCTGATCCACCCAGGCCTACATGTTATTCCTTACAAAAATCCACCAACCAACCAACCAATCTCAAGAACCGCCTCTCCCGAGCCGAGTCAGAGCCAACCGGGAGACATTGGGCGCAAGGCTGGGGGGACGCGATGCCAGTCCATCGCAGGACCACAACTAGTTACCCAGGCACACAGCCGGGTGAAAGGTACTGGAGCAATTGCAGGGCAAGCACCTCGCTCAAGGGCGCTACAGCCAAAGGCGGGGATCAATCCGGCAACCTTCGGAGTCCAATGCAGCCGTTCCAACCTTGACGTCACTCTATTATCTCACAAAAATCCTTACTGGGAAAATGTCACATGGAGGAGAAATTGGGCTAAATGGCATATGTTCCAAGATGCATACAGGTAACTCATATATGGTACTTCATTTAACAAACACTTTACTCCAAAGCGACTTCCAATGAACTCTACGTAGTGTTATCAGCCCACATACCTTATCAACCAAGGTGATTTACACTGCTGGATACACTACTTACACTGGATCACTCATCCATACATCAGTGGAACACAATCTCTCTGTCGTTCACACACTACGGGGGAACCTGAACAGCATGTCTTTGGACTGTGGGAGGAAACCAGAGCACCCAGAGGAAACCCACACAGACATGGGGAGAACATGGAAACTCCACACAGACTAAGTGGGGATCGAACCCACGTCCACTTGCAGAGTACAAGCACTGCGGGACACCGCTGCACCACCATGCCGCCTGTTTCCAGGTTGAATAGGAATAGTTTTGATTGTACGAGGTTTCTCTTATTCTCCAAGCTGTTTCCTGGCTGCGAACTTTGAGTGTTGTTTGCTTATAGTACCATTTCATCTCAAGAAAACCCTTCATGGTCATTCACTGAATCCTGAAGAACACTTCAGCAAGTGGCAAAGAATGCCGGCACAAGATAGCGCTTCCACGGTGACATGGTGCCTGGCTGCTCCTTGGCCGGCTAAATGGCAGTTTACCTGTGAATACATAAAAAATTTTAAGTGATCTGTCATTTTTACAACCATCTTTCTCAAGCTTTTCGTTAAAGTAAACAGAAAAATTTATATGTTTTATTAGCATTTTTGTTTGATGTGCAGCCCTCAGCCTGTAGGTATCAGAATTTTGTCTCACACCACCTGGTGGAAAAATGCTGGTACTGCAGCCAAACTGACACCTGTCATTGTTACACTCGTGGGTCCAATTTGTTTTGGACTGAATGTTTTCTTGATGGGGTGCGGTGGCGCAGTGGGTTGGACCACGGTCCCGCTCTCCAGTGGGTCTGGGGTTCGAGTCCCGCTTGGGATGCCTTGTGACGGACTGGCGTCCCGTCCTGGGTGTGTCCCCTCCCCCTCCAGCCTTACGCCCTGTGTTACTGGGTAGGCTCTGGTTCCCCGTGACCCTGTATGGGACAAGCGGTTCTGAAAATGTGTGTGTGTGTGTGTGTGTGTGTGTGTGTGTGTGTGTGTGTGTGTTTTCTTGATTCATCATTGCAGACTGATTCTTCCCAATCTGGTGTCAGCAGCTTCCTTGTACTGGGTCTAGAAAATGCCAGAAAGAAAATTTCCCCAGTCCTTCACCTATGTTTGGGGTTTTGACATAACTGATGTGGTGTTATGGTGTGGGGGGGTGTGGTGGTGCAGCGGGCTTGGCCAGGTCCTGCTCTCTGGTGGGTCTGGGGTTCGAGTCCCACTTGGGGTGCCTTGCGATGAACTGGCGTCTCATCCTGGGTGTGTCCCCTCCCCCTCCAGCCTTACGCCCTGTGTTGCATAACACACACACACACACACACACTGCAACCCTTCTCGGGACAGTGTGTGTGTTATGTAACTTGGATCAGGTGCGTTTCTGTCGCCTCGCTGCTCTTGAACTCCCTGACTCCATTGGACCGTACAGGAGTATTAAGTGTAGAATAAAGCATTTCATGACATTAGGGGTAGAGCAATTGATTGGATTTGGCAGCACGTTCTACGCTGGAAGTGTCCAGAAGGTCCTGCATTAGAGAAAGTCATGCGGCTTGAGTTTAATTTCCTAAATGAACTGGATCAGTGGGTTCCACCGCCAGATTATGGGATGTAATTGAATTGGAGGACCTGGACTTCACCTGGCTCCTCGTGACAAAGTGACGATACCCTAGTGCATCGCACGGTGTCATCCTGCACACGGGCAAAGCGCTGAGCTGACAATAGGCCCAGGCACCAGGTCACAGCAGGGCTGCGTTCCGTCAGCAGGGTCATGGGCACGTGCTGCACAGCATTTATTGCACAGGGAAAGATGTGGAGGGAAATTGTTCTCTTTCCGGAAGTGGAAATGTGTAGTGAGGGGGGTGGTCATGTGTATCTTTATTTCCATTGATCGCTCATGGTTTAGTACATAGCACCCGGTGTTTATTATCTACATGTTAAAGGGTAGGATGCGCCTTTAAATGTACAGTTTGCCCCGTCTGTAGGGAACAGTGTTTCAGACTTCAGTCGAAATAATACTGATACTCAAAAATATTTATATTAGCGGTGGACGATTGAACAGTAAGTTTTTTGTAGCGTATAGATGTCTTTACCGCACATTTTGTAATATTCCCATGTATTGTCTCAGACATGTGCGACTCCCCCATGAGTGAAGTAAAGTGCAATGATGTGTGTGGTTGACGGGACCGTTGGTTTGAAACTGAAGATGTCAGTATAGGAGTAAAACTGCATTTTAACCTGAGTGATACTCAGGATTGGGCACCATGGTGGTCATGGTCGGGGTCTCTGTGAAATGCCATGGATATTACTATGGGACAGTTACTGTCTGTACCTTGGTGATGGTAACTCTTTGTCTCATTGAAGGTCTTGGTCTGTGGACATTGCTTTGTTTTTCCGTGATGGTCGTTGCTTTGTACCTCCATGATGGTCGTTGCTTTTGTCCTTCCATGATGGTCATTGCTTTGAACCTCCATGATGGTCGTTGCTTTCCCCCTTCCACGATGGTTGTTGCTTTGTACCTCCATGATGGTCTTTGCTTTTCTCCTTCCATGATGGTCGTTGCTTTTCTCCTTCCATGACGGTCACTGCTTTGAACCTCCGTGATGGTTGTTGCTTTTAACCTCCATGATGGTCGTTGCTTTGAACCTCCATGATGGTCGTTGCTTTTGTCCTTCCATGATGGTCATTGCTTTTCTCCTTCCACGATGGTTGTTGCTTTGTGCTTCCATGATGGTCGTTGCTTTTCTCCTTCCACGATGGTCGTTGCTTTTGTCCTTCCATGATGCTCGTTGCTTTGAATCTCCATGATGGTCGTTGCTTTCCTCCTTCCACGATGGTTGTTGCTTTGAACCTCCATGATGGTCGTTGCTTTTGTCCTTCCATGATGCTCGTTGCTTTGAACCTCCATGATGGTCGTTGCTTTTGTCCTTCCACGATGGTTGTTGCTTTGTACCTCCATGATGGTCTTTGCTTTTCTCCTTCCATGATGGTCGTTGCTTTTCTCCTTCCATGACGGTCACTGCTTTGAACCTCCATGATGGTTGTTGCTTTTAACCTCCATGATGGTCGTTGCTTTGAACCTCCATGATGGTCGTTGCTTTTCTCCTTCCATGACGGTCACTGCTTTGAACCTCCATGATGGTCGTTGCTTTGAACCTCCATGATGGTCGTTGCTTTTCTCCTTCCACGATGGTTGTTGCTTTGTGCTTCCATGATGGTCGTTGCTTTTCTCCTTCCACGATGGTCGTTGCTTTTGTCCTTCCATGATGCTCGTTGCTTTGAATCTCCATGATGGTCGTTGCTTTCCTCCTTCCACGATGGTTGTTGCTTTGAACCTCCATGATGGTCGTTGCTTTTGTCCTTCCATGATGCTCGTTGCTTTGAACCTCCATGATGGTCGTTGCTTTCCTCCTTCCGCGATGGTCGTTGCTTTGAACCTCCATGATGGTCGTTGCTTTGAACCTCCATGATGGTCGTTGCTTTTTTCCTTCCATGATGGTCGTTGCTTTTCTCCTTCCACGATGGTTGTTGCTTTTGTCCTTCCATGATGCTCGTTGCTTTGAACCTCCATGATGGTCGTTGCTTTTGTCCTTCCATGATGGTCATTGCTTTTGTCCCTCCATGCTTTGTACCTCCACGATGGTCATTGCTCTGTACCTGATGTAGCATTTCTGTGTTTCAGTGTCACCCAGGTTCAGTCTCTACCCTCTGAAATGTTCACTTCACACTTTACCCAGGTTTCGCCCGCAACCTGTCAGAGGGGAACAATGCCAACTACACAGAGTATGTCGCCACCAGGTGGTACCGCTCCCCA
Organism: Scleropages formosus; assembly: GCF_900964775.1. Classification (NCBI taxonomy): domain Eukaryota; kingdom Metazoa; phylum Chordata; class Actinopteri; order Osteoglossiformes; family Osteoglossidae; genus Scleropages; species Scleropages formosus. Next base: position 21,023,319 of record NC_041806.1, on the reverse strand, counting down.
GAGCTGTTGCTGGGGTAAGTCTCATCCCACAGCATGGGTATGTGAATGAGTGTATCTGTGTGCATGGGTGTGTCTCACTCTGGCTATGCATGTTTTGCTCTCTTGGTACGTGAAGTGTGTGCCCAGCTGTGTGGGTGTCTGATTGTTTGTGTCTGACAGAGTGAGCGTGAACATGTATATTTGACTGTGTGAGCGCTCAAATGTGTTTCCAGCAGCGTGTGTGCGAATGTGTGTCTGTGTGAGTGCGTGGGCGTATGCCTGTCCGTTTCCAGCAATGTGGGTGTATTTGTGTGTTTATCTGGTACTGTGAGTCAGCGTAAGTGTGTGACCAGCCACATTGATGCATCTATGTGTGTCTGACCGTATGAGTTCACAACAGCACAGGGGCATGTATGTATGTGTGTGTCGGAAAGCGTTAGTGCTTCAAAGTTTGTGAGTGACAGCACACACGAGCGTGTGTGTGTGTGTGTGTGTGTGAAAAAGCAGGGCCATCTTTTTGCAGCACCAGATGGTGTATTATCGTGGACGCGTAAACAGCTCAGTTCAGTTAGCGGTTTAATTCTTACCTTGCTTCCTGTTTTAATAAGGTTGCTGAATCCCAAATCTCAGGTCAATCCTTTCACTGTGCCTTTGAAAAATATTTAATTATTCGGGTGTCATTCCAGTATCTTCTGTCACTATTTCTGTCCGTTATATAGTAATAAAATATATGTATCCTTGAATAACAAGGTGTCAGCTAATAAACGTCTATCTGTCTGCTTTGCACCTTTCTCCTCTGTTGTTCCACACTAGTTCACTCCAGTCAATGCCCTACTGCAGAGCCCCTCTCTTTCACCACAACGTTCATCTCACACACTCACAGTGTCTACAACTGGTTGGTCCAAGCAGACCGGAACTTAACCCGGCAACGCAGGGCGTGGGGAGGGGACACACCCAGGACGGGACGCCAGTCCGTCACAAAGCACCCCAAGCAGGACTCGAACCCCAGACCCCCCACACAGCTGGCACTGGCTGCTCCACCTCGTCCCCCGTGTTCATCTCAGACTTTCCAAATGTCCTCGTCTTCAGTTGCGAAAAACTGGCTAAATAAGCGGAGGAAAAATGACCCATTTGTGAGGTCTTCTGGAAGTATCAGTAACCCCCACTCAGTGTTTCTCCCGTCACCTCATGCAAAGCCTTTCAGTCTGGCTCCAGATCCGTCTAGCATCCCCTCACTCTCGTTCTCTCTGCTGTCTAACTGCTGTCCCTCACTCGCTTCGTCGCCTTTCCCTCTGTCCTCTCGGTCCTTATGCCCCGGGATCGTCCACCCTGTCTTTCCGAATCTCATTCCTTGATGGACGTCATAGCTGCAGAAAGTGAACCACAGGGACAGTGGCGCTCATTGTGTGTTGGTGTGTCAGGTTCACTATGCCAGGCCTCTGCTTATATTTCCCGTCACGGTTAACGCTGTTGCTCTTCGCCAGGGCTCCATACGGCAAAGCGGTGGACATGTGGTCGGTGGGCTGCATCCTGGGCGAGCTGAGCGACGGGCAGCCTCTCTTCCCTGGGGAGAGTGAGATCGACCAGCTCTACACCATCCAGAAAGTGCTGGGGCCGCTGCCCCCTGAACAGATGAAGCTGTTCTACAGCAACCCGCGCTTCCACGGGCTGCGGGTACGGCCCCCCGCCCCGGCTCTCCCCTCGGCAACTGTTCCCATCTTTCTGCACCGTCATCCCTCCTTGGTCTCTGTGTCGTCCCACTCCCTCCTTCACGCCTCCTTCTGCCCCCTGCCCCGTTTCCACCCCTCTCTCTGTCCTTTCTTCTCTCCGTGACTTTTCCTTCCCACCGGCCCCTTCTCACCCCATGTTCTCCATCAGCCTCCCTCTCCTCACTTTCTCCCATCCTTCCTTCCTTCACACCTCTGCACCCTGCATGACCCCGAGGTTTTCCATGGAACGCTTGGCTGTACTGCGGTGCCTCACTAACACACTGAGCTCTCGTGAGCACCACCAACACGCCCTGATGCTCAGTCCAGTGCCACAGAACACACACCTCTTTTCACACTGTCTCAGAGTTAAACTTTCCCCTCTCCATGAAACAGTGGTTTGCTAACCTTGGATAAACGCTCAGTTAAACACTCAAGAGCAGGAAAACTTGTTTTCCGGTCAAATGGTTTTTTTCTAATTATAGTCAGGGCTGCTTTTATAATTAGTTAGGCAATCATCTGCAAGTGCGGGGATTTGGGAGTGCCGAATTTAGGTACTAAAATCAAAAAAAGGTTAAAATTTTCAAAAATTTTTTAAAGAAATTTGCAATCAGTAAATTGTAACCGATTGCAAATTTAGTTAAAAAAAAAAATTATTTAATTAAGAAAAGCAACATTGCTTAATGATAGCGTTTTAGTACAAATTTGAAGATTTGCCATCTTATGTATTATGTAAACATCACACGACGCATCGCCGCCCCATCTCTTTGAACTTTTTGCTTTATATAGGTAACATTTTCCATGAAACAAAGTCAGTCTGCACAGTAAGTAGCGTATTTATCTATCTGTTCCCTTAACACCCTTCAGTCTGTTTTCAGTCATTATAGTGTAGATTTGTGCTCTCTGCACATACAATATTCATAATAATCACATAAATTAGAAAATTCATTTAAAAATTAAAATGTTATTTTCCCTTCTTGGTACTCTGCTTATATTTATATGTAAAATAAAAATGATTTTTTAAAAATATACGTGGATTTAGCTTTATTAATTTAGACAGACGTGTAAGAGGTGGCAGATTGAGTCTTGCCTAGTCGTGCCAAAAACCCTAGCGCAGGCCCTGGTTCCGCTCCAAAACCATGTATTCGGTAAATTTTCGGCGCCATATGGTATTACACCAAACTTGAGCAATGCGCCGATGCTGTAAGGGCAGCAGACCCATGTTTGTGTTTTCGCCAGTCTGAACAATCAGTGCGTTTTCATTCGGTGTCATTCCTCTCTGAGCTCAAGATGTTTTCTCGCGCAGCGTTGCAGACCTTTCTTTGAGGGTCTGTTTTGTCTGCAGCCTCTACGTCCAGCCGGTCGACCGCTTTTCCAGCTGCGGTCTGGTTGAGTAGAAGTTAGTCGAAACGAAGCCCAAATTGGCGAATGATCTGGAAACTGAGCATGGTGAACATGGAGAGCGGGGGTGGGGGCCTGAGGGCTCCTCACTGGAGTAGGAGGATCGGGGCCCTTTGGGCAAAGAGGAGTTTATTGAGGCCACCGTGTGCCGAAAGTAGGACAGCCATGCGAAGGAGGGGAAGGAGGGTTGTTCTAGAAATTAATGTATGAAGAGCAATTTGCCATAGTATGCTGACACAAACAAGCTTTAGGATGAGGGTTGAATCATAACAGCATGGTTATTTGTTGTTATTATTAGCATAGCCCAAGCAAAAAGTTAGAGGAGACTATTTAGGGGGTGGGAGTCATGTCTCATAGTTTGCCATGAAATAACAATAAGCTACTGATGGAGGTGATCTTCATGTGCAATTTGGAAATGCTAAACAATTCATTAGCCATCGGTGTTCACTGTGTATTTATTGAGCTGTGTGTTAGTGTGTCAGTGTATCACCATCTCTGGCTTCATCTACCATTTAACCCTGTCTGTACATGCATGTGTGTCCATGTGCCCAGTTCCCTGCGGTGAGCCACCCTCAGACGCTGGAACGCCGTTACGTGGGCATCATCAGCGGCCTGATGCTGGACCTGATGAAGGTAGGATGCGGAGTCCCAACTTCCCACAGAAACCCGTTGCGTCAGGCCCCGCCCCCTTTTCAGTGTCAGCCTCCATAACCAGATCTGCGTTTGTCTCCTGTCTCCAGGCAGGTGTCCAGGTCTGGTTTGACATTCCGTGACACCAGCGTAATACCAGACTGCTGTTTTTCAGCGGTGTTAGGTTCAGTGGCCCTTGCAGTGGTCATGGATGGACCGCTTAACGTCAAGATTTCGAAGCCTCTTTGTTTTTAAAAGCAATTAATGACCCCTAATGAATACAGTATCATACCACCCATTTAAGTGTTCTCATCACGTTAAATAAAGCCAGAGTTAATGTCCATATGGAACAGGTCCTGCTAGGAAGCAATTCAATAAATCTAATTACACTGCGTATCTAGCAGGCTTCCAGCAAACTCATGCAGACTGAGGAACACTGAGTGTGATGGATGCTTGCGTCAGTTTTCTGCAAGGCATTTAAACGGTACCTAATGGTAATGTATGACTAATCCAGGGCCATTACCATTGCTACTGTGGCAAGTATGTTTTCTTCAAGGGACGGCCTTTTGATTTGAGCCACGGACATATTATCCTGGCTCTGAGCAAATGTAGAAAAGGTCACGACCATAAAAATCAGGACCTTCATACATTTTTAAGTGGGAGTTAACTGGAAAAATTTTTGAGGAACGAGCTTGCCCTGTTGTGACTCACCACAATGCTCATGCCTGTCTTCCAAACAGAACCTGCTGCAGCTGAACCCATCGGAGCGCTATCTGACCGAGCAGAGCCTGAATCACCATGCCTTCCAGACCCAGCGCCTCTTGGACCGGACCGGCCCGCCTTCGCCTGCACCTCCGCGCTCCTCCAAGAGGAAGCCTCACCACAGCGAAAACAGCACCACCACGAGGTTAGGACTATCTGCCACGTCAATACAATGTGACAACCTGTGTAGTAGTGGTATGCCGCAGGTCTTGTGCTGTTTAGAGCTGTCATCTTCCTCTCGAAGGATCCAGGTTCGAATCCTGTCTCCTGCTGTAGTACTTTTTATGAATGCATTTGCCCTAAATTGAGGCCTTTGGAGGAAAATAAGTAAATATGCATGGTAGGTAGGTGATCTCAAAGCAAACATCCAGAGAGGGCTTTCAAAGTAATTCGTGGCAAATCTGAAGTATCCTGTGTCATTCATTTCTTTTGGTTCCTAGTCATATCTGACTAGGTTATAAGGGTTTGTGGGCCTTGGAGAGACAGTCGGTAACGGGGGCGTCTACACATGACGTGATGCTGATTGTGATCCAAACTCCCCATATCCCACTTAGGAGCCTAGGGTCCAAGAGCTCAGGGCACCACCGGTCCAACAGCAAGGACTGCTCCAGCCTGCCTCGGCACGAGGACCTGCACCCCAGCAACGGCAGCTTCCTCAACGGCAACATGCCGACGCCAGCCAGCCTCAGCCCGACTCTGCACCCGAAGGCATACCAGCACCAGTCACTGAACCGCTCCACCTCCTGCAGCAAGGACTTGGCCAACAACAACCTGCCCCAGCTGCTTAGCCCAAAGGAGGCCAAGGCCAAGACGGAGTTTGACTTCAATGTGCCCCCGAGGGGGACCGATGGTCCTGGGACAAAGTACCTGAAGTCCAACTCACGCTCCCAGAAGGGTCAGCACTCTTTCATGGAAGGCAAGACGAGCACGCTGCAGGCGGGTGAAAAGCGTAGCCGGCACGGCTACACGGACTCCATGCCCTCCTCCACCAAGAGCTCCGCCTCTTACCTGAACCTCTCCAAGAGCCACGGTGCGCTCAGCGACGCCAAGTCCGTGGGAAACCTGGCCGAGGCTCGCCTGCATCCAGATGATCCCGCCTCGCGCTACTTCCCCTCTAGCTGCGTGGACCTTGCTGCCCCTGGCAGCCCTTCTGGTCGCCATGGTGATCGGCCCGCCCTCAGCCCCTCAGGTCGTGGAAACGTCCGTCTGGAGAGTGGCACCTTGGACTCCCGCCACTCGTCCACACGGCATAAAAACCTGGAGGAGGCCAAGAACCCCGAGCTGCTGGATGCAGGCAGTTCTGGGGGTGTGGCCGGAGGAGGAGGTGGAGCTCACTCCCACTCACTCTCTGCCCCCCAGTCCTTTCCCTATGGCCTGGGCTACACCAGCCCCTTCTCATCGCAGCAGCGCCCTCACCGCCACTCCATGTATGTGCGGCGTGAGCGGCAGCGGGCATACGGACCAGACCCAGGGCTTGCGGCGAGCCAAGCCGCACCCACGCGTGCCAGCAGTCTGCAGCTCCTCTCTCCCCAGGTGCAACACCGGACCCTCACCCGCCATTCGGCCTCATCCAGGGAGGACTGCACAGATGACGTGAGCAGGGTCGGTCCCTGTGGCTTTCTCATTCCTCATGTCTCACTCTTGTCCCCTGCAGGAAGGGTAGCAAAAATGTCAGGCCAAAGCCACAGTCTCAACTCCTACAGCTCAGGGCCTGTATCTGGTCCTGAAAGGCAACCCTTGTCCATGCCACCGGTGACTTATGGTACAGGCAGAGAACTACCCAGCAGATACAAACTCAAACAAATTTTAAAGAAGCTTTTTTGTTTCACCGTGGCAAAAATGGTTATTCTCATAAACCACTGTTCTTGTACTGTTTTCTTCAACCAATTTTATTAGTATTATGCTGTTGATGGAATTGTGATGTTAGCGAAATAACAGAATGGTGATATATTGAAAATGTAGTAAATTATCAAAAACGTAAGAGTAATTAAGCCACTGAAGTGCAGAATAACATCCAGTGCACTGTGTGTTAGAACTGCAGTGACAGGACAAGGTGTGTGAACCACATTTAAATCAGACCGTCCAAAAAAACGGTATTGAATCCAAAATCATATGGGACAGTCCCAACACCGCAAATTCATCTTGTTTGACCAAAGTACTTTTTAAATTCTTTTACATCTTTTTTACATGTTTTTCTCCACATCCTATAAAAATATACAACATTAGAGGTACAAGAGAAGACTGGTAACCCTGGAGAATGAGTTTCATTTTTAGGCACATATCATCATCAGCACTGATGATGGCATCTCGATTGATGCTGAAATGTTTCTATATAAACATAAAATATCTATACAGAAATCAGCGGGTATATGTTTAGTGCTATCAGGAAGTTTTACACACCCCAGATTAATAAATACAAAGTCTTAAGGTGAAGTGTTAGGGCGATGTGACCCTTTTGTTAATTTTTGTCGAGATGGTGTCGACTCTTTGTTCACCATATAGATAAAGTGGCTCCAGAAACATCTGTCCTCCACTTGTGTCCTAAGGGTTGGAAGGGGTGTGTCCATTGTCACTATGATTGTATCCGTATCCATCTGCTTGCTGCTCGCCATTTTCTTTTTTGACCTCCAGAATCCGATCTTTGCATGTGTCCAAAGGACAATAACCTCAGTCCCTGATTTGATCTAATGTCTCCTCTGCATGCCCTCACACTGCCTCATTTGCTCTCTCTTTGGTTGTGTCCACAGAGCGAGCAGGCCCCGTCAGAGACGAGCCACGCTCGACCACCCATTAAAGACTCAACACGAGAAAATGCAGCACCCTTTCATGCGCCGCGCCAAAAAAACGAGGTCCGTACCGCTGCCAAGCCCCAGCGGCCATAGTACACACTTCTTGTGGCTTCTCACTTTATAATGTAAATAAAATGAATGTATTGCTGTTCCCCTCCACACATCTGTTTGCCTGCCTTCACACTAAGGAAGCACCTTTCAAACGGGATTGTCCAGCGATAGCTGTGTCCGTGTTCCACCCATCAGTAATGCTGGCCTTGTGCTGCAGGTCAGTGCGTACCATGAACCTCATCCTGAGGACGGAGGGGCCTCTTCTAAAGAGAACCGGATGATCTTCACTGAGTCCATGCCCAGACGGATTGGCAGCTTTTACCGGGGTGTGTGGGCTTGACAAGGTTCCTCTGCATCTTGCATTTACTCATATAGCTGTCGCTTTTCTCCGAAGCAACTTACGACATTAACTTACCTACAACTATTTACCCATTTATATAGGTGGGCAATTATGTAGTGGAGCAAGTCAGAGTAAGCATCGTGCTAAGGGTATTGTAGCTGGAGGTGGGATTCAAATCTGCAACCTTTGGGTCCAAAAGCAGCAGCCTTAAGCACTACACTTCCAGCTGTCTGAGAAAATCTTTTATTTTTTAAGTTTTTGAATACACTGGCTGCTCATGTTACAACTGTTCAAGTTAAAAATTTTCAAATATTTTCCAGTTTTTTTTTTTGTAATTGTTTGTGTGAATATTTTTAATTTTTCTGATTCCTAAAATGTATTTTTTATGTCCAAAAGTGGCCTCTGTTTCCACTGCCAGCCATTAGTGGCAGTAAAACACACCAGAAGAGAGCAGTAGTAAGAGACTAATTCACCTTGCTTCCACAGTGTTCCTGTACTGGGTTTGTGAAGGACAGCGATCAATAACCGGGCGAAAGATGTTGCACATGTTTATGAGACAAATTTGTCAACAATCTCCACTGACTAGAAGTTTGATGGAAAAATGTGTTTTTCAGTAATTTTAAACTAGTTTTAAAGTAGAAGAATTTGCAAAAATGTTAAAATGAAGTTTTTATTTGTTATAGCTATATCCGAGACTTTTACAGAAGCTAAAAATATCAAAGGAAGTCTGTAATGTTGTGCTTGTATCATGTAGATAAAGAAACTTGAATGTGGCCAGAAGCTGTCAAAATGTGGACATCACTGATGTGATGAAGCAGTCACCTCTCAGCATTTAATAGGAGGTTGTGGAAATAAGATTTGACCCTGCACTGGACAAGATGTTAATGGTAATGAATAGATCACTGGACTGTTACAGAGTATTTTTACTTATTATAGAGTTATCTGAGGTTTTTACTGAACCTAACCAGTGAGTAAGTGATGGGATATCAGTAATATCATGTATTTCCTTGGGATGCTCTGGTTTCCACCTATGAGTTTTCAGATGAATTGATGACTACAAGGTGGCCTTATTGTGTCTATGTAGAGCGAATGAATCTCTGTGATTGCCCTTGGATGGACAGGCATCCTGTTCAGGTGTACCTTCCCTCACTCTGTTTTCCCCGATAGACTTCAGACCAAACCAGCAAACGTGCAATCAACAAGAGGATATTGATAAAAAATAGATGGATGGATTAATCTTAAATAGCTTAGATTTATATGCTTACCCATTTATTTATACAACCTGATATTATTAACAAATGCTATTCTCAAAGCTATAACCACAGACGTGGGAATGAAACACCCAATCTTTGATTGGCAAGTTTTTTTCACTGTCTATTGCCCAGTAATGAGTGTGTGATATGTGCTTTCACACAGTGCCCTCCCCCCGACCAGACAACTCCTTCCATGACAGTGGAGCTCAGAGCAGAGGGCCTACGGGAACAGGGGAGAACAATGCTATGAACAACCACTCCAAACGGCAGACGACCTTTGACCCTTGGTGAGAATTTGACACTGTCCGATTCCTAGGACTATTTTGGTATACCGCGTCAGGAAAAATGGTCTTCTGATGTTACGAATATATCCATGTTGGTTTATTATGATATGCTGTAAGCTGAGGAGGACGTTGCGGTGTTCATTGTGATGCTCGCACTCTTCTCCTGTAGGAGTAACTCAGAGTCCATGGCCATGAACCCTTCAGAAACGTCCAAAGGAAAGGAGAGACAGAGCTTCTTCAAAGCAATAAAGAAGAAAAAGAAGAAATCACAAACGGTGAGTGCAAATCAGGGATGGCTCTCCGTCTCTGGGGGAGCAGAGGGAGTAGCTGAAATGGAGGTGGAAAGATCTAGCAGGTCACTGCGTGACAGGGCAAGGCGGGGTGGACGGTTCCATTCCTGCCATTGTGGTACGGATGGGGAGGCTCCAGGCTCTGTGTGTGCATATCAGTGTGCTTGCTTCAGTGTCAGTAATCCATGTAATCTATGTGCGCCCAGCGACTGTCATGTCATAGGGGTCCCCCAAGGCTAAGTGATGCTGCGTGGCATCCCACTGGATGGTTACATCACGCAAAGAGGACATCCTCAGCACTTCCAGTCCAAGGAGAGCATATGTGTCTAGGAGCTGTTGTAGCAGGAAACATGGGAAAAGAGAACCTGGAGGAGCACAAATCTGGTTGTGCCCCTCTCAGGTCTCAGGACCACAGGGTGTGTTGGTGTTTGGCTCAGTCTCTGTTTCTAATTGCTGTATCGAAACAACGTTCTCTACAGAGCTGTTTCGGTACGGAAAAGGCCACAGGTATGCATGTTATTAAAGATTAAGCTACATTTATCATGGTTTATTTTTAAATCAGTATATCATCTAACCCTAAAATGATCTAAAAATGGCCACACACAGTGTGCGATAGATGATTCTGAGTTTTAAGTCGTCAAACAATCACCCGACTTTGTCCTTTGCTGCTTCTGTCTATGGCAGACTGTTGTCCTTGAAGTAACTGCGAATTAATGCGTCACACAAAGTGTAGCAGAAGTCAGCCAGCTAAGTTGTTCTAAATGGTCTACACATTGTTGAAAAATGAAAAGAACCTTTGAAATTTTTTAAAATAGGGTTTTCTAACTTTGTAGAGGTGCCATCACGCCGTACCAGTGGGTACCATCCAAGAAAAACACGGCTCAGTCGGTTACTAAAGTGTTATCCCTAAAGCCTCTGGGACTCTGGGCCGTGGAGACCCAAGCTTTGCATCTCCGTGAAGCATAAAGCTGCAGCTCTTTCCTCTGGATTTGGGTCATTTGAACCCGTGCAGGCTAAGGTGCTTCATAGTGCCAGTAGATCAATGAACGGTAACAGTCTTTAATTATAAACTGAGTTGCATGATGAGCAAATCGGCAAAATTCTAAGCCAAATTTAGAAATGATTACCCATATTTAGCATAACCATTGTCATTTAGACCACGTTTACTTTGGAAAACCCAGTTTTGACTTAAATCCAGCCAGTGAGTAGCTCTGCAAAGACTGAGCTGTTGTCTGTCTTGAGTTGTCCAATGTGCCAAAAGTTTCTTGAATCTTATATTACAGACAGAATTCGGCGATGGAAGGAATCCCAGCATCAAGAAATGCCTTTTCCCCTTGTTCAGTTCAAAGAATAACATAAAGCATAGTTCTTCTGTGAAAGTCCTCCCCGTTGTGTCCTCACCCATGGTATTGTTCTTGTTTTACTGCATTCTGCTTCATTCGTGTCCAAGCGGACGTTGCATGTCACTAACCTGACCAGTTAGTAATGTTCCTATTTCTGTCTCTCATCATGGTCATTTTCTGGTAAATGGGGAAGCCAATGCCAGGTCCATGAAACAATCCCAGTGTTAGATTGGAAAAGGGATTATAGACCATTCTAGAGACTCATTTGGTGGAAATGTTGTCCTCACAAGGAAAAGTCACTGCTTGTAACCCTTACTTTGCTCAGGTGAAGCAATACCACAGTGGGCCCTATGTTCACCTAATTTTCTTACGCATATTTAAAGCCTGACCACACCAAAGAATGTTATGCATTAGTATTTTTTTCTGGCTCCTTACCTTAGCTTACAAACACAATCATGAGTCTATTCACAACCCTATTTGTTCATCAATCCAAAGTAATTTTGAATGCAAATAAAATAAAATAACTTTTAGTTCCGTTAATTTATTTTCTCGTTAACTTCTATAAAACGACTAAATTTTTTCATTATTTTTGATCAACTTCACATTAAAATTAATTTAAAATAACTAAAAATACAAAGAAAAAACTGACTTGTTGAGCCTCAGCTGCTGATCGATTCCCCACAATAGCTTGTCCAGTATTTATGAGCTTCTTTTTTTATTTTCTTCACATAGTCCGTAAAAGTATTACAATACAGCCATTCCTTGATTTATTTATGGATTACGTTCTGTAAAAGTCTCAGCTGTTGCTGTAATAAATAAAAGATTATTTTTAAAATGGTAATGTTTTTATTAACTGCAAACTAATATTTAAACTAATTTAAATGTAATTAAAACAAAAATATGCATTTTCTGACATACTGGGATCAAATATGTTCAGTGAAATCACCTGTTTAGGGGCATTTCCGTAGTTCAAGTTGCCATTGTATTTTATGGGAAAAAATCTCATCCTAGATTAAATATGTCACATAAAATTAATTAAAATACCAAAATTAAAGGTATTTACAGGTATCTGACATTTTTCTCCAAAGCGACTTACAATGTTAAGATATTTTACAATTATTTAACATTTATACAGCTGGGTAATTTTATTGGAGCAATTTTAGGGTGAGTACCTTGCTCGGGGGGGGTGCGATGGTGCAGTGGGTTGGACCGGGTCCTGCTCTCTGGTGGGTCTGGGGTTCAAGTCCCGCTTGGGGTGCCTTGTGACGGACTGGCGTCCCGTCTTGGGTGTGTCCCCTCCACCTCCAGCCTTGTGCTCTGTGTTGCCGGGTTGGGACAAGCGGTTTCGGATGGTGTGTATATGTGTGTATACCTTGCTCAGGGGTACTACAGCCGGAGGTGGAAATTGAACCTGCAACCAGGACTCAAGGTGCTGTAGACCCTGGACAGAGACATTTTAATTATTTGATTCACAGACATTTATGATAATGAAATAAATTTCACAATATCACTGCCAGTCCTTCACTTTACAGATCCCACAGATACCATGTTGTTAGAGGTATTTGTGTAGTGTGTCTAACAAATTTACTCAAACTTTGCAATATTAGAAGCCAGCATGTACAGTGTTTTCATACCTTTTTGATTGTACTTGTTCTTATATTCAATTTTTTGAAGAATACAAATGGTTTAAATATTTGCTAATTTTATTATGTTTTGAAATCTGGAGAGCATGAGTCTCTAGAATGGGTCTTGATCATACACAGCTAATTATTCCAGTCATTAAGCGTAAGAAGTGAGATTGTATTGAAATTCAATTCGGAATGACTCCTTAGTAATGTTTTGACTGTCCTATGGAAAACTTCCACTTTAGAGATATTTGTCATTTGCTAAAATCACAAAATTGTCCTCGTGGATATTTGTATCGATTCTGAGTAATTTTTTCTACAAAGTTCTAAATTAAGAAGGCATGAGGATTCAAGTGAAGCATTTAGTGAACTATTAGCGGCAGAAAGCGGAACGCCCAGTTTGCTGAGCACAGCAGCACAGAGGAGTCAGAAATCAGAATATCGCTGTTTCCAACATAGGTCTGTACATCTTAATGGCATTACATTTATTTATTTAGCTGACAGTTTCCTGCTTTAGTATAAAAAATCTTTAAAATACAGTGCTGCTTGAAAGCATGTGAACCCTCTAGGGGTTGTCATTATTGTTTAAAAAATAAACATATTAATTTACATTTATTTAGTAGAAACTTTTCTCCAAAGCAGCTTTCAATGAACTCTACGTAGTGTTACTAGCCCACACACCTTATTCACCATAGTGACTTACACCGCTAGATACACTCCTTACATTGGGTCACTCATCCATACATCAGTGGAACACACTCACTCTGTCACTCACACACTATGGGAGAACCTGAACAGCATGTCTTTGGAGTGTGGGAAGAAACCAGAGCACCCAAAGGAAACCCCTGCAGACTCCACAAAGACTGAGCAGGGATCAAACCCATGTTCTCTCGCACCACCAAGGCGCTGTGAGACATCAGCGCTACTCGCTGTGCCACTGTGCTCCCCGCAAATAAAATATTTTATGTTTTGTATTATATTCATTTTATATTAAAATTGTTCATACTAAAATAAAATGAATGAGTAATTGATAAAATGATTATCATTTACAGACTGACTGTTTATGGACCTGGTGGGTGATTTTTTTGGTTCTGCTCGTGTGCCTGACAGATCGTGTTGTCATCGTTGACATCAGCTGTCTGACGTTGTGTGTGCGGCTCCGCAGCTAACCGCATGAGAGAAGCGTATGGGCCATGGTGTTCGACCCATCCAGGGACAGTCTGAGGGCTGAGCTTGTCGCTGGGGATTGCATGGCCCTGCAGCCACCTAGGGATGAGCCTGGTGCCTGGTGCTTGCTGCAGCTGAAACTGCACGCTCACACACCACCTTCAGAAATGTGCTCTGGGTTCCAGGGGTGCAGGGTGGGGTCGGGTGGGGTTGTGTGGGGTTGTGTGGGGTTGGGGGGGGGGGGGGACATATTCACTGTTAATTCAGTGTCACGGTGGTGATCAGTTAATAATGACCATCTACTGACCCTTCTCAGCAAACCTCAGGCAAGTACTTGCATTTTGATCGCACAGAAAACAGCTTATTTCACAGTTGCATATGCAGGAAGAGGAGGATTCTGGGTGATTTTCTGAGCACACTTAATCCGAAAAAGCACTTGTTCAAAGATGTAGAAAAGGAGGGTACCTCTCTCAGAAAGGGGCGGAATTCAGAATTCGCTGACTTTGAGAGGAAGTGGATCACTGGTACGCGCTAATGCCGGTCCTTGGATTGTTCAAACGGGGTTTTGGAACGCTGGTCCGAGTCCAGTTCAGCGTGGTTACGGCAGGAATCGTTTTCTCATAGAGAAAAATACAGACAAGACATGAAACGGACAAACCCGTTAACCTTGTACAAGTCAGCTGATCTTATGTGCTAGAGGATCATCGGAAAATGCCCAGTCCGCCATGAAAATCAGTGATGAGAAGCAAAGTGAGGATTCTGTCTGCAGCCCAAACAGAAACATTTGCCTTCATGTCCAAAATGTGGATTGTGATTTATGTCCAGTCTGTCCTTGAACTCGCATCCCAGAATTAATGTAAAAAAAGTGTGCTGACCGAATCACCGGGATTCCTACCTGAGGGAACACGGGTTTCTCCTTATCCCTGGGCTTCATGGGTTATTCGGAGGGATTTTTCTCTGTGCCTGGGGGTGCTGGGTCTTCGACGGCAGTGCTTTCCATTGACATTGAATGTGACCGCTGTGCATGGCAGGTCCCCAGTGAAGGGCAAGATCACCTGGCTGCTCAGAAGCCCGCAAGGTCCTCCGGTCACCAGAGCAGCCGGCACAGGAACCGGGACAAAGAGCGAGACCGGGACCGTGAGCGCGATCAGGACAGAGAGCGGGAACGAGAGAGGGACAGGGACCGCGAGCGTGAACGAGAGAGGGACAGAGAACGAGAGCGCGATCGAGAGAGGGACAACGACTGGCCTCAAGATAAGCTAAGCGAAGCATCTGCGCAGGTAAGCCTCCCTGCTTAAAGCAGCAGTTTTCAGCCGGGATGCCGCCGACGTGGACAAGGGTGCCGAAAGATCGTTCGTAATTTTGCTCGGCGTCATCCTCTTAATTATGAATATCAGTATAAATTTTTTTTTTAAGTTGTTTTAACTGCCGTAGCAGAGATGTGATATTTTTCTTGAGTAGATGTGCCTTCATTTACACTGTCCCACATACACAATTAAAGACTAAGTTGAAGTAAATGAATATGATGGTCAGCATCTCCTTTACATCAGTATCTTTGTTTAGAATTGCCCATGCGCCAGTGCGTGGTCCGTTTCGGGCAGTTTGTGTGTTGACGTGTCTGAGGAGTAACATGTCCCTTTATTACTCATTACTAGAGCATTGACCCAGACTAAGTGTTGTTGGGGAAACCGCTCCATGAGAAAATTGACTGGGAGCACCACTGAATAGGACATAATGTGCCATGAGCAGGTCAATGAAATAAGTTTTAAAAAAAAAAAAGTGTTTTCACTCAGGTGCCCTTGAGCTAGTATGAGATGGAAAGATGAGATAGAAGACCTGAAAATGTTCGGTGTTGAAATTTGCAATAACAAAGGAAGTCAGGCAAATACTTTTTTCACGGCGCTGTATTACTTGATGGTACAATGTCTAAGAAAGGCTGAAAACCATTGGTCTACATTATAATAGTCATGTATTCATAATTTTATCAGATAGCAAGGTATCAAAAGATGTCGAAAAATTCCTTAAGGCCTTGTTGGGAAGAAGTTTCCTGCAGTGGTGTTTTCTGTACCCTATTTAGAACCAGCCCCTGAAGTCCCTACGCAAGCTGCTGCACCTCTCCTCGTCCCCCGCCGCCCCCCATGCCGCTCCACCCTCCTCTGACCTGCGCTTCCAGCCGCTGCCCAACCCTCCGTCCAAGGCGGGGTTCAGTGACGGGCGCGCTCACCCTGGCACCGGACCCACCCACCAGCCGAAGGCCCGGCAGGGCAGCTACCCCCTGCCAGGTCAGATCGAGTCCAGCTGGCACGCGTCGGCCCTGAGCCGTGCCGACGGCACCGTTTACGCCGACCAGATGCCCGGAAAGGGGGGGCAGAACGGTCACAGCTTCACCCGCCCTTCCCGCTCGCGGATGCCAAATCTCAATGACCTTAAGGAGACTGCCCTCTAGAGATTCCCCACACTGCTGGCACACCTGACCTCTGACCCCTCCACGGCACCCCCTGTTGCCCCTCGCGTCATATACGCCAGCAGCAGGAGCGTGGGAAGCAGGTTTGCCCTTGGCCAAAGGGTACTGCTCTTTATGTCTTAAGTTTTTTAAGCTTCCATATTTGATAGAATTTGTAATATTATTTATGAAATTCTGAGTATAACTTTTTTGTTTTCAAATAAATACATGCATTTGAAGCATATATGTACATGGCGATTTTAAAAATAGCATACTGTAAGTGCAAGAGCTTTAGTTTCTACTAAAAATTATATACATTTTCCTGCACAATAATTCTATATTTGGTTGTGTTCGAAGGTATAGAGGTTTCCCGCATTTTGCAGTATTGTTATAATATATGCCATTTTTTTCTTTATTTTGTCTTATTTACCTTTTGATTTTGTGCTCTTGACCCACTGACTAGCAATGTTCAGATGAAGGCCTTTTCCCTTACCCAGACTGGCTGAACGCTCCCGTCCTCAGTGCACGTGCCTTTAGAAGGACGACTCATCATAATGATGGCCACTGTATGAACCATGTGCTCTTTCCCCCCTGTGATGTCATGTCTGCATTGTGTTGTCATCATAATAAGCATTTAACACCTCCTGCAGTGTACATTACAATGGAGAAAAGGGTGGATGCTTCTAAGATGATGGAGTTCATTTTAAGTTCTTAGTGATGCCCTTTGGGCGGCACAGTGCCACAGCAGGTACCACTGCTGCCTCACAGTGCCTGGGCTGCGCTGTTGGACATAAGTTTGATTCCAGCTTATTCTGTATGGAGTTTCTGTGTTCTCCCCGTCTTTTCATGGGTTTCCTCCAGGTGCTCTGGTTTCCTCCAACAGTCCAAAGATGTGTTTTGGGTAAATTGGGGACTCTAAATTGGCTGTAATGTGTGTGTGTGTGTGTGTGTGTGTGTGTGTGTGTGTGTGTGTGTGTGTGTGTGTGTGTGCGTGATTGATTGCCCTGCAATGGATGGCCCACAGTGTACCCTAACTAGTTTAGCATCCTGTGCTTCCAGGATAGGTGTCTGACCACCGCAACCCTCACTTGAAAAAGAAGTTACCTACAATAAGTGTATAGTAACCACAATTTTTTTGAAGTTCTAGAAGAATCTACAATATACCTCACATTTACAGCATATTAATAGTTGCTTCCAACTTCTACTGTACAACTGTAAATTACACTTTGGTTCGCAAATCAGGGTTTTAAACTGCTTTTGGATTCTTCATCATTCCTCTAAGGGAGAATTTTTGGGGTTATTTTGCCATGTCTAACAGAGAAATAAACTCTTTGCGAGTCAGATTTTTTTACATTGGCGCGAGCCAACTCTTCATACCAGTCTGCGTAAGGGAGCAGCCCTTAACGTGAACGTGATGTGCTTCAAATGAGCTTGACCCAGTTGTAATGTATGTAGAAGGAAAGAAAAACCACAAACACAGCTCCTTGTGTTCCTCCATGTTGCACTTTAAAAGAGGCTGTAGAGACTTGTAACGCCGTTTTCCCTTACTTGTGTCATCTCTTCCTCCAGAGGCCTGCAACGAACATGAACACGGGGTTTTGTTTCCGCGGAATTACCGCGTTCCTCGCGGACGCGCTCTTTTTGTATCGTATCTGTGTTCTGTGTTTCAGGTATGTTACCTTAATAAGTACATAAATTGCTGTTTCTACTTTCGACGTCTTTTCTTTCTCCTGGGATGGTGGTTATGTTGAACAACACAATGTATTATATTAATACCAATGTGATATTTTTTGGTAATATTTATATTACAAAAAAAACTTTCTACACACGCTGCAATGAAATACTAAGTGAAACGCTATCACATGCTATCATAAAGTTGTAGCATAGTTTTTTTTATTGTTTGTTTGCGTTTTTTTTTTTGATGCATGTATTGAGTTGTCACCGCAGGAGTGGACTGGCAAGACCGTTCTGGGGGTTTTCAATATTGTTTCACATTCAAATGACTGTTTTTCCAGTAAACACACAGCCCTGCATCTTCCAACTCACTGATCCTAATTTGGCGACTTGTTGTTAGGAGTCGGGCTTCTTTACGGCGCCACGTTGCATAAAAGTCCCCTTTCCAATGTGGCGCACTTAATGTGTGCGCACCGGGATGACTGGATCGCAACAAAGGAAGCAAACGTTTGTGCCGCTCGGATTGTTCTGGCTTTTCAGCAATAACATCCCAGTCCATTGTGTGTCATTCCATCCAAGTCCAAGAGGTCCACGTTTGCTCTTTACCCTCACTGACAGCGGCTAAAGAACACGTGAAGGCAGGCATTTGAAACCCAGACGCTGATCTTAACCAGACAGCAATTCAATAAAGTTTGGAAAGTTGTTTTTCCCCCCCCCCATTTGTACAGTCGGAGCTGTTGGATCTAGCAGAGCCGTCTGTTTTTCACCTGCACCTGAATTACCGCTTCTCCTACATTTTTTCCCATTTCCCTTCCTTTGAATGATTTCTTGCTAATGCAACTGATGTCTGATCAGTGGTGTGGGGAACATAAGTACATGTGACAGCAGGCCCGGAGACCGAAATGCAGAACGCAGCCGTGCCGTCTGTCCCCTGTGCTGTCATACAGAAACACCCGGCAGCTGAAGGCAACCTCGAGGTTTCTCCATGCATCAGCACTGCTGTAACAGACTGAGATTTCTAACTAGTATCGTTGAAAAATTCATTATTTCAGAACATTTCCTGCATTATTGTGTGTCTTCTGTTAATTGATTTAAACAGCTATGTGGCAAACTGCAAGGGAGAGGATTTAACAGGGTTTAAAGTTTGGCTGCAGTGGCGTTGCTAAGCCATCCCGGTGTGTGTGTGTGTGTGTCTGTGTGTGTCTGTGTGTGTCTTGTCTTGGACTGAATGTCTTTTAAATATTACATGACTTACATTATTGGCCCACATGTGTACGTATATATACTAAGGCATATTATATTTAAAGCAACCTATTTTAAGAAAAAAATATCTATATGGTGTGAGATAATGTCAGAATATTTTTTTAAATGTTATTGAAGAAGTAATATCGATGTAGATACTTTTAAGTGAGATTACTTACAAGCGCCTGGTAAGGGCGAGAATAATTGAGCGGATGTTGAATGTTTTGTTGATTCACTTCATTTCAGAAGTTCACTTTTCTTTATTACAGTGAATAATGGCAGTTAAAAAATACTACAAAAAAAAAAAATCACACATTTTATTTGGATGTCCGTTTTAAAAAGGAGGTGATCAAGAGAGCAGGCGGAGTTGATTCAACACTTAGCAGAGTTCTATCTCATCCCTGTGCATAAAACAAACTCTCCATAGCATTGATTTGAAGTGTTTTATTTTTTGCATTTAATTATGAACACCGAATCCACCTTGTATTACCAGTGCCTGCTGCAAGCAAGTGGAAAGTCAGTAGGGGGCTTTGCCTTACTACTATATGTGAAATTATAAATTGTTAAAGTTAGTGCCATTCGAAACGTTTACCTAAATATGCAGTTTTATTTATATTTTCCTCCCTTTGCAGCAACACTGTGGACACTTGCTTGAGACGCGGCCACTCGCTTGTGCAGATATGAATGTATTGCCTGTATATCCATGGGCTCTGTAGTCCAACGGTGTGTGTCCTGGGGGACTGACCCCAATGTGCCTGCATCCTTCGATTTCGTTTGCTTTTTGCTCCCATTTAGTGTCTGGTCTGGTTACTGTGTATGTACCACGGCATGTATCTCATGGCAAAAACCCTGTATTGTCTGTAAATATAATGATCATCATGTTAACTTACCCCACGACTGGCATGGAAATAACTCATTTTTACTAAGCACATTGTATTTTTGGATGGATCTTGCAAAACATGCTATTTACTGAACAAAAAAAAATATACATTGTTTTGCACTTCAGAAACTGGGCTACTGTGATTACTTCCTATTTTGTCAATTTTTGCATTATTTATGAGAAGGAAATGTGTTCCAGTTGAAACAATATTATATGATTTTGACCATAAATAAATAAAACAATGTCAATATGATTATAAGTGTGGCTTGGTGGTTGTGGGTTTAAACCTAATCCCATTTTTTTCTGAGTATTACATGTTCGGACCTTCAGGTCACCTGGATGGGTGTTATCTTAAAAGCCCTTGCGGTGTATTGCTGTGAGCAAGTGTGTGTGTGTGTGTGTGTGTGTGTGTGTGTGTGTGTGCGTGCGTGCGCGCGCGCCCTGCATGCCTTCCACACTGGGGAACGGTAAACTAAGGCATTAATCCCTTCAGTCTGCTATTTAATAACTGCTGAGTCTGATTTCTCTTCACAAGGACGCGAACCCAAGAACACAAAAAATACAGAATACAACAAAAAATGTAATTAAGTGCATTTTTGCCTTTTTGCATTTGACATCACAGTCGTAGGAGACATTCTAGACAGCAGACAAAACAAAAATGACATCCATAACATCGAAGGGGGGACAAGTAAGACGACGCTACATAACAGTCACAATACACGGCAGAACTGAGAAATAAAGAGTGAAAACAACCCCAGCAGTGTCACTGCACATCCCTCTGTGCTGCTCCTGCGTTTCCCCTCCTCCTACACTTATCCTTTCCCAACAGAGGTTTGGTTCACTCTCTTTTATCTCACCTTTCTGCCTTGCCACAGTTAAAAGACCAGAATTGTTGCATAAATGAAAAAACAACAGTAGTGGAAAGCACCCTCGGATGGGTTTGAAGGTGTTTGGTGTGGTCTCTGTGACCATTCTGAGGCTCTATAGGACTGCACGTTCCACAGTGGAAGCTAAAGAGGGAGGGGCTAAGCGGTGATTTGGGCGCGTGGTTCTGCTGGCTTCGGGGCGGAGCCTCAGGAGCACTTGTTCATGCAGAGCAGCAGCTCCGTGCGCACGGCAATGCGTGTGTGCCAGCCCAACGGCAATATCCGGATGTAGCGCGCCACAATGGGTGGACGCAGCAGGTTCTGCACGGATGAGGACCGGTCCGAGTTGCCGTAGAACACCTACGGAAATAGCAGTACGCTTTGGAGCTCAGAGATACCCGGTCACGATCGGAAACTCTGGTCACAAAGACTGTGCTCAACATCCCAAATATCTACATTTCAATAACCATGGAGACCGTCCACATCGGCAGGCCAGCGGAGCAGACTCACCCTGTTGTTCCCAGTCTGGTCCTTGTAGTAAATCCAGTTGAGGTTCTCGTTGGTGCGGTACTGGACGCTGTACTTGGTCATCCACTCATCGGCATCGCAGCGGCCCTGGGTCAGGATGCCCGACACCACGCTCACCTCCTTCAGGTCGATCTGGAGCCACTGGTTGGTATCCTGGAACTTGGAGAGCCAAGCGCACCTGGAGCGCCAGGAAGACGTTGGTCACGTCCGGTGCCATCGCAAGCGCACAGAAAAGGCACGAAGAAGATCAGGGTGCGTGAAAAGACAGGTTGTGTGAGAGGTTGGGCTTGACATCCCAGCTGGAGAACTGTTGTCCTCCTTGGGTACTTGAATGGCTTTAGCAAACATCCAGCTGTTTGAACAGGTTTAACGTTCTGTAGATGCACACTTACACAACGGTGAGTTATTTGACTCGCTTTGGATTACTATTTATGTAACCCCGTTTTAACACTAAACGGGGTTACCTAAGGAAATGCTTTATACAGGATTTTGCAGCTCCAAAGAGACATCCAGTCTAACATCATCACGCACAGGAATGTATGGAGCATGGGCTGAGGGACTCACCCAAAGCCCTGGCTGTTGAGGCGAGCCTTGTTGGGCACCCATGAGGAGAACCATCCCGTGTACTGATCCTCATTGGAGCAGCTGATCTGGTCTGAGGTGACGGATCCAGCCTCGAAACCCAGTGGTTTGTGGTATGGACACTCTGTGGACAGACGGCGCCACCCATCAACATGCATCTGCATAAATTACAAGCTAGCTTCTGCATGAGATATTCCTTCCGTTGAAACAGTAACGTTGAAATTCTTTCTTTTTATGTAAAAAAAAAAATAAAAAAATCAGAGCACACATTCACCCACCTTTGACATGAATATACATATAGTGCACAGTATACGTAAATAAATGAAGCAAAATATCTTGCAGATGGTTACGTAAGAAAGGTAAGAATTATGAAATTTAAACAATGAAATAAAAATACTAAAATAATGTCTCAATAAGTCCGTTATTTACAGGAAAAAATTTTTTTTCTAAAGACATTTTCAGTACGTATGTCATTAGTCATTTTTTGCTGTTGTGTTCTTCTGTGTTTTGTTGGAATTTTTAATGACCTTGAATTTATTTCAAATTAATTCTTGTCCTCCAGGTGCAACGTTTTCCAGGTTTCTCCCAGAGTCCTTGATGCCTCACTGAGATCGTGGGGGAAAGTCTTTTCAACGCAGACATTAAGTCCAGTAAATGTATGGGATTTAAAGCTCCTCCAGGAACATCTGTTCCAATCACTCGTTGGGATGTAGCGTCAGATCCCGTACTTTGTAAAGACCCATAAAAGTTTCAGGCTTTATTAGACAAAGGCAGATTTTTGAAGCAGACGGCCATCCTGCGTGGTACACAAACTCGCTTGTTTTCGAGGAGCTCAGTGAATCTCAGCAAGGGGCTTCATTTCAGAAGATTTACTTTACATTGCTCACCACAGATATCCTTATAGCTGCTTAACAGAAGAGAAGCCCCGGTTAATCGCTGTTAAGAGGGGACGGGCACAGCACACGGCCGTGTCTTTCGCTAAACTAATGATGCTAAGCCCTCCTACAGGACATTAAACACATCCCTAATTCCCGCTCCGCCAGCAGTTCTAACCCTGATCCATCCGTTGCCAATCTGACAAGCTTTGCTCCTAATTCTCCACATTAAAAGATGAACAGCCATTAAGACCTGAGCGTGACAGATGGCCTTGTCCGAGAGTTAAGCTTCTGCCCGCTGCAGCCATCTATTCCTGGCTGTCCATTTTCCGTACCCTAACGTTGGGTCCCGTCGAGTGAAACCCTACACATCCTTCCCACTGCGGCACCTATAGTCGGAAGCAGCGACCTAAGGCCAACAGCAGTAACCATCTCCTGGCGTTCCGATGGCGCCGCTGCCCTGTGACAGTAAATATTTCTCCTGTCTTTCGAAACAGCACGTGCCGTCGGCATCCAACCCATACAGGGCGAGAAGAGGAATTGCAGTGAGATGAAGGAAGAGACAACCAATTTTCCTTCAACGGGTGCATACGAGCTGACCCTGATTCGAGCCCGGTAGTCTCGGCACCACATTGCCGTACTAGTAATGGGATTATCTCTCTGCATCCTGGCATGGCCACCGTGAGCCTTTGTTCCTCCTCCTCTGCGTCGCTCCGGTAGTTTATTCCTCGAGTTCCTTCCGTTGTGTCCGTGCTGCAGGGGAGCGAGGCCAAGAGAGGGCTCCCTTCCCTAACACATCCACATCCCCATTAGGCCATCGCTGAATAGGCATGCCCAACACATGCTGCTGTATCTGAGGAGCACAGCCAGACCACATGCCCCCAGTAGGGTGATTAATGACTTTCTTCCTGGCTGGAGTCCGGATTCGTCCTGGAGCCCATGAGCACCTTCAGCGAAAGACCATGTGAGCAGCCCAGACAAGAGGACGGAGCTGACCCACATTGATGGACCCAGATTTTACCCTCATTACAACATGGGAACAATGTAAAAAAAGTGTGACATGTGCCATCGTAAAAAATGTACTCTACTCACTCTATATCTTGCTATTTGTGCCATGTGTGCAGCTCCACCACTGCTAATGGACTAAGTGACTGTACTTTGTGAATCACACGCGCGTCTATATCGCTCCATCTGTTGGTGAAATGAACTTTTCTTCTCTACATGGCTTTGGAGAAAAGTGTCTGCCAAATGAATAAATGTAAATTATCTTCTGAAAGATGTGTATTAATGTGTTCCAACATGAATTACTTTATTGTCACACGTACAATATGACAGCCTGGAGTCTAGTTATATCTGCAATAAGATCATTACTAAGATGGGAATCGGTCCCAGTTGATATTTTACAGGGACTGCATGTCAGTTTCATTACCTGGATTACATTGTTTTCTGCCATAAGGTTATCCCGTTATTAGATTGAACCTCAGGCTGAGAGAAAGGGGAAAACATTGAGAATTAACTCCGTGGAAATCATGAGCATCCTGCATGGCTGAAGGTACTGCTGAGGATAACAAGACCCTAACGCTGCACGCAGGTTTCCTCCGTAGCCTCGGTTACATCACTCTCAAATCAAGTCAGCCAAGCACTGGGATCTGCTGGTCAGCAAAAAAAAAAAATCATTCATGTTCCAGCTGCAATGGTTTTATTTAAATAAAATGTTCAGCTGGTACTGAGACCTCACCCGAAGCACTGACACGTCAAGCTGCACGGCAGGACTTTTCGGATGACCCCCCGGGTTTGGGGGAACCTCACCTGGCATGCAGTCCAGGAAGCTGCTCTGAGGTGGAGGCGGGGCCGGTGTCGTGGTTGTCGGATATTCCGTGGGGGTCTCTCCCTGGCAGTCACACTTGCAGGATTTTCCCGTCCATGTCTCAACTGACTCACTTTCCTCCAACTCTTCCTCCTGTGGACCGCATAGTGGGGAGTCATTGTAGCGTGGGGTCACACGCTTGGTGGAGTCTTCAGCAGACCCACGACAGGCTGGTGTGGCTTTGGAAAAAGAGACCGGCACCTACCTCCTGGGTGCGAGCACCAATCAGCGCTGCCCACGGGTCCCAGCAGCCCATGTGGGGGCAGAAGAAAGAAGCACAAAAGACACACTTTAGAACAACCTTAGCTGCCCACAAGCCTCCAGCCCTTCTGTCCAGACTGACTGCAGCATCCACCATCCAAATTTAACAAAAATACAGCTACAGGACTCTCCAACACAGTGGTTTGCAGCAGATCAGACAGGACACCGAGTCTTTGCAAGATCAGACCCATTCCATGAAACATTACACTCATAGACATTTATCTGATGCTTTTTTGCCAAAGCCATTGACAATGTTAAGGAACTTAAAACCACTTACATAGCTGGGTAATTTTTTTTTTTTACTGGAGCAATTTAGGGTAAGGCCCTTGCTCAAGAGTTCTATAGCCAAAGGTGAGATTTGAACCTGCAACCTTTGGGTGCAAAAACAGCAGCTCTAGCCACTGCACCCCCAGCCATCTCCTTAAATATCAAAAATAAAATCGCACACCTGCAGCTGGGCACACTGTCTGCACCTTGTCCTCTGCAAGACTAAAAAACTCCTCGTAAAAGTCATGTCGTCATCTTCTATACATTAAACCTCTGTATCAGGTCACTTCTAAGTTTGAACGTACTCTTGCAATAACTATCCTGTAAAAATCTGTCTGTCCAAGAACGAACAACAGCGAGGAAACAAAGCGTATTGATTACTC
The DNA here is from genome assembly GCF_900964775.1 of Scleropages formosus. Classification (NCBI taxonomy): domain Eukaryota; kingdom Metazoa; phylum Chordata; class Actinopteri; order Osteoglossiformes; family Osteoglossidae; genus Scleropages; species Scleropages formosus. Next base: position 20,997,831 of record NC_041806.1, on the reverse strand, counting down.
ATGTAGGTTGGCGGGACCTGCGACGGAGCTATGGCCGATGGCCGTGGTGCAGCATGCCGAGATGTGAAGACATACCTTCAGAGAGGAGCAGGATGGACAGCAGGACGCACCGTGTGCTGACCTCCATCTTCCTTCGCGTGTGGACCTGGGTCAGAACTGCAGTGGAGTAGTGGAACTGGATTACCATAATCCATGGGGTGCTGATGGCCCTCTCTAATGCCCTTCATCTCCATACAAAGCCCCTCCCACAGCTGTTGTCGGCCAGCCTGTGCAATGTGGTATCTCAGTAGCCAACCTTACCCTCCCATAGCAAATACGCTGGGGGTATATTTTGCCCCACCTAAGTTAGACCAAGGTCACTTGACTCTGTAACCAAGACAAATGGGACAGCAGTTATACTCAGATCTCCATGCTGTGTAGGATATGTGCTGCTCGACCCTTTATGTCACCCTTTTACACTGAACTTTAACACATTTTGGTCATCCAAGTCTAAATCAATCAAAAAAGTATTCTTAACAATAATGATGATTCTGTGAGGATGTTTGTCGATGAGACTTTTCTTATATATTATTATTTTGCATGTCTATTTTCGATTTTTGTATCTTAAAGAGGCTGGGATGCGTCGTGTTTTTGAAACGCAAATATCACATTTAGAAAATAAACGTAGGAAATGGAAATTCCAAGAACTGACTCAAAGCTTTTATGTTCAGATGGGTTGTGAAGGACTGCATGAGCAGCCCTGATGGAGCGTGTTGTTGTGCAGTTTTATGCTCCTTTTCCCTCCCATCCTGCACAGATTGAGCGGCTCCAGGCCTCAGCTCATCTACCGCTGACCGTCCGTGCGTCTGTGCCAAAGGACCGTGGGGGGATGCCATTCACACGTGTCACAGTGTGTGTGTGTGTGAGAGAGAGAGAGAGAGAGAGAGAGAGAGAGAGAGAGAGAGAGAGAGAGAGAGAGAGAGAGAGAGATTTTACTGCTTTTTTCCATGCCAACAGCTTAATGGTACACTGAGCAAAATACAATCTCCTGCACAGCACTTTCAAAAATCCACCTCAACCTCACTGTCAAATTAATTTCAAAGCGACTGTTTCGGTCTCCTTTAATGTTCAGTAACCAAACAGTAAATTCATGAGGATGGAGAGATATTTGTGTATGCATGTGTTCTACTTACGGTCATATTTTAGTAGACCTCATATTTTAGCAGGCTTTTCACTTTTTAAAGAACCAGAGGGATAATTCATGCTTCATTCAAATGTCAGCACTAACATTTTTTAACCTTATTTTACTTTTACCTTTATTTCAAGCATTTTTGTACAATTTCTGCATGAAGTTCTAAATTCGGACTGAGCATTCCTTCCACTTTATCATCTCACAATAACTTCCTTTTTAGTCTACAAATTATCTATCTATCTATCTATCTATCTATCTATCTATCTATCTATCTATCTATCTATCTATCTATCTATCTACTGACCTGAAATTGGTTTTTAAAACCAATGACACTTAAAACTGACTAATCTACTAACTGGATGATAAGTAGATCCAGGTAAAACTACTTAATTACCATTCATTGGAAGTAATGTGGCAGAAGTTTGAAGGGTTATCAGCTGCTCCCAGTAATGAGCATTGTATAAAATAGTCCTATGGGAGAAAGTGCTATAGATTTGCTTTGACTATTTTTTTTGAGGGACTTGGTGGGAGTGGTGGTAAGTGTGTATGAGGGTTATTACTGAGGTTGATGGTAAGGTTGGTGTGATGTAAGGCTCCTGTGTGTTTCCTAGAGACAATGAAGGCTTCTGGAGTTAAGATGACCAAGACAACCAGGTTGGGTTGCCCAGAAAGGAGAAGAACCAGGGCATATTCCATCTGCATCTACAGACTGCAGAAGGGGGTCTGTATTCAATACCTGTATTCAGTGTTCAAGCTGTCCTGTAGACTTGATTCTCACTAATGTCTCCTGTTAGCTCAATGTTGAGTGCAGACCCGTTTCCATCCCTGCACGCACCAGTGCCTTGGTTCTGTACAACGTGGGACTGGAAGCAGCACGGCTCTCCAAGTTCAACAAGCGTGGTGCCATCACCACTGAGGAGGTCTGCTTGGCCATGGAGCTGCTGCACCCAAAGAAGCGTAGCAGCCGTGAAGGAGCCTGACCTCAGTCTCTAATACTCAGTGTGTGCATTTTAAGTGTTTTTATGAATTAAAATAAAGTTCATTGAACATGAACTGTGACTTTTTCTAGGGAACCACGAGTTCTAATGCTAAGAGGATAAGGCTTCCTGTTCAAGTAGTTGAATGAGTTGGCATGGTCTTGGTGTGTGTGTGTGTGTGTGTGTGTGTGTGTGAGAGAGAGGGTACCCAGGTCTTAACCTTCACTCATCAGTGATCTGTTGACTTACAGAATTTGCCTCAAAGCAGCCCAGTTCTGATTAATTTCTCTGCATCTCAGACTTCAAGTACAACAGTTCCTTCATCTCTAGGAGTTCCCATGTGTTGCAGCAATTTTTGGGGTTTTGGAGGAGGGTCAATAGAGGTCTGGGGAAACTCCCTTTCAGAAAGGCGCACCTGAAGCTCAGCCCATATATCCTCTACCTCAGGAAGTATATCAGCTCCTTGGGGTTTTTTTTTTTTTTTTTCTTCTAAATCTCTCCAACACTCTCTAGAGAGAATAAAACCATTCCCTTTACAGGTCAGTATAGACTTCCTTCTATTAGTGCCCTTTCTGATAGTACATTCTGTCACTTGCTGTTGTAGCCTCCTGCACTTTCCCCACATGGGTCAATAGTCTTCTTAAACCTCTCCGGTCATGGCTTGCTAACAGGCACTTCCCAGTGGTACGAATGGACTTACAATGTCAGGGTTGGTATTAATGTAACATTGCTGCTGGGAGTCAGTAAGAGATCTTTGTCTTCTGCCTGGAACCCAGCAGTTAAGCAGCCGTGGAGAGAGTGGGAATTTCGTTCGTCATTCTGGCAGCATCAACCGCGTTTGTACTATGACAGGGCTTCGCTCCTATTCTCACAAGGGGTAAACTGGTGTGTTTTGTAATTTACCTGTTACGTACGTGAAGGGATCGGTCACATTTTTGCCCATCTTTAAGAAGAGCGTATCAGTCCATCCAGAGCAACGTCACGACTTAAATGCCTTTACTTCTGCATGTGATGTGAATGTAAAAAAACAAATTTAAAAAAAAATTAGGTGTAAACCTCTTGCTTGTTTTGCTCTTTCAACAGCCTATGAAACTTCATCACCGGTTGCCTTGTTGAATTTTCCTCTCAGTCTCAAACACTTTGGTATCCATGGCAACCTAGTCTCTATCCCTGAGCTGCTCTGCTGTTCTGTGTTTCTGGCCTTTTTAGTTCACCAAAAGTGATGTACAGCATGACATAAAATATTTAATTAGTTTGCCCCTCACTGTTTTTATTAATATTTGATTTTTTTCTTTGTCCTGTTTGACTTGAGGGTTTCCTCTGTTCTCTAGCCATTTAACAGTATATATAATCACATACAGATGTTTAGAAACTGGGAGATTCGAGGCAGCGGAGACAGAATTTTGCAAATCTTACAACGAATTATGCAGGAAATGACCGAAACGATCTTCCCACCATTATTTGAGATTCATGGCTTTGGGAAAGACCTTCCTTCACGCAGGACAGTTTCAGCAGGTGCTTGGATCCTTCCCCCGGAAAATAAATATTATACAGGCTCTCTCTCTCGCCATTGTTCTGTGGCCGGTGTGTTTGTGCTTCCAGAGACACTTAACAGAGGAGGCGTTCAAAGGCACTCTCTCGCAGATGAAAGTGGGGGGAAAAAGAGACGTACGTGGAGACTTTGCACCCGTGCGCGGGGGACTGCTGCAGCGGCTTTCGTTTCCCGGGACGACGTGCGTAACGGGGCGCGACGGAAGCGGGATCTGCTGTGATCTGCAGTGAAACTCGTGTCTGTCTTTTAAAGGTTCTGCCGAAAGTACTCGACACTCCGGCCCTCCTGAGATGTTCCGTGATCATCTTGATGATCTTTTAGATTGCGCTTCGTGTCGACCGGGCTTTGAGCAGGTGACCGGGGACCGCGCGTCTGGAAGGTGGTCTTCGTGCTGATGGGAGAGCGAGAGTGTGAAAGCATCCGTTAATCGTTGACAGCGTAGGTGTGCCGCCGCACACAAGCGCGTGATCAGCCACGGCACGGAGCTCGCCGAAGCGGGATGTCACGGTTCCGCAGAGGAGCTGCCTCTTCAGTCTGTCACCCCCCTGCCGCGGAGGGGCTTCTGTGTCGCTTTCCGCAGTATCGTGCGCAAAATTTCCTCTTATTAGGCCCGGTTTACGAAATCCCACTGCATGGTCGGGCATCATCAAGCATCAAGGTAAAAACTGCGTTAAGGGGCTCTGAGTGATGCGAGGTTTTTCATCCGCCTGTAGAACGCCGTGAGACTCCGAGCCGAGGAGGGCGAGCAGATGAAGCTACGGAGCCGGCTCTCGTAAACATGGGATGCGGCACTTCCGTCGCCACGGAGAACCAAGGGAAAATCTCAGAGAAAGGTGCCTGTTGTTTCCGTTTTTTTTATGTGACTTGTTGCATGCCCATCCCTGAAAATACCTCCGCACTCGAAGGACTTAAGTTCTGTTTTATACTGACATCAGATCTTCTGTTTTTCTTAAAATGGCCTATGTGAATGAACGCTTATGTAGAATACAACTGTTGTTGCGTTTTTTGTTGTTTTTTTTTTTTTTTTTTGCTTTCTCCTTAAAATTTTGTGTGCTTGCTGTCTCTGTTGCCGGGGTTCTGCTGATTTGTGCACCGTCTTCCCGTCCCCACTTTTTTTCCACCCTCTGCGTCCCTTTGTGTCTTATTAATTTTCCGCTTTCTTTATCCCCAGAGCAGTCTTACAAATGATTTTATTCAATTACTCCTCACACAGATGAGTCCATAAAGGCTCCCAGTCCAGCACTAAGTAAGAACCGCCCTCTCTCTCTAATGCTTCTTTCCTATTGGTTGCTTCTTGTGGTCACATGTCCCAGTAGGCCACACCCCATTTCCCACCACCTGCGCTGTTTGTTTATCGTTTATTGCCGCGCTCTCGCTCTCCGTCTCGCTCCATCGCTTTGTCGTCCTCATCCGGCAGGACACGGTTCGCGCAGATAGGCTCCATGTGTTGTTCGCGCTTAACGCTGTCCTCATCAAACAGAAGTGTTTCCTGCGAGTCGCCGTGATCCGTGCACGGGATGCGCACAAAAACAAAGCATCGTGGAAGTGATCTGCTTTTTGTTTCACTTTGTGATTGAAACCCAGCACCGTTCTGCATATTTTCCTCAAGGACATGAAGTCAGTCCTATGTGCTGAATTGTCCATCCCTACTTTTATGTTTACTTATTTAGCCGGTGAGGGGTGCGGTGGCGCAGTGGGTTGGACCACGGTCCTACTCTCCAGTGGGTCTGGGGTTCGAGTCCCGCTTGGGGTGCCTTGCGACGGACTGGCGTCCCGTCCTGGGTGTGTCCCCTCCCCCTCCGGCCTTACGCCCTGTGTTACCGGGTAGGCTCCGGTTCCCCGTGACCCTGTATGGGACAAGCGGTTCTGAAAATGTGTGTGTGTGTGTGTGTATTTAGCCGGTGCTTTTCTCAAAAGCAACTTACACTGTTGAGGTTAGAATCGTTTTCCCATTTATAGAGCTGGGTAATATTACTGGAGCAATCTTTGGGTGTGTACCATGCTCAAGGGCGCTACAGCCGGAGATCAAAGCTATAACCTTTGAATCCGAAGGCAGTAGCGCGAACCCCTACGCTACCAGCCGTCCCCATTCGGTTGTACTTTTCTTCCAAAGCAGCTCAAAGTGTTATTGCTACTTAAACTGATTTGCCCATTTGTACAGCTGGGTAATTTTCACTGTATCTGTTGAGGGTAAGAATCGCAATAAATGGTCCTACTGAAGGAGGTGTTATTCATGCCTAGATCTCTTATGTGGAAAGCTGCAAATCTAACCACTTTGCTACCTTCTGCTGCTACTTACACAGCATGTAAGCAATGGAAAAAGATCTCATTTTATTTATTTCATTAAACCAGATGATGTTTGGTCCTGTCCATTAGTTGACGTCGCTTGTGTTTTGACCTTGCAGGATTTTATTGTAAACAACCAGTACGTCTTTAAGTCGTCCGTAGCTCATTGGTGGGTGCGGATGCGCGTGTGTATTTGCGTGACAAAATCCCCTGCGGACTCCCTGTTCCCTCTACTTGATGATGGTAATTGTCTGGGCGCCTTCCAGCAACCAGCAGGAATTTGAATAAAGTCCTTAAGTGCATTTTCCAAGAACATTGTGTTATGGAATAGACCGGAACGTGCTCTCTCTGGAGGCCTCCGCGCCACTTTTCAGGACAATCCCTTATATCCACCCACCGACTCGTGCTAAAAAAAGCCGTCCTTGTCTCGTTGGAGGAGCAAAGATCCAAGTGACGTGTTTGCGCGGTGACATATCGCTAACACGTTTCGCCAGCCCTGACCGGATCCCCTCCTCTCTCGATCACCTCTAGCCATGAAAGCGGCCGTCTTGATTCAGCGCTGGTACAGGCGCTACATTGCTCGGCTGGAGATGAGGCGACGGTACACCTGGAGCATCTTCCAGTCCATCGAATACGCTGGGGAACAGGAGCAGCTGCAGGTGAGTGTGGCTGGATGTATACTGAGGAGCCTGTTCTAGAACTCAGAACGGAGAGTAAAGCACACTCAGCTCCCAGACAACGGGCTCCGGTACAACCAAAAACTGCTACAACAATTACTTGAATATTTATTTATTTAGGAGATGCTTTTCTCCCAAGCGACTTCCAATGAACTCTATGTAGTGTTATCAGCCCCCACACCTTATTCACCGCAGTGATTTACACTGCTAGATACACTGGGCCACTCATCCATAGATCAGTGGAGCACACTCTCTCTCTCTGTCACTCACACACTATGGGTGAATCTGAACAGCATGTCTGTGGACTGTGGGAGGAAACCAGAGCACCCGGAGGAAACCCACACAGACACGGGGAGACCGTGCAAACTCCACACAGACTGAGCGATGATTGAACCCATGTCCTCTCGCACCACCCAGGCGCTGTGAGACAGCTTATAGAAATGAAATGTATTACCTTTTTTAGTGCAACGCGCTTATGATTCAGCACAACAGCATTTTTGCCTTTAACGCAGTCATTTTGCTTACACAACAGGTGGAAAAAGATCCAGTATAGCAACACCAGTCATCTTTGCTCTCCTGACAACAGTCAATGGTTTCCTCTTTTTTTAAAAAGAAGAATCGAGTCACCGCCCAACAACAGAACTGCACAACTGCAAGCATATCTTGCGCATTAGTACAGAATAGTTCGGTGATGGAAAATAAAGGCGTGGGCAATGCGAATGATTAATAAAAGAAAGCATGTTGTCATTATTGTGTTATTTCAACCGGCGATTTTTCGAGATAAGTTACACCGTGGGCAGTTGTTTTCAGGCTATTGTACAAACTGATATTTGGGCAGCTTGATTAAAAAGTTGAAATACTGAAAATGTGATCTTCCAGTACAGGTAAGAGATTTATTTCAGTACTTCCACGTGTTTCCTGCGATGAGCGTGTTTGCACTGCTACTGTTTATTTCAGAAGTACCACACATTTCTGTGTCCCCAAGTTCAAAAACTCTCTTTAAAATGAGTAACAGTGCGGTAAAACTGAGTAATCGCGTATCCAAACAAGAAAGTTGGACTGATGGGTCACTTTCAAACTCTATAACCAAGTTAAGTCAGTGGAATGACATTATGTCCGATTTTGGCCACATCCTGTTCATATTTTCCTGTGCTTGGGTTTTTAAATAACATCAGCCATCAGCAGTTTTTCTTTTTAACAGCTCTCCAGTTTCTTTAGCTTTATGCTGGACAACTTCACACAACTCAGTGGGAATGGCCCAGGTGAGTGGATGTAATTATTTGATTTTTTGGTTTTGGAATCCTAAACATGGGCAGCAGGTTGCATAGTGGTCAAGAACCTGGAGGTTGTTGGTTTACGTCCAAGAATAGAGGCCATCCGTACTCACCGATGCAGTTTTTTAACCTTAACGGCTAGTATAAAAAACCTGGCTATATAAATATGTTCTCGAAAAACCAAATGAAACATTAAACAACAATAATAAAGACAGTAATAACTATAATGAGAATGCTAATTTCCCCATCGAAACAGGTTTTTTTTTTTATCCGACTCGGACTTGCACCTGCAGCCTTCCGGTTGAATTCATAACCACCACTCCTACGAACAAACGCATTCTTCGTTCTTTATATTTTTCATTTTTGTTAATTTACCTAATTAATTCTTCAGAAAACACCGAAAGAGCACCATGTTAAAAATGATCTAAACAGCTTTAAGTGAAGAAATTACTCTGCTATTCCTCCTGCCAAAAAAATAAACAAAGGAACAGTGTTGCCCGGCAACACCATTAGATCCCACGCACCACAATGGAAGACATGAAGCGCACAGCTGTGCTGGTAAAACAGCTGGCTGCATTTGTGCGTGTGCAAAACACCACGGTACGGCAGGTAACGTAGGGAGTCGCCGATGGGTTTCAGCAGGCATCTAAACCCAGGATTGCTGAGGGAAAAAGCTGCATTTTAAAGTAAGTTGTCTGATGGTGTGATGTGACAGTGTGTCTGTCAGCACTGCTGTCCCCCCCCCCACTTTAGTGACCCGAAGTGTCTCACTGTTCTGAGTTATTAGTCTGGTCTGATTGGATGATGTTTGATTTCCAAGCTGGTTCATCTAATTTTCACAACAAATGTAAAACACTGATAATAATGGTGCTAGTGATTTGATCTGAAATATTCATATTTAAATATGAAACCTACTCAGATGTTAAACTTACCTAGAACACTATCATTGCCTTCCTGCCAATGAGAACAATATGGTATAGAATTGGAACAACCAAAAATCACTGCATCTTCATACATAAATCCACATGTTGTGAATGTAGAAAATTGTTTGTCTGCTTTTTGCGTACAGGTTCTTTCTGGTGTCCTGTTTTTGTTTTTTGCTCTCTGTGTTGATGGACTCGGCGAGGGTGTTTATCATGGGATGGGCAGAGATCTCTTTAGGGATAAACTGTTGCGGCAGCAGTCCGCCCGTCCAGCTTCCTGTTTGATGTTATTAATATGAATAAACATGAGGAGGGCAATTGATTGCTCAGCTGGAGAGATGGGAGCATCGCAGCTTCAGGACAGAGTTGGCATAGAGAAGGCATTTGGGTACATCACGTGCCAGTGGCAGACAGTCCCCCCATTCATCCGTGTGTACTCGGCTTTGTACAACCACCTGTCCTGGATGATTACCTCTTTGAGCACTGGTACCATCTGAATTGATTCATTCAAGAAATAAACATTTACACTAGGTAATTAACATACAAACACAACTGGGCCTGAAGTCTGTTCATAACTCAATTTATTTGTAACTCAGAGTCGCTTTTACCTCTGAGGTGCAATCAGTAAAAGATTATTACTAATGTGTTCTGTAAAAACCTCAGATCTACAATAAATAAAAAATACTCCGTAAAGCTGCCATCCATCTATGATCAATAACCGCTTGTCCGCTGTGTCCAGAGCTCGTCCTAGAAGGATAGGGCATGAGACTGTGTACAACCTAGACATGCTCTAAGGCACTGGAACTGTGCCACTTTACTGAACAGTAAACTTAATAGTTAAATTTTTTGAGGATGGGCAGTATTAATTAAAATTAGACTTTCGCAGATAAAACCGGTTTGTATTTAGTTCACATTTACATTTGTTCATTTATTTATTTGGCGGACTTTTTTCTCCAAAGCAGCATACATCTCTGAAAACAATGCAAAAAGTGCATTTCATCAACAGAAGGAGGCATTTGGATGCAGACATGTGATTCTTCAATACAATCACATACCACCATACGAACCAAAAACACATTACCTGGGTAGGTGAATATAGGGTTTAAATTATTAAACAAATTGTTGTTAAAAATTATAATACATAAACACATTCACATTGACTGAATTTTCACGAGATCGAGGAGAAGTGAGTCTGAAAGAGGCGAGTTTTGAGAGTTGACAGTTTGACATTCAGAGGAGTCTTGTCATTAAAAGCATAGCGAATACAGGCACCATAAACCAGTTCTCGAGACCTTAAACCTTTCTGAGCGGGTGGTGAGTAGTTGCTCTTCTACTCCTGGTTTCAGACTTGATCTCCAACCTTCTGGAGCCCGAGGTGTCAGAAGGGAGCAGAGGGGCCCAGTTCGAGGGAATCCTGGTGTCCGACTCATACTGCGGCCCCCGCTTGTCCTTCCCTCTGACTGTGTCTGATACCAACGCGTTGCTCGGTGCCTTCAAGGCTCAGCAGGTAAACCTCACGAAGCACCAGAGCCTACCCACAATGCCTCTCTCCAGAACTGTAAGGCCTGGGGAAGTGAGGTTAGCGAGGAGGATGTCAGCCTGTCTGCTGCTGTGCTCCCCTCTCCAGACTCTGCATGCCAGGTACCTGTTGCAGTTGTTACACGAGACAAAGAAATTCTTGAAGCAGATGCCAAACATCATCCGCTTGTCGACATCCTGCGCCAAGGAGATCACCATATGCGGTAGGCATTCGGCTCGAGTTACTTCACGATGGTTCTCGGCCCGTCTGCTGGAAGCCAGAGCTCGTAGAAATGTTCTGGCCTTGCTGTTTTTCGGCAACAAGTTTTGTACTCCCGAAATGTATCTTGCGCTGTCCGCAGGGTTTTAAAAGGGAGGATCATCTTTGTCCTCTTTGCAGGACAATTCAGACAATGATTATAATCCTGTAATCAGCGTGATGTCTTTTCTATTACATTAAGTGCTTGTCCAGCACTGGGTCACAGTGGTGGGTCTCAAACATGAGCGTGTGAGGCAGGGTACGTCCAGGGTAGCACTCGCACATTCACACGCTGCGGGCAATTCAAAGGTCACCAGTTCGTCTGGAAGACAAGTGTTCGGACTGTGGAAGGAAATGCACTTCAGCTTAGGATGGTTTTACATTTTAGGTACCCTCATTAGCCTTGGACACTGTGATTCCAGGTTGGGTTCTGGACACCATGACCATGGCTCAAGCAGCATGTCAGAATGACAAAAACAGAAAAAGTAAATGTCTAGGTTTACAAGAGCCATCCAGTCAAGGCAATGAGAGGCAGCAATGTCAAGTGAAAGGAAACATATTTACAAGGATGCTCCGACATACAGAAATTGCCCAAAACAGCAAGATATTCAGGCTGTTTTGCTTTATTTTTGACAAATTTGGGCACTTTATAGCAACAAAACAATTTTGAAACAAAAATGCAGATGATGCAATTATCTCCCCTGGACAGGTATCAAAATGATTCTCTCTTTCTGAGTATGAACAATTAAGCAAATTTCAGGGCAAGTTACACAAACGTTAATGTCAAGCCCTGATGAATCCAAAAAATGTACAGGTTAAGACTGTTAATTGATCACTTGGAGAAATAGAGTCATTTTTGCTGAAGATGCCTGTAAATTTACATTTCTTTATTTAGCAGATGCTTTTCTCCAAAGTGACTTCCAATGAACTCTTTGTAGTGTTATCAGCCCACACACATTTTTCCATTATTCACCGTGGTGACTTACACTGCTAGATATACTACTTAAATTGGGTCACTCATCCATACATCAGTGGAACACACTCTCTGTCATTCACACACTATGGGTGAACATGTCTTTGGACAGTGGGAGGAAACCAGAGCACCCAGAGGAAACTCACACAGAACACCATGCAAACTCCACACAGATTGAGCGGGGATCAAACCCACATCCTCTCGTACCACCCAGGCACTGTGAGACAGCAGTGCTCCTCGCTGTGCCATTGTCTATGGGTGAGCTGGTAGAACATTCTAGAGGCTAGTTACGCTACACAGAGGTTCCGTGCGGTAGACGCAAATGCTGCGTTCATTACACCAAAAAGCAGCTCTAACAAACTGCAAAGCTTCTTCGCACACACTTTGAATTGGTACTCGGCTCCTCGACGAGCTCCTCACGGTGGATGGCCATCATATTAGGGTGAAGCATGCTTGAGGCACAGGGCACATTAGCATACAGGAAATAAGGCATTCCTGCGTTGCGTGGCTCTTGAAGGGCAAGATGATGGTAGAGAAGAGAGAGATTTTTTTTTGTCCCAACCTTTCACCCGGAATTTGTTTCTGTCCTTTTTTATTTTTCCATATACTGGAGTTTTACAACACAGAAAAAAGCCGCACTCATCCTTTGCCGCTATTTGATTTGTTGGTAATATTCTACCTTGTCTCTCATTCAGGTGATCTTCACGGAAGGCTAGATGATCTGTTACTCATATTCTACAAGGTATTATTTCGGGGAGCATTAACTGAATTAGTTCTTAAACAGGATGGATTACATATGAGCCGTTACTTTCTTCTGATATTTCCAAGCACAAGTAAGACTCATGGGTCTGAATATTCCAGCGCAATTTTAACTTGCTCGAACTTTCCAGAACGGTCTTCCCTCGACAGAAAACCCTTACGTGTTCAACGGGGACTTTGTGGACCGTGGGAAGAAGTCTGTGGAGATCCTCGTCGTCCTGTTCGCCTTCCTGCTGGTGTATCCGGACCACATGCACCTGAACCGGGGCAACCACGAAGACCACATCATGAACCTGAGGTGCTGCGACTCCCATCTCACTCCGCTTGCCACCTGCCTGCCTGCAGTAAAGTGCAAATGTTGAGAGACCACAGCTTCGTAGTTGGTTCACATCCTTTCACTGTTTCAGATACGGATTTACGAAGGAAGTTATGCAGAAGTACCGGGTACGTTGACATTTCAGGTGATATAATGCAATGATTGTCATGTTGCACTATTACTTTTTAAGCTCTGCCTAACTATGGAGCATTGCTGCAAATGACAGGCTCCGGTGAATTTATATTTCATGTACATTTATTTATTTAGGAGACGCTTTTCTCCAAAGTAGCTTCCAATGAACTCTATGGAGCGTTATCAGCCCACACACCTTATTCACCAGGGTGACTTACACTGCTAGATACACTACTTACAACAGGTCACTCAGCCAAACATCAGTGGAACACACTCACTCTGTCACTCACACACTGTGGGTGAACCTGAACAGCATGTCTTTAGACTGTGGGTGGGAGGAAACCAGAGCACCCGGAGGAAACCCACACAGACACGGGGAGAACATGCAAACTCCACACACGCTAAATGGGGATCGAACCCATGTCCTCTCACACCACCCAGGCACTTTGCCACCATGCTGCCCAATTTATGATAGTGTTTCGCTGTTACATAAAAATTTTGAGAAGCTACCAAATGTGAAACTATGCGCTGTAAAGCCAGTTGAGATGTTTGGCTCGAGGTTCACTGTTGACCCGTACTGCCATCTTTTGGAGGTCTGATGTCATCACACCCACTTGAGTGTCTCACCAATCTGTGGGCCTGGGTCCATCTGCAGGTCCATGGAAGGGAGATCCTACGACTGTTGCAGGATATCTTCAGCTTGCTACCTTTGGCAACTATAATTGATGACAAGGTGTTGATTGTCCATGGCGGCATCTCCAATATGACGGACCTTGACTTTGTTGGCTCGATCGAGAGACACAAGGCATGTCATTTTTATCTCTCTATCTACACTTATTCATTTACACTCATTCTGAGAGGTGCGGTAGCACAGCAGGTTTGACCGGGTCCTGCTGTCTGGTGGGTATAGGGTTCGAGTCCTGCTTGGGGTATCTTGTGATGGACTGGCATCCTGTCCTGGGTGTGTCCCCTCCTCCTCCTCCAGCCTTGTGACCTGTGTTGCTGGTTTAGGCTCCATTTTGCTGTGACCCCCACTTGGGACAAGTGGTGTGTGTGTGTGTGTGTGTGTGTGTGTGTGTGTGTGTGTGTTCTGTTAGCAGACAGTTTTCTCCAAAGCCTCCTACCAATCAGGGTACACAAATCCATCTTTCGCCAACCCAGAAAGGGTTAGTAGCTGCAGATTCTCGAAGCATGTTTGGTTTGTGTAATTCCACCAGTGCACATCACATGAAGAGCTGTGTAGAGAAGTGACAGGTAATGCAAAGGTGAGTGTGACAGGTGACGTGATGCAATTTTATGGAGCGGTTAGGAGATCAGGAGAGAAGCGGGCCCGAAACAGATGTATTGAGACCGCTAGAATGTTGAATGGGATTCAGCAGTTCTGAGGGAGACAGAGGGCTCATTCTGCCACATCAGAGTCAAAGCCAAGAACTGAAATATCTGTCTGTTTATATGTCTGTCTGTCTGTCTGCGCAGCTACTGCCTTTCTGCATGGCAATTTATAGTGCAAGGCTTGTGCAATACTAGTGCCTACACAGTTGCAGGATGGCATATGATGAGAATTCAGGGCAAAGTCCTGTGCTGCAGCGCTAATACAATATCAGTGTAGAGCTAGACAAGGACAGCCTTGGACTAAATGGGATATGATAGGAACTTAGCGTTAAAGCAGTGGAAGACCTCTGTAGAACCTCAATCATTCATGAACCCTTGTTGCTGCAGGTGAAATCTGCTCTGAGGCTGCCAAGGCAGAGCTTCGACCACATGGGGCTGGAGTGGGAACGTAGGGAGGCAAAAGGTTATCAAGACACCCAAAGCTCAGGAAGAAGCAGAGGCGAAACGACACGGAAGAGGCGGAGTCGTTCGAGGAAGAATAGCAGCGGCTCTTCCTCGTCTTCATCCTCTTCCTCCTCCTCCTCCTCACTCTGCTCTCCCTGCGGCTCATTGCACCCTGGACCCACCCCGCTCCCTTCTCCCGGGCTGCTCGGTCGCACAGACATTCTCCAGGTGCCATTCCTGGACTCCGTCGTTGCCATGGCAACCCCACACTCCAGGGAGGAGGAGGAGTGGAAGCAGGTGTGTTGGGTGACCTCTCTTCCTCTCCAAACCATTGACCTGGAAAAATAAAATAAAATAAAAAAAAATAAAATAAGGGGAAAAGGCACAACCAGCTTGTTTTTGCTTCTACTGTCTAAATAAATTTGTTTTTCCTCATAAATCCGGAATGCGTGACCTTAGTATGGGAACACCTGTCGGGACTGCAGGTTGTGGACCTTCTGTGGAGTGACCCGAAGGGCCAGAACGGCTGCACGCCCAACACGTTCCGCGGCGGCGGCTGCTATTTCGGTCCGGACGTGACCCGCCGGCTGCTCCAGAAGCACGGCCTCCGCTTGCTGGTGCGCTCACACGAGTGCAAGCAGGAGGGCTATGAACTATGTCACGACGACCAGGTGAGGAGCCCCAGCTGGTACATAGGAACGGTTGTGCAGTGAGTAGCGCTGGTGCCTCGCAGGTCCTGGGCTCTGGGTTCAAAACATGGGATTGAATCCAACTCACTCTGTGTGGAGTTTGCAAGTTCTCCCTGTCTTTGTGTGGATTTCCTCCGGGCGTTCCGGTGGCCCCCCCCACTCCCCACACAGTCCAAAGACATGTTTGGGGTGGATTGCCGACTCTGAGTTGCCCGTAGTGTGTGTTCCTACACTGCTCTGCTGTATAAATGGGGGAACGATGGCAGTGATTTGCTGGTAGTGCATCTATGTGTACTACCCTTGAGCAAGGTACTTACCCTAAATTGCTCCAGTAAAATTACCCAGCTGCATAAATGGGTAAATAATTGTGAGCTTAATACTGTAAGTCGCTTTGGAGAAAATCATCAGATAAATGAATAAATGTAAATGTAAGTGACCTAAAACTGTCACTTTGGAGAAAAGCATCTGATAAATAAAGTAATGTAAAAAAAAACAGGACTTATTCATTCACCAACTCTGGTTTTTGCTACTCAAAGGAGTTCTTTAAAGTTCCTTTAAGTTCTTTCACTACCGTATATCTGTCATCTGCTTCGCAGTGACTTGAGTGTCTCATGATCTTTACGTTATAAACGGAGTGTCTGCGAAGCCCACTTGTATCGGCGTTTTACCTTCTTTGCACAGTTTTTCATGCTGGTTTGTGTATTTAAGGTGATCACAATTTTCTCCGCCTCCAACTACTACGAAGAGGGCAGCAACCGCGGGGCGTACCTGAAACTGGGCCCAGACCTGGTGCCGCGGTTCTTCCAGTACCAGGTCAGCCGATGCACCAGGAAGCTCACCTTGCACCAGAGGTCAGTTGAACCTCAGCGTTCTCTTCTTTCTTACCGCCTTCTTCTTCACAAATGAACGAGCCACTCATTGTTTCGGCTTAAAAAACGAATATATTCACAGTTTTTTTGCTGAAACGGGTTGCCTGGAAGATCAATTGCGAAATGAGAAAGACTCTGGTGGTTGTTTTTAGAAGCTGAATGTGATCAGTAGGATGTTGGAAGATGGTTGTCACTGCTGTTTTAGGTAGTTTGGAGCAGGTGTTAGGGTGCTGCCGGAAAATTTGTGAACTCTGTAGCGATGTTCATTGCTCTTGTATGAAAAATTAAAATAAACTTGAAAATTCTAGATCTTAAAATAAATGTATGAAATGAATAAATGACTATGATTTACACACCTGATTCTACTTACCCACTTGATTTAACCAATGCAACTTGGGGTTGAATTATTTTACACTTGCACTATTACCGTGTTTCTACTACACACGATTTCCTCTAAAGCGACATATGGAACTGGTCTTTACACACCTGTTATGTTGCATGAGAGAGACTGCTTCTCATTAAATAACCATTTCGAGGTTAAACTGAGAGACACAAGAGGTTCCCATACTTTCAAGCAGCACTACATAAAAAAAAAATTATTTATAGAATTTATGCCGAAGCAGAAGCTTTATTTGAGCAATTATACGGGTGAGAGTCCAAACAATTGTGAAAACTCTCACCCCTAAGACACGTTTAAGCCCTTTTATTGAGGAGTTAGACATCAGTTGGCCTTTTGGCTTTTGGTTCTTTATGTTCTTAAGGTCAAGCTCAGCATTACATGTGTTCTAGATATATGATGAGACATCCTATTAGTTAAGTGTCTTTTCGCCTTAAACTCCGACAGGTGAACACACCTAGCACTGGCCATGAGGGCAGCACAGGTCTCCTGTGGGATTTGTCTTCTACCCCCATTATCCAGTAATGGCATCAGTATTTCCACTCCTGAGCTCAGTCTTGCCTGACCCTTATCGTTTGTATGTGTTTGCCTTTGTGTGTGTCTTTACAGGGTGAGCGTGGTAGAGAGCTCCGCTCTAAAAGCCCTTAAGGAGAAGCTGTTTGCCCATCGCTCCGAGCTGATGACGGCCTTCCAGCAGTACGACGAAGACAGCAAAGGTGAGCCACAATGACGCACCCACACCGAGACGCCAGAAAACACGACTTGAAGGATTCCCACTGGATGATCCCGGGCTGTTATCCACACTATACTTCCCGTGAGACAAGTGCTTTTACAAATGCTGTGGATACGGACATTGTACTTTCAAAGCAGATTTGTAACAAGACAAGAGCATCTTCCCTCACATTGCTTTGGACCCGAACCTGTGCTGATTTCCCAAAAGGCTACATCTCCACCAGCGACTGGGCAAAGGCTATGGAGTCAGTCCTACGGCTGGACCTGCCCTGGAGGACCCTGCGTCCACGTCTAGCCCGTCTGACCCCAGATGGCAGTGTGGAGTACCAGTCTTGCTTTGAGGACGTCTGCCCAGGCCAACCCACCATTCAGGTCTGAACCAAGCTGTCCTATAGGTCTCCTCTCTCCGAGAAGGCAGAACATCAGCAACCGGAGCTCAGTGCTCACATAGAGGTTGCTGGATGTATTATACACAAAAAAAAATCACATTCCACGCTTTCTTTGCCACGTTCTAGATTTCACCAAACTTGGCTGAAACTCTGTATCGGTACCGAACTGACCTGGAGATCATATTCAATATTATTGACAAAGATCATTCAGGTAAGGTTTTGGAAAATGTTAAAATACTGATCTCTGTAGATATTCCATGTTCTGTGTGCACAGGCCCAACCGTACGCTGTTGTGGCATAGTCTGCCTTTAAGGCGTTGATATGACCTGCAACTCTGTACCCCGCAGGTCTCATCTCCATCGACGAGTTCCGCCAGACGTGGAAGCTGTTCAGCTCGCACCTGAATGTGGACGTAGATGACCGCACCATCGAGGACCTTGCACGTACAATAGACTTCAACAAGGACGGCAGCATCGACTTCAACGAGTTCCTCGAAGCTTTCCGCGTGGTGCACAAGCTAGACGGCAAGGAGAAGCAGCAGGGCTGAGATGTGGGTACGGTTGCTGTGGGAACGCAGGAAGATGGTGCACAACGGGGTCCATGCCCCAAATAAAAGCGGGAGCCAAACTGCCGTGGTCTTCATTTCCTTCACCTGGTGGTGTAGCTATGTCTCTCCAGAGCTTAGTGACTCTGCCCAGTACTGCTGGTTGTCCTGAACATTACAAAGTACAAACTTTTCTGGCCAAGTCCACTAGGTGGCATACTGGTTAAAGACATGAACTTGTGATAAAATAGGTTATGTCTTAGCCTATGGGCAGTACGGCGGCACAGTGAGTAGGACATGGGTTTGATCTCCGCTCAGTCTATGTGGAGTTTGCATGTTCTTCCAGTGTCTGTGTGGGTTTCCTCCGGGTGCTCTGGTTTCCTCCCACAGTCCACGGACATGCTGTTCAGGTTCACCCATAGTGTGTGAGTAACAGAGAGAGTGTGTTCCACTGATGTATGGATGAGTGATCCATTGCAAGTAGTGTATCTAGCAGTGTAAGTCACCTCGGTGAGTATGGTGTGTGGGCTAGTAACACTACACAGAATTCACTGGAAGTCGCTTCGGAGAAAAGCGTCTGCTGAATAAATAAATGTGAATGGGCCCTCCTGTATGAATGCTGAATAAAAAGCTTTTCAAAAATATCCACCAATGTTAATAGATGAAATCTAATCTTTGATTTATGTACACTTTTTTTTGGATAAAACTGAATTGTAATAATAGTAAGAAGAAGAGTAAACAGTATAGGCAAGGTGTGTCTGCGAGCAGGTGTGGGTCACACGGGAAAAATCCAGGTTTTCTCAATACGAAAGAGGTCTTAGAATTTCACATAGTGAGAGCTATGCAAAAACATGAAAGACGCGTATTGTATTTGTTTATGCTCTGTGAGTGCTTCTCCCGGTCGTAGGTGCAGCTTTGATTGCGATGTTACTCTTCACAAAGCCCCTCAAAAGGCCTCTTGAACGAACGCGACGGTCCTGCGATCTGTTATGTAGATGTAGTTCCTCTTTATACATCCGCCGTGCCTGTTAATAGAATTTGTCCTGCTTTCGTTTGTTCCGTTTTGTTGTGCTCTGGCAAAAAAATAATGACTTGTGTGCTAGTATCGCGCATCGTGCTTCAGGCACATCATCGCGTTTGCCATCCGGCTTTGTGATCAGGAGAATAAACACAATGCCATAAGCAGTTATGACAACAAACATGGAATAAATGTAGTTACTGGGTTGTGTGCGGAAACTGTAAATGTACATTGTGCCAACAATCATTGTTCCCATGACGGGGGATCTATCCACTAGATTATGTGATTAAGACCCCAGGTTAAATATAGTTAATCCTCCCACTGTGGGCAATGGCTCTGTTTTTTGCTTTTCATCACGCAGTCCTCATTATCATGTCCATAGTGCCACAAACTGCGATCTCACTCCGCCGAGGACGTGGTTTTCCACATCAAAGGGACTGCCTCTGTTCAGAAATTTAAAATTTTGTCGATATCTTTTTTTGTCCCTTGCTGTTTTGTTCTGTTTTGATCTGTATGCATATCTCTTTGTGTGTGTGTGTGTGTGTGTGTGTGTGTTTATGTTTGCATCTAGCAGACCCTTCTCTTACTCTGAATGCATGCTGTACATCGTACAAGTGGCATGTCCAGATGTTGTCCTCTGGCTACAGGCTCCTCCTGTTCACCCACCACATCTGGAAGGCTGCTAATTAGAAGACAAAGTGTGCGTTGTGATAAGTTCACCCAGCTGTCACACCCAGTGGCAGAGACGCCCTAGGCGTCCACAGAGACCTTTGCAAAGACACGGAGATGGAAAATGAAGGCTGAAGGCGATGGCCGAGCGGTCCGTTACAGCCACCTCCATCATCTTCCTTCTATCAAGTCGAGAACATTCCCATGTCCAAGGTTATTAATTATAGCGTATCTTAAATTTGTCACGCCCCCCTCGGTACAACGTGGATGACCTGCGGGGGATTAGGGGACGGGTGCATAAAAGGGCGGCTCGGAGCACACGCAGACGCGGAACCTTGCTTCAGCCCTACTCCTCGCTACTCATGTGTGCTCATTGCCTTGCCATCCTTTCCCATTCCACCCGTCCTCTATCCTGTTCTTCTGTCTCCTCTCCTATCCTTTTCTTGACTCCACGGTTTCCACGATCTTCTGCCTGTTTCCCGGATTACGGCTTTTGGATTGTCTTGGATACTCCTATTAAACTCCGGCGCTCTGCACTTGAGTCCGACAGCTTCCCTCCGGTGTGCAACCATGATAGAAAGTTCCGGCCGTATATTCGAACTCAGCAAAGCAAGAGCAGTTCCAGCATGCGCTCTCCCACCAGGAGGCGCTGCTGGGAGCACATGAGCAGATGTTCAGTAGACGGATCACTTCTTTTCAAAAACTGGTAAGCGCTTTGCAGGCTACGGAGCTGCTCACGCCTACCGATCCAGTCCGGGACGCACCTACCGCTGCAGCTGAGGCTCCGCCTCCTGAACATGATCCTCAGATGGCAGCACCATTAAGGTATGATGGCACACCATCCTGGTGTGTGGGCTTCCTAATGCAGATCGAGCTCATTTTTGCAAGTCTGCCCCAGGTATACCATACAGAGCAGAGCAGGATTACATTCTTGATTTCGCTCCTGATCGGCCGGGCACTTGACTGGGCCAGCACCGCATGGAAGTGTCCGAACCCCTGCAGCTAGGCCATGGTCATCTCACTGCAGAAGAACGGCAGTGGAGGCTCTGCAGCCGTCTGTGTCTCTACTGCGGAGACCCAGGGCATCTCCGCGTTGACTACCCAGTCTGTCCAGAGCCCCAGGTGAGTGGAACTCTTCCGTATAACTGGCACATGGTCCCCATTGTTCTGTCCTGGGGCACCACCACGGTTGAAACACAAGCATTGGTGGACTCAGGGGCTGCCGGCTGATTTATGGACACTGCATTTGCAAAGACCCACCAGGTTCCCAGACATATGTTCAAGGTCTGGATGAGGGTGAGCACTCTAGACGGTCAGCCACTGGGTAAGGGGTTTGTGGACACTCGAGACCAGGCCTCTACACTTGGAGGTGGGTGCCTGCCACGAGGAGCAGTTACAGTTTTATTTGATTCCGTTGTCCGAGGCCCCGGTCATTCTCGGTTTACATTTACATTTACATTTATTCATTTAGCAGACACTTTTGTCCAAAGCGACGTACATCTCAGCAAAAGTACAATTTATGCATTACACTGCATGACCCAGTTTTCCTATGGAGTATGGGAGAACTGGTGTCATGGGGGCCGCTATGTCAAGGGACGTGTTTGTGGCTCCCCTGCCAGGCCGCTTCCGTCGAGTGTGCTCACTCTACCCCGCAGGTCGATGTCCCCCCAGAATATCAGGACCTGGCCGAGGTGTTCAGCAAGGAGCAAGTGGCCGTATTGCCTCTTCATCGGCCCTGGGACTGTACCATTGATCTTCTCCCTGGGGCAGCACCTCCCCAAGGTTGGGTATACCCTCTCTCCATACCCGAACAACAGGCCATGCAGCACTACATTGCGGAGGCCTTTCCGGCAGGTATCATACGTCCCTCCACCTCACCGGCATCGTCCAACTTTTTCTTTATGGAAAAAAAGGACGGGGGCCTCCGCCCCTGTATTGATTACCAGGGCCTGAACAGCATCACTGTAAAATACCCTCACCCTTTACCTCTTATCACAGCTGCCCTTGAACAAGTCCACCAGGCTCAGTGGTTTACGAAGCTGGACTTGCGCAGTGCCTATAACCTTATCCGTATCCGGAAGGGGGACGAATGGAAGACTGCTTTTAGCACCTCCCTGGGCCATTATGAATATTTGGTTATGTCGTTCAGTCTTGCTAATGCCCCCAGTGTCTTTCAGGCTTTTGTTAACCGTGTCCTTGGAGACCTCATCAATAACGGAGTGTTGGTATATTGAGATGATATCCTCATCAACACCCCCTCCTGGGAACAACACATGGAACTGGTTCGTCAGGTGCTACGCCAGTTGCTACAGCATCGCCTCTTCGCTAAAGCAGAGGTGTCTTTTTCACCAGAAGCAGGTCTCTTTCTTAGGGTTTGTGCTCAGTAAAGACGGCATTGCCATGGACCAGGACAAGGTCCGGGCTGTCCTCCTTTGGCCAAGAACCACCACCAGCCCTCCAACACTTTGTCGATTTTGTCAGTTTTTATCGGCGTTTCATCAGGGTTTTCAGCACCCTGGCCGCTCCTTTGACGGCCTTAACCTCCTCCAAGGAAGGTTAAGGAGGTGCCACGAAGGAGGCGCAACAAGCCTTCGAGAACTTAAAACACCGGTTCACCTCGGCCCCCATCCTCCATCAGCCAGATCCAGACAAGCCTTTCGTGGTGGAAGTGGACGTCTCAGAGACAGGGGTAGGGGCCGTGCTTTCCCAATGGGTGATATTATTCGCAAGCACAATGTTAATTTCCATTCGTATGCTGATGACACACAGCTTTATGTATCGTTCAAGCCTGATGATCCATCACATGTGGTGTCGTTAACTAATTGTTTTACCAGTATAAAATTATGGATGAGTAATAATTTTTTATCTCTAAATGCCAGTAAAACAGATGTACTTGTGGTGGGTGGTGATGCTAAAACTCTCGACACAATCACGTCAATCTTTACAACAAATGGTATTACTTTCAAGCGTACCGATTGTGTCAAGGATTCGGGTGTCCTGCTGGATGGAAAGCTGTCATTTGTATCGCATGTAAATGCTTTGACTAAGTCGTGCTTCCTTCAATTAAGAAGCATAGCTAAAATGCGGTGATTCCTTTGTAGACAGGATTCTGAGAAACTGGTTCAGGCTTTTGTTTCCAGCAGGCTGGATTACTGTAATGCTTTATTGTCGGGTTATCCGTACCAGACTATATCCAGGCTACAGTTGGAACAAAATGCTGCTGCAAGAATTGTTACTAGAACTAGGAAGTACGACCATATAACACCGGTACTTAAATCCTTGCATTGGCTCCCGGTTTCTTATAGAGTTGATTATAAAATCCTACTTTTGACCTATAAGGCAATATATGGCATTGCTCCGGCTTACCTTTGTGAGATCATTAATCTTTATATCCCAGGACGATATCTCTGTTCATTAGATGCAGGTTACCTTAAAGTACCTGTGATCAATAAGACCTCAGTAGGAGGTCGCGCCTTTAGTTATAGAGCGCCTAAACTGTGGAATAGTCCACCAGTTACTGTCAGAAATGCCCCATCTATTTCTGTTTTCAAATCCCGACTTAAGACTTATATGTTCACTCAGGCATTCCTTCTCGTAATGTAATTCAACCTGCCTTGGTTATTTATTTTATCAATTTTACAAAAATGCATTTAAATTTAACAAATTACTAACTCTGTCCTATCTTCTCGTTGAGCACTACCTCACTACATAAGACCTGAGGAGGCTGGCCAGTGGTGACAGACGAATCCCATGCTGACAGAGGATGATGTCCATCTGCCGTGACGATCGAGACGTTCCATGCCGAGTCAGGGATTCAAGATGCCATTCATCAACATTATAATTACTTGTTAAACACTACTTTACAAATTCTTTTTTTTTAGAATGCTCAGGAGGGGTGGGCTACCACTGGCCCGTGGACCCCCAGAGGTTTTTTTTTCTCCCTCAACTTACAGTTGGGAGTTTTTGTTCCTTTCCCCGATGGCCAGTAGGTATACTTATAGCTCTATAATAAGTTCTTCATTATGGTAGCCATTAGTTGACCATCTTCTTTGTTTGTATCTGTTTTTCTTGCCTTATGTCTGTGCTAAAGCGCTCTGTGTCACTGCGTGAGAAGAGCGCTCTATAAAAAATAAAATAATAATAATAATAATGACAGGGTGATCCACCCAAACTGTATCCGTGTGCCTTTTTTTCAAAAAAGATGTCCCTCCCAGACAGAGAGAAATTATGACATCGAGAACCGGGAGCTCTTGGCTGTGAAGCTGGCATTGGAGGAGTGGGGACACTGGCCCGAGGGGGCCAAACACCCGTTCGTCGTCCTCACGGATCATAAGAATCTTGAGTGCCTGCAGACGGCGAAGTGACTCAATCCCCGACAAGCCAGGTGGGCCCTCTTCTTCACGCAGTTTAACTTCACGGCGACCTACCGGCCTGGTAGTAAAAATAACAACGCCGATGCATTTTCCCACATATATGAGCGGGAACCCACAAAACACGACCCGGCTATATCTTGCCCCGGACCTGCTTCGTTGTTCCCATCCAATGGGACTTCTCACAAGATCTCGCCCAAACCCAGACAACCGAGCTCGAAGCACCAGGTGAGCCCGCTGGGAAGCAATATGTCTCTCCACAGATGAGGGCCACTGTCCTGCAGTGGGTCCAGGACCATCCCGCAGCTGGCCACCCCGGGTTCAGTAAAACCCAGACGCTCCTGCAGAAACACTTCTGCTGGCCGTCGCTAGTGGAGGACTACAGCACTACATCCGGGCATGTTGGATCTGTGCTCAAGCCAAACCGTCGAACCAATGAGCCATCGGACTCCTGGAACCCGTACCGGTACCCAATCGCCCTTGGTCGCACATTGCTCTGGACTTCTTAGTAGACCTACCCAACTCCGATGGTAAGACCACCATCATGACTGTAGTTGACCGATTCTCCAAGGCCTGTCAGTTGGTACCCTTCCCCAAACTCTCTACAGCGATGGAAACAGCAGAGCTCCTGTTTCTCCACGTATTTCGCCTCTTTGGCCTACCGGAAGACATCATTTCGGACTGGGGACCACAATTCACCTCCCGACTATGGAAGGCCCATCCATCCATCCATCCATCCATCTTCCTCCGCTTATCCGGGACCGGGTCGCGGGGGCAGTAGTCTAAGCAGAGCCCCCCAGACTTCCCTCTCCCCGCAAACCTCCTCCAGCTCCTCCGGGGGAACCCCAAGGCATTCCCAGGCCAGCTGGGAGACGTAGTCTCTCCAACGTGTCCTGGGTCTGCCCCGAGGCCTCCTCCCAGTGGGACCTGACCACTGCGCAAATCACAACGCACCGGCCCCGAGCGCACCGAAGAGCGGCTCCACGTCTTGGCTTTGGGCTAAGCCCGGCCAGGCCCCGTGGGCATAGACCTGGCCACCAGGTGCTTGCATACGAGCCCCCTCCCCAGGCCTGGCTCCAGGGTGGGGCCCCGGTGACCCCATACCGGGCGGGGTAAACGAGATCCTTGATTTAATAGTCATAAGGGGATTTTGAACCGCGCTTTGTCTCGTCTGTCACCCAGGACCTGTTTGCCTTGGGAGACCCTACCAGGGGCATATAGCCCCAGGCAACATAGCTCCTGAGATCATTCAGGCATTCAAACCCCTCCACCTCGGTAAGGTGGCGGTTCACGGAGGGGCTATGGGAGGCCTTTTGGCTTAAGTTGGGAGTGTCTGTGAGTTAACGTCGGGGTACCATCCGCAGGCAAACAGGCAGGTTGAACGACTGCAACAGGACATAGGCTGGTTCCTCCGCAGTTATTGCTCCGAGCAACCACGACAATGGGCACGCTACTTACCATGGGTTGAGTACGCCCATAACTCTTTGACTCATGTTTCCACAAGGTGTTCTCCGTTCCAGTGCATGTTGGGCTACCAGCCCCCTTTGTTTCCCTGGCATACCAGCTCCAGCAACGTCCCGGCTGTGGACCCCTGGTACCAGAGCAGCGCAAGAGTGTGGTGGACCGTCCGATGACATCTCCTTCACAGCCAGGCCCAAGTGAAGCAACAGGCCCACCGCCAGAGACACCCGCTCTCCTGTCGAAAAAATTCAGCCCTCAATACATTGGTCCCTTCAAGATCCTACACTGCGTAACTCCAGTCTCCAATCACCTCCAGCTACCTCAGCACCTGAAGATCCACCCAACATTCCACGCTTCCTTTTTCAAACCCTGCACCACATCCTTGCACCAGCCACATCCGGACTCGCTTCCACCGCTTCCCCTGCAGGATGGAGGGGCACCCGCCTATGCAGTCCGCGCACTGCTGGACTCTCATAGGCGGGAGGGAGTTCTTCAATATTTGGTGGACTGGCAGGGCTATGGGCCAGAGGAACGCTGCTGGGTGGCCGCCCGTGATGTGGTGGACCCGGACCTCATCAGCACTTTCCATAGGGACCATCCAGACCGTCCCGCGCCCAGACCCCGGGGCCATCCGCCTGGTCGTCGCAGGGCGACTGGAGCCACTCGTGGAGGGTGGGGTTGATTGCGTTTACGTTTGTACATTGGTGACCCTTTGCTTGATTTTTGACTACGGTTCCTGGATTCTCCTATTAAAATCTGGCGCTCTGCACTTGGGTCCAA
Source organism: Scleropages formosus (assembly GCF_900964775.1). NCBI lineage: Eukaryota > Metazoa > Chordata > Actinopteri > Osteoglossiformes > Osteoglossidae > Scleropages > Scleropages formosus. Next base: position 20,971,320 of record NC_041806.1, on the reverse strand, counting down.
CGGCTTCCTTCCGGTGCACAACCATGACAATATTGTAAAATATTGTAATGGGGTGTGACACCATCTGGCAGTGTGAACTGTAGAAACCACAGTATATAGGCAAGTAGGGTACAGCTGGTAGCATAGTGGGTAGAGTAGCTGCTTTTGGACCCAAAGGTTGCAGGTTTGAATCCTACCACCAACTGAAGTACCTTTGGGCAAGGTACTTACTCTAAATTGCTCCAGTAAAGTTACCCAGCTGAATAAATGGGTAAATAATTGTAAGCAGACTAACACTATGAGTTGGTTTGGTTGAAAAGCATTAGTAAAATGTAAGTAGACTTGTTTGTGGAGAAAAAATCTCTTTTTTTAATGTTTTGACTGGGGAGGGAGGCGGAGGCTGTCCGCCCGTGCAGAAAACCGCTCAGAAGTCATAGCCCTCCCCACCACACCCCCGGCCTCCTTTTCCGTCTGTAGACCGGTATCCCAGTGAGTCCGGTCCAAGGCGTGAGTCCAAGCAGAGTTCCGCCGCCACGGCTCCAGCCTGCCTCTGGAAGGGGGCTCTGATGGGACTGCTACTTGCACTCTTCACCCTGGTGTGGATCCACCCCCCAGGTAAGCCCTGAACCCTCCACCTGTGCATCACTGCCCAGAGGCAGCCTGTTGGGAAAGGCACATTTAAAAACGTGCTGTCATGTGCACTTTTACCGCATGAGTTGTCAAATTGCAGATTTGAATAATAAACTGCATTTCCAAGTTTTTTGAACATAGGCTGCGAAAGTTTTAGTAAAACTTCCTGTAATAAAAGTGCAGTAAGTTGATATTTGATTTTTATATAAAGCGTTTTAAACCCCTGTCATGGAAAGAAGACTGATTACAGTACAGTTTATATTTGTTTTAATTCTGTTGCTAAACAGATGCATGAATCTGCAGTCATATGCTGATTAGAAGCTCTGAAAATGATTGTTGATTTATGAGTTTGATTAATGAAGGCATTGTTTTGAAGGCATGTTGTAATGAGAACACTGACGGATGTGTTAGGGCGAACAGAGGAGGGTATTTTTCAGGAATTTTTCAATGAAATAAATACTTTGCACATAACTTGCATGACTGCCGTACCCAGGATGCGACAGAGAAATTACTCGGAGGCCATGATGGGTGACCTGAACTAAACGAAATTATGGGATGGCGGTTTTCATTTCTTGGTTGTTTTTGTCTGATGACCTCGAGGCTGGGCTGATGACAGATGCTCCAGGTTAAGGCACCTGGAAAACGGACGGACCTTTTTCCGGTATGGAGGTCTCTATGTGACGTTCACCTGCAACCCAGGCTTTAAGATCCATGGGTATAGAACCAACAGCTGCGTGTCAGGCCGCTGGTCTCGGGACCCCCCAGTTTGTGTAGGTGAGACCTGTTTGCAGTTAAAAACTTCTATACCTCTAATTTAATATTTAATGTAATGTATAAGAAAATGAACACAATGTGTAGCACCGGCACCTGCATTCAGGCAGGATTTGAATTGGCTCAGTCTGTATGAAGTTTATACTGTATATTTTCTACTGTTCATGTGAGTTTCTGTCCGGTGCTCTGGTTTCCACCCAAAGTATAAAACATGTGTATTTGGTGAATTGGTGACTCTAAATTGCCTTTAGTGTGTGTGTGTATGTGTGTGTATGTGTGTGTGTGTGTGTGTGTGTGTGTGTGTGTGTGTGTGTAAACCCTGTGATGGACCGGCATCTGCTCCATGGTGTACCCTGCCTCATGCCCTATGCTTCTGGGATAGGGTCCTGATCATCATGACCCTGCAGTTCAGAAGTGGTTGCCAACAATGAGTCAGTGAATATTGTATAAAATATTAACCAGTATATTGAGATGGAAGTTGTACTGTGTGCATAATATGTTTATGGTGTCCCACACATAGAGTCCTTGTCCTTGCGCTTCACAATGTTCTTGTTGTTCTCCTCTCCTCCAGCGTCCGGATGTCCTGACCCCGGGCAGCCTCTGCATGGCAGCAGTGCCCTCACTGTGGACCGCTCCTTTGCGGTCTTTGCATGTGACCAGGGCTACAGGCTCTTTGGCTCCCCACTTCTATATTGCCGGGGAAGGGCCTGGAACAGCACCAGACCCGTATGCAAAGGTGAGAACTCCACCCAGTTTGTAGCACTGCAACGCTGCCATTGAGCCTCTCATTTGCAGTTTAACAGTGGGCTTGTGGTGAGAGGGGCCCAGTCTCAGGGTGGGATGTTTTGTCAAACCTGTTCACCTGGAGTCTTCTGATTTCATAGCAGTGTTTTCTGTTGTTCCCGTTCAGTTCTGATGTTATTTTCATAAAAAATATTATACATACAGTTTTTATTTTGAAACACATGTAGGCACACTGACAGTATCTTCAACTTAATGCATCCTTTAAAAGAATGTATTCTGAGAGTCTCCTGAGTACTTCTTGTATCTTTCATTTCAGAATCAGATGTGATGGCTTCAGAAAAATACAAGCACCTCAACTTGCTAAGGACCAAGATTGGGCAGAACGTCAGAGCTCCCTCAGGACCGAAGAACCTCTTGTGGTTCCAATATAACCACATCACCAGCACCATTTCCAAAGATGTGTTCCTCAAACCTGAGCCGCTGGACAAGGGGCCTCTTGGAAACTCTCGCCACAAACCTCACCTTCAAGGAGAAGCCCTGAAGGAATTGAAAAGAATTTCAGTAGAGAAAAAGCCTCCTGTGAAACATTGGTCCAACCAAGCTAAAGAGGCTATGATGGGGTGTAAAGATTCTGATAAGAAAAGATCTGGGTATGAACAACCAGTCTCTACATCAATACGGCCTCTGACACCCTCCAAGCTACCAGAAACACCTGGGATCAAGCTCCTTTCAATACCTTCATCAGTATCCTCATCTAGCTTAACAGGATTACCAATGACATCTAATCGTGGCATGGAACGTACACAACAGAAAAGGATTTTAACTCCCATGATGGGTTTGACAGTTAGAAGGCAGGACCACACTCCAGGGCAAGGTTCACAGTCCCATAGGGTACAAGTCCCTGCTTCTCCATTAGCCCAATTTGAGATGCTACTGAGGGGTACCAAGGAACCTGAAGACCTGACCGCGAAGCTGGATTCTTCTTATCCACCATTAGTGCATAAGCAGCATGTCCACACGTCCACACCAGAGGTCAGTATTTGTCCCACATCTTCATTCTCAGACCAGGTGCCTTTCCATGGTGCTTCTCCAACCACTGCTCCTCTCCACCAAGCATCCAATGTTTCAAAACTAACAGAGGACCAAGACAAAATCTATCAGACACAAGAGATCTACCCAACGGCTTCAGGATTATTAGATAAAATTTCAAAATCTCATGCTGAATCTGAAAGGTCTGTAGCATCAATGAAAGAGACTTCATCTGGATTAGAGAAACTCAGGTCTGGAACTCATACAGAGGAAAAAATTGCTACAGATGATTCATATGCTGCTGTCACTCTAAGTGATGCAGCAAAAGGTCAAAATGGTACTAGAGCAATGTCACCAAAGTATTTTGAAGGAGCTAAAGTTTCAGGTTACAGTACTAAGGATGAGCCCACAGAATATCACAACAATCCAGGAGTGGAACCTACTCACCTCACCTTTACAAGCTCATCTGGTCTGGCAGCACCTGGACTTAACACTCTTGATGTTATTGCTGCTTTCAAGCCTTTAATTTACAGGGAAGGAGAGAGAACTATGTCTATCATCACTGCCGGCTATGATGAAAGCAGTCGACGAGAGATTTCTTCAGCAGAGATACGGAGGGAATCGCAACCAGGGAGCAATTTTTTGACAACGTCGACCTCAAAGACCTCTAAACCTTGCTGCCTGGGGTCAGGCCGGCCTACAGATGAGCCGACAGGCGTAAAACTGCTGCATTTCATCCAGGATGCAGTCAGCGACCACAGTACTGTTACTGCCACCAGCTCAAAATTTGTCACTTCACAGCCCAGTTTGTCCACAAACCCCATGGACCAAGGTGACAATAGCCCTCGTGCAGATTTTGATGCTGGATACAGGCAAGAATATGAGAGTTCTACCAGTGTTTGGCTTGATACTCAGACATCTCTGACTGGGAGCCACCAGGAGAACAAAACAAGGACCTTTCCTGATCGAAGACCTTATGCCATCCCTGGCAGCACCCAGCAGAGTTTGCCTCCTGGTGGGTCACATGATCTCAGGCAGGTCAGTGGAGCCGTCTCACTTTGGCTCCACAGACAGAGGACAACATGTCCTTACCCTCCACTACCAGCCCACGGAACCTTCTACTTCCGCACGTTGGAAAACCCAGCTCCTCTGCAGTACAAACACTTTGTACAGTATGCCTGCTATCCTGGATACACACTAGCCCATGGAGACATTTACAGCTACTGTTTGCAGGGAGGCAGGTGGAGTGGGGTTACACCACTTTGCATAGGTACCCGACATTCTTGACCTTGTGTGTGCAGGGCTCCTCAAAGTCAAGCAAAACATGTTGAAATGTACTTTTTACTTGGCTACAAGGGGGGGGGGTTCTGAATTTACCACGTTTGGTCAGTGAACTCATTAAGTCACTCCTAAGTTATGCACCATCATGCAAAATCAGCCTGAACTTTTTGGTCGGTGGTAATGTTGCAGAGCGGGGTAAAATATGATCAGTCAAATAGATGTTTGTTCTTTCAGTTATAAACTATATATGTACGATCAATAATCAACCAATAACCCTCTTCGACAGAGGAGAGCGTTAAAAAATACTGGCATAAAGTGAGCTGTTATGGAACTGACGGCTCTTTTCAAACAAGGAGAAAACACAGTTGAAGCTGACCCACATCCTTATATGTTCTAAGAGAAGGTACTGATGAATTTTCCGGGAAAACTCTGAGTCTTGGGGTTTACTTAACCTCTATATTTGGCTTTAGAAGGAGATTAGTACATCCTGCACTTCTGATCTAGTCTGTTGATCTTGACCCTGTGTTTCCACCCCAAAGAGGAGACCCCCTGCTCTCTCAACAATGGCGGCTGCTCCCAGGTCTGTAATGTGGACTCTCAGGAGCGGGCCCAATGTCGCTGCCGATCGGGCTTTCAGCTCCTGGAGGACCGCAGAACCTGCAGAGGTGAGACGAACCCTGAGGAAAGGGATGGAGGCCCCAGTCACGTTTTTACACTGTTTACTTTGAAAGCTGGACCACAGCTCTGTTTACTACTCCAGATTTGCGCAAGGTCAAACAATCAAGTTCTTACTTGATCAAAGTATTGGTGAAAAAACAGCTGTTGGATGTGGGTTTTGTGAAGTAACGGGAAAACTGCAGTTTGCTTTAAAGTTCTTTAGACTTGAGAGTGATAAACATTTGTATATTTACCTGATACTTTTTTTCCCAAAGCATCTTACACTGTGAAGGTTACAATTATTTACCCATTTATACAACTGGGTAATTTTATTGGAGCAATTTAGGGTAAATACCTTGCTCAAGGGTATTACAGCCAGAGATGAAACCTGCAACTTTTGGATCCAAAGGTAGTCGCTCTAACCACTATGCTACCAGGTGTCCCTTGTGTATGTCAACATATTCTGAAGTAACAACTGTCAAAACGAACAAAAAGCCAACCAACATTAACAACCGCTCCTCTCGAGCCTTACCCGCCAACACAGGGTGCAAGGGACACACCCGGGATGGGACGCCAGTCCATTACAAGGCACCACAAGCAGGGCTGGAACCCAAAACCTACCACACAGCAGGCACAGGCCAAACCCACCATGCCGCCACACCCCTAAACAAAAGCAATGTGAGAAAATGTTAAATTAATATAGTGCTTAAGAAGTGCATTGCATGAAGGCGCATATCAGCTGTGGTCTAAGAGATGTCCGAAACCGCATGACCTCTTGTTGGAACTCGTGAGATTTGTATAAAAGTACCACGCTCTAATATGACATTATAATATTATGCCATTTTAAAAGTTATCGTCATTTATTACAGCTACTGGATATCCATGTGTTTTCTATACAGATGTTATGAGCAGATATGTATCTATAGAGTGAATCTGCTAATAATAGGCAGCAGAGGTTTAGCAGTCCACCCTCAGGAGGAGCATAGCATTCTTGTGAGATAAGTACTTCTGCAGCCCTACATCTGTGTAGCAACAGGCCTACAAACAACTCGGGTGGAAAACGTTGTCCGGGTGTTGTTTTGAAATGGGTCATCTGCTCTTCCACTTGTTAGAACTTGCCTGCGATTGTCAGGCAGAGCTCAATGAGGATGTTCATGCGGTCAGGTGACCAGGACCACGGTTTCACCGAGTTCCCTGCGGTGGCCTCGTCCAGCAAATCACTGCATGTTCTCTCTGTGCTGTTGGTTGCCCATCGGTATGGACTTCTCTCGCGTGATGAGTGTAATTTGTTGCCGAAGATCCGCTCGTAAGGTGAATTCTTGTGAACGTAACTCTTAATTACCTTTTATTTAAAAGGGGAAAATAACAATGTAATTGCTGAGCTAGAAAAGTTTTGAGCACATCTACACATCTGAAATTCCTGCCGTATGTTTACAAAACAGAAAATCCAGTCCAAAATCAAGGCTACGAGACACCTTTAAACCCAAGCCCAGATGTTTAAAAACACATTTGTGTGCTTCTTTTTTCTAACCCCCTTCCCCCCGCTTCCTTATCATCATTAAATCTTACTATTATTTTATCTTTCTTGTTCTTAGTTTGTTGTTCTTGGATGGTTTGGTAATTCAGCAAGTGTCGCTGTTGCCTCACAACTCCTTGGCTCTTGGTTCAAATCTCTCAATCTACAAGGATTTTGCATGTTCTCCCTGGGACAGGCTCCAGACCACCATGACCCTGGACTGAACAAGTGATTCATAATGGATGGATTCTGTTGGGTTTTATTGTTGTAATTTGTCGAATACAGATATTTATTGTAAATAAGCGTAGCCTTTGACTTAGGATACATGCAACTTAAAACATCCCGGACTTATGAAGGGCAGCATTTCAACGTTACTGTATTTTTTTAAAGTCCTGATGTTTGGTTGAAACATCTAAGGATGACCGCTGAGCAAATCATTATATTTTGCATTGATTTGGTCAGTGTGTCCACTGTGTTTTATTTACAGAATCACTGTTTTATTTACAGAGCGTTTTGTTTGTGATCCCAGAAAAGAAAAAACAAAATATTTAAAAATGAAAGTGAAAATAATAGCAAAGGATAAAAATACAATACTGTACTGTATATGTATTTATATTATTGTTTTATACTAGTACTATATTAATATGAATAATTTGTGAGATTAGTGAAAAAATATAACAAAGCTGTATTGTACAACATAGTGGGGGGTGCAATGGCGTGGTGGGTTTGACCAGGTCCTGCTCTCCGATGGGTCTAGGGTTCAAGTCTTGCTTGGGGTGCCTTGCGACGGTCCGGTGTCCCACCCTGGGTGTGTCCCCTCCCCCTCCAGCCTTATGCCCTGTGTTGCTGGGTTAGGCTCTGGTTTGCCGCAACCCTGCTTAGGACAAGTGGTTTTGGACTCTGTGTGTGTGTACAAGGTAGTATTCATGTGTGTTTATACATCCTTATGGTTTATATTAGTTAGTTATGTAGGTCTAAAAGCTGTCCTTAGGTCTAGTGTTGCATGTTTATATTTATGCTTATTTTACACAGCACCGTGGTCCTGCGAGACACGACATTTCGTCCCACTGTATGTCCACACATGTAGTGGAATGACAATAAAGCTTGAAAAAAAAAAAAATACAGTGCCTTGCAAAAGGGTTCTAGGTAAATTATGTGCAGACAAAGAACTGATTTTGGCTCTGACAATGTAGTGTTTGAGCAGATGAGAGCATGATAAAAATACTGATGGGAAAAATATGTGTATCATTTGCAATTCAGGCAATGTCAATGACTTTCAAGGGGTGTGAATACTTTTGCAAGGCACCATGTAATACAGCATAAGGGGATTTTCAACTGACAACAAACTCGACTTAGAGTTAGGTCATCGGAGCGGAACCCCGTTGTAAGCAGAGGCCCAACTTTATCTTTACTTTAGAGTGGTAACCATATCTTCATATCTTTCTTTGTTATTGCCAAGCTTTTTGAGAAGCTGCTCACATGCACTATGTGAAATATTGCTTATATTTTTGATGTTAATATTCTGCTAGTTTTTTAATTAACACTACATGACGAGACACAGCATAATTACTGTAATCAGTCATAACCCTTCTCTGCTGAGGTTTTAATACACTGTAATTTGTGACAAATGATTATTAAGTCACGCAAATTCTTTCATAATTGCATAATGTGTTTTTTCATTTTGTTTTGAGTTGATAGTTAAGGCTTATTTTCATCTTTGTTTCATTAATTGACACTTGTGTTTTAGTGAGGCAGTTCTCAGAAGTGTGAGCTGATTGCTCTTTGTGTGAGTTTTAGGGTTCAAGTCACACACTTGACTGTGATTTCTCATAATATGGCTAATATGAGTTATCTGAGTGAAGCCTATGTTCATATATACTATATACGTATATTTATATATACAGTATATATATATATATATATACATATAGAGTATATACTTATATACTGTATATAGTTGCGACGGACTGGCGTCCCGTCCTGGGTATGTCCCCTCCCCCTCCAGCCTTGCTCCCTGTGTTGCCGGTTTAGGCTCCAGCTCCCCGCGACCCTGCTTGGGACAAGCAGCTTCAGTCAATGTGTGTGTATATACTTCTATACAGTTAGGCCCATATGTATAGTTAGTTGGCAAGAAGTGAGACAGCTTTTTGGCTTGTTGATGAAAGATACAACAGTAGGGCCCCCCCCCGAGACTCAAACCTAAGTAAATGCCATGCACCATGGATAGAAGTGTAGGTCCACAGCACACCACTCAGTGTCTTTCCAGAGGTAGATCTCCATTCTTTACCTCTGACAGCTCTGTTCAGTATGTCGTCTCAGATCTGGCTGAAAATGCACACGGAGAGACTAGGCGACCCGTTCGTGTGTCCCAGCGGAACCAGTTCGTTCCACTGTACAGCTCCTTTCCACCACAGTCTCATAGTCTCAAATTGTGCCATAAACCCACTTAATCTGTTAACCTGTTAATGTGGTTTATGTGTGTGTGTGTGTTTCCAGACATAGACGAATGCACAGAGGCAACACATGACTGCCAGCAGACCTGCCTCAACACTTTCGGCTCGTTCGAGTGCCGCTGCGGCCCGGGGTTCCTGCTCTCTAGGGATGGCAGGACCTGCGATGGTGAGGGCACCTTTCCCCGTTTCCTGCTGTGACTCTGGACACTCCTTTAATAAACTCAACTGAGCCTGACGTTCTGCTACAATGTGAAGCTGCGGGGAAATAAAGCTCAGTTTTTCTGCAAAACGTCAAGCAGTTCGTGGCCGGGAGGACACCAGATTTTCCCCATCGTGCCCTTTAACCTTCTGTTCTGGAATGACTTTGGAGCATAGTTGGTGTAATCACACCGCCGTTTGTCATTTGAGGAAGGGAGGCTGTCACGCCCCGACTGCAACGCTGCAATCCTCTTCCCAGATAGGAACGAGTGTGCGGTGGGCAACGGCGGCTGTGCCCACCGCTGTGCCAACACTGCCGGCACCTTCCGCTGCTTCTGCAGGGCCGGATTCCAGCTTGCACATGACCTGGCCGCTTGTCAAGGTATTGGAGGCGTGTTCCCCAAAAAGGCTCTGCGCTGTCTCCCACCGCTTTTACTCAGCTATAAAAAGCCAACCAAACCATACCTATTGTTGGACACAGAGTAATATAGCTCTAATCTTGAATTTATTGTATTTTTATGTAATTATTATGTAATATTTATACTCATGTTATGCATTTCGTTACAGCAACAACTTGCAGCGCAAAACCCTTACAATTATTTACCCATTTTCACCATTGGGTAATTTTTTCTGTATCAATTCAGGTGTAGGTACCTCGATTAAGGGTACTACAGCATCCTTAGTATCCTTGGGGTGGCATGGTATCACAGCACCTGGGTGGTTCAAGAGGACATGGGTTCGATCCCTGCTAAGTCTGTGTGGAGTTTGCATGTTCTCCCCGTGACTACATGGGTTTCCTCCAGGTGCTCTGGTTTCCTCCCACAGTCCAAAGACATGCTGTTCAGGTTCCCCCATAGTATGTGAGTGACACCGAGAGGGTGTGTTCCACTGATGTATGGATGAGTGACCCAGTGTAAGTGGTGTATCTAGCAGTGTAAGTCACCACAGTGAATAAGGTGTGTGGGCTGATACCACTATATAGAATTCATTGGAAGTTGCTTTGGAGAAAAGCATTTGCTAAATAAGTAAATGTACAGCAGGAGGTAGGATTCAAACCCAGTCTTACATACTATACCTGTATTACACTATACAATACATAACCAAAGATCGTGAAAAATGAAGTAATGCAGTTCAGCACAGTTTATACTGTATATTATAGCGTCAGCCTTTTTTTCTCTCAACACCCCCCGTGTTTCTCTCTCCCCAGATATAGATGAGTGCCTGCTGCCCCTGAGTGTAGCCAGCTGCTTGTTTGGCTGCATCAACATAGAAGGAAGCTACCGATGCCATTGCCCCGAGGGGTACCGTCTGGCTGCAGACGGTCACTGCATAGGTCAGACAGCATCCATTCTGGATTAATCCCCCTGGGCTTGGTATACCGCATCTAATGCTCGCTCACCCTGCTCTCTGATGGGCACAGATATCGACGAGTGTGCCGAGAGCAGCGGGAGGGGCCTGTGCGCAATGGAGTGCCGCAACATGCCCGGATCCTTCCGCTGCTCCTGCGCCTACGGCTACGTGCTGGCAGGCGATGGGCGCTCCTGTGTTGCCGAGTGTCCTGCCGGGTACCGCAAAAACCGTGATGGCAACACAGGCATGGGACGCTGCACTGGTGGGTGCCGTGCGTCAGCTGTGCTCAGCAATAAAACTGAGTTTTCATATTTTGGCCCACAGATGGCCTGCTAGTGAAGGAAATTTAAATCACTTCTCCAAAGCAACTTACAATTATTCCATCTTTTATACAGCTGAGTAAATTGCACTGTAGTAGTTCAGGGTAAGCACATCGTTCAGAGAAACGCAGCAGCAGGTGGGACTCAAGCAGGGGTCCTTTGAGTGCAAGGCGGCAGCTCCAATCACCGCATCTGGTGTCCACATGCTGCCACCGCGCCACGGAAGGTGCAGTCAAGAAGTGGAGCGTTGCTCCTTTGAGCAGTTTTCAACCTAAATCCTTTTTGTATGCAATAGAAGATCAACAGAAATGTATGCTTTAGAAGATAAAGCTTTTTGTCTGAGAAAATAATGTAAACTTTCGCACTGGATCTGGTTTGTCTTGAATAACTTGTACCGCAGTGAGCGTTGCAGGAAAGAAGCAACGCGTCCTGCTTCAGCGCTCACTCTCACTTCTGCAGACATCGACGAGTGCCAGGAGGTTGGCTTGGCTCAGCGCAGGTGCGAGTGGAAGTGTGTGAACCTCCCAGGATCCCACCGCTGCATCTGCCCGCGCGGTTACAGGCTGGACCCTGACGGACATCAGTGCAAAGGTGGGCACCTGGACATACCCTGCTGCTTACAGTCAGGCCATCGTTGACCTCACACAAATATTGCATAAAACCAGAGCCGAACGTTGCGTACCCTGGAGCACTTCGCATGGGGAAAAAATAACACTCACTGTAGGGGGGTGATCTGGATACATTTTACAGCAAAAAAGTCATTTTTTTCCCTCATTTAAGCTTTAATATCAGTGTAACTGAAAGGGAGAGAAATAGCCTGATCTCTTACATTTCATTCAGCTGCTCCTTTCCTTTGCAGATATCAATGAGTGCCAGTCTGGGAACGGAGGGTGTTCTCACGCCTGCATAAACTATAAAGGCGGATACAAGTGTGTCTGTCCAGAATCCCACCGCTTTGCCTCCTTCAGCAGAAAAAAGTGCCGGTCCATCCATTAGCATGTTCCATAGTATGTATGATTTTATACATGATTTTATTCATTGTCAGCTCACCCTGATTTCCTGAGCCATCGGCAGATGGCACCCTGCTGCTGAACCACAGGTTCCCTCTTAAGACATCTGCCAAAAAAAGAAGGAAAAGTCCAAAAATACAAACCTCATGACCTGTAACAGAAGCGCTTTCTGAAAACAAAGTATTAATTTTTTTACCGTGGTCTATATTTATGCTTCAAAGGCTGTGTTGCTTAGTAACGCCCTGGTCACAGAAGTAAAGATTGAAAAGCCAGGTAGACTTTTTTTTTTTTCCCCATAGATGTTCTTGCTGTCTGCAAAACTCCTGCTGTAAATATGTTAGCGAAGAATGTTCACTTCCAAATGTGTGTAGTCGTCACAAATAATTGTAACAAATACCAGTAATACTTCAGCAACTGAATACATTTATTACACTTTTATACATTTTGAATAGAATAATGCAACATAATAGCTTTTTCAGAATATTTATCTGTATTAAGAGAGATATGAACTGCTTCAGCATGTCAGCCAATAGAATCCATACTAGACTTTACTTACAAAGGTTAGGATTTTGTCATTTTTGTCTATGTAATTAAACCCAGAAGATGGAAAAGTTAACCGTGTTCAACCCTGTTAACCGTTTGCTCGGATGATCTCTTTGTAAACAACTGAACCGGCACTTCTGAGCACCGGCAGCGAGCCCTCGGTCATTTATTAACGGTCAACAGCACATTACTGCTCTCAAAGGACACACAGCCATGCAGTTTTACCCTTTGCCAAAGCTGAGCTGTACAGATAAATACTTAATTTGAACCGCACTGCCTTGATGCGCATTATCATTTTTAACGTCCAACACCAAGCAGAATATCATAGGAGTGGAGGCAATCCAGTACCTGCCACTACTCAGGGTGGTTCGAAACCCAAAAGCACCCATGTGGTACTCGACGGTGAAGCGTACAACGGATCACGTGTTGCTCTGCCCCAGAAAACAAAATGCATTTTTTGAGCACGGAGATGGGAAAGATGTTTTTATTTCCAGGACAAACTAGGAAGCATACACAGACATGGTAAATGGATAAATAATACAGTAAAACTGACAATAACCAAACCCGTGAAGACGAGAGCGAGCATGTTCCTCGGCATAATGCAATATGTATCACAAACGCACAGCTTGGTCTGTTCAAACACAGGTGATCGCTGGTCATGTGCTGTGGTACAAGCGACTTAATTATACATGCAGAGAATGTATTTTCCTCAGTTATGTGCCCTGATGGGGGATGATGGTAGTGTAACAAAGACTCATTCAAGACATCTATTGCAAATGTTGACAAATGCAGGAATTGGAGCTTCAAGCTGATTTAAAAATGAAAACAGAATTAACACAAAAGAATGGGGGGGGGGGGGGGGGGAACTGCATTCCTCCACAAAAAAAAGGGAATTTGTCAGTCCTCTGGTGTTACCCCTCATAAACATTAAAAAAAAAAACAGGTTTTTCTTCAGTATGAACAAAGCAGTTGAGGTTATTTAAGGAAGGGTCTGGTCCCATTCAAGTAAAAGGTGGTACCCAGGTCAGCTAAAGCAGCTGTAAAACACTGGACCTCAGAACTGTAACATTGGCTTATGTGATCCCGGTCTGAATGAGTGAAGCTGAGCCACCAAAACCCGGAAATGTTTTCTGTTACTCCAAGCACCGTATAATATTATAACAAATCAATAAAAGGAGCACGTGAACACACGACAAAAAGTTACTAGAATACTGACAAACCTCAAGGCACAGAAACACACAAACACACAGCTAATTACATAAAAACGAAGTCCAAAATAATACAGTGTGCATTCATTCTCTGTCTTTACAGCTATAAATAAGAATTACACCCTATAACAATTACGTGATAACAAGGACAGGCAGTTGACTAATTCCTTATCATTTATATGACACGTTATTCATTTTTCCTAAAACAGCCAAAACGTGATTGCACAGTATGAGAATAATTTAATAAATCATTTTAATTTAATATTACTCTTTAGAACCGAAGACAAAATAAATAATTTTTAAATATTATCAGTACCTAACTGTAAAGCTTAAAAATAATGTGCTACTAAGATTAACAGATAAAATTAAATAAAATATTCATTATTTTAATTATGACATGGTGTGCAGTGCTGTACTGGGACATAAAAGGACCTGAAGTAAGGTAGTAGTGCTTTAAAACGTTCCAAAAACATTTCTGCCTTTCTACTGCATCAGGCAGCTGGTGTTGGGCAGGAAGTCTTGGACATACGAGACCACGGCCTTGGAGAGGTACGTCATGGTGCCGAAGCGGCCACTGGGGGCGCTGTCATAGAAGAGGTTACAGATGCCTGTGGCAGGGTCCTGTTCCAGGAAGACCTCGTTGGCACCATGAGATTTCTAGAGTAAAAGGGGGGTGGGGCTTGTCAACCTTCCCTGCCATCCCTTGACCTGACTGATGTTCATAGGCAGTATGCTTGACCGAAAGAGCTCACAGCATTGGAGAAGGGGGAGGAAAAAAAAAAAACTTTCCCATTACATTTTCTTGAGTGAGCTTTGTATTTAATAGATATATTATGCAATCATTTCAACTTATGTGTATGAAACAGGTTCTAAAATCTTAACTCAAAAATAAGCTAATGAAATTCAAAATATTCTTTGCTACAACTGCAAAACAATGTCTCTGTGGAGCCTCATTACGGCAACATGGAAATCCAGTCATCCAAATTTCACCATTTCAGCAGTTACCAGGACTGAAGGTAACCACTGATGGTTGAGTGTGGCTATGAGAGCGCTGCAGCGGCAGTACCTGGTCCTGGCGGAAGAGCTCATTGGCCATGTGGACGATGCGGTCAACGTACACGATGGCGCCGATGCTCTGAACATCCACGTCTGCCACAAGGGTGAGGACCATGATGGCCTCCACCAGCAGCTGTCTGTACTCGGGCTGGGGGATGTGGTTGAGCACGGACTCCACGTGGACGGCGAACTTGATCTCACCCTCTGTCATCTGCACGGTCGGAACCAGATGAAATGGAGGTTCAGCTCGAGTGCTTAGAGGAAACCCATGCGAACACGGGAGAAGGTGACTGAGCAGATATCGAACCCACACTGAATCGCACGGGCTGTGCGACTCCACCATGCGGAGAGCGGGAAAGAACAGCATGAGGCTCATTTTCAACATCCGTTCGACCGTCTCTCAACTTGTTCACTTCGTTTGCATTCTTTTCATCGATTTCTTTACTCTTCTGCATTTTTTGCATTAAAGGTTGAATTAATACATTTAACTGATGCTTTACTCCAAAGCAACTTACAATGTTAAGGTTACAGTTATTACAAGCTTATAATTATTTACCCATTTATACAGCTGGGTAATTTTACTAGTGCAATTTAGGGTAAGTACCTTGTTCAAAGGTACTTCAGCCAGAGGTAGGGAGTGAACCTACAACCTTCGGATCCAAAGGCAGCAGCTCTAACCACTACACTACCAGCTGGCCATACTTACATACGCAATGAGTATCAAAAGCATGCAAGTAAGTATAAATATATAAATAATTACCACCCCAAGGAAAGGGAGGAACAGAGGTGGTTTGCAAATGCAGAAGAAAGTACTGGAAAAACATTTTTTGTTCCCTTACTTTGTAAACCATGAAAATGGCCAAAATGAGTCGAGTCGACTCAATTGTGCGTCCAAGTACGGATCTTTTGCTTGCGAACATTTGTTAAATATTTCCTGTTTAAGAGCTACAAAAGCACTAAAGGGGCAGGTACACACACAGTATCAGAGAAATTAAAGAAGAAACTGCCTTCTTAACATTAGTTATCATAACACAAAGTAACTAATGCAGTAATCTAGTATGTCCATTTTATTGGGACTTGGTGATATTTTAATCATATATTGGTGTCAGTATTGGGGCTCAGGAAGACATGAAAAAGTTTCCCTTGAAAACTAATGTTCATTGTTTATAATTAAAAAATTTCTGAATTATGAGAATTTACCTTACAAAGGGATTTTCAGAAATACATTATCTACTTAAGGTGAGGAAGACTAGTATTATTATTATTATTACTACTACTACTACTGCTAATTTAGCTGATGCTTTCCTCCAAAGCAGCTTGCATTGTTAGGTAATGTTACTAAGCTCCTTTAAATAATTTTGCTGTTTATATGGTTGCATAACTTTTTACTGGAGCAATAATTATGTTGATCAAGGGCACTACAGTGGGGAGTGGGATTCAAACACTGGTCCTCTGACTGTAAAGGAAAAGGCTCTGACCACTGTGCTAGCTGTGGATGGATGCAATGGATTTAATACTGCAGGGACTTATGTTAAGAACCTTACTGAAGTACACCAGGGTCCTTCTTCAGAACTCCAAATTATGAACTCTCAGATTAGATGACCGTATCCTTCAGCAGGAAGCTTCAGATAGCTGCTATACTACCAGCTGTAGTAAGGTGTGGTGTACCTCTGGTAGCTGTGGGCATCACAGGGTACGGCAGGGTACCTCACGGGTGGTGGAGGAGGGCAGCACATAGCCGTCGATGGACAGGCCATGGCACTTCTGAAGGATCTTCCACACTTTCTGGTAGAAGCCCATAGGCACCCGGTTGATAGCACCATCCAGCCGCCGCCGCCTCAGCCACTGGCCCTGGCGCTCCTCCCACTGTAGGGGCCCGACCCCAGGGCCCGTGGGGGACTGGGCACCACTGGGCGTTGAGGGGCTGCTGCACCTCTGTATAACACATTCACACACACAGTTTAACAGGCCACACTCCCCTCTGCACACATCTCTAATTCACAGCAGTTCTGTGTTTTCACATCCAGATTCATTGGGCGTATTTTTTTATTCAAATTTTTTTTTTTTTTTTTTTTTTTTGAGAATCTCCACATCCAAGCCTCTTGTTACGGTCCATACAATTTCAGTGTATTTTACTCTTTAAATCTTTAAAAAAATGAGGCTAACAATTTGCTATTTTCTTCCACAAGTGAAGAAAACTCTTCTGTATGACTGATTAACACCACCGCCAAAGCGAAGGATACTCAAACATACGCATGCTAACTCAGCTCCATTCGGCAGGCAGGAAAGGCAAGCACTGATTCATCCAGGCATGCAGAGATTGCATCTTGTCCAGATACTATAGAGATATACTACATAAAACATTTGCATGAAGCATGAATGGCAGACATATGGAGACTGGAAATCAACAAATAATGGCTACAAAATACACTAAATATACGCTGCGCTTCTAGGCTCTTTTCACCTTGGAATGTTTTTTTTTTTAATGTTTAATTTTAACTCGGCTTTTCCACAGCTTAGACATCTCAACAGGATCATGTGCTTAAGGAAATGTTCCCAGTCCTGTTCTTCAGAAATCTGACTCAACCGAAGCTTTGTGGAAGTCAGGCAGACTTAGGTTGTCAAGGAAACACAAACGAATGTTAGAAAAGAAACCACAAGGCGAGTGGCTTCTACCTGGACCCACCTGTGTTTTTGCTGGCAATGAAGCCCTAATCCAGACAGGACAATAACATCTAATTTTTTGAACAGAGTATATATCTCTTTCTGTCAACATTCCCCAGTGATCGGTTGAGGGCTTTCAACCTCGATCTTCTCTATCTACTTTTCCTCCCCTCAACTGAACCAATGTCTTTGAATTAGCACACAGACTACCTCCCAACTGTAGAGGTTAGTCAAATGGGCATTTACCGTGGAGCGTGGTGAGGTGGCGGTGCTGCTGATGGAATAACCACTGGAAAACATCTACAAGGGAATGAGATGGAAAGAATGAGGTCGCTAGGCAAAATGGACACAGGTGAGCAGAGGAAGACCCCAACTCAGTCTCCCGCTCAGACTGACCATGACATCATCAAATATCTTGACGTGAAAACAGAACCAGACAATGGCATTGCTTTGGGAAAAGATCGAGAAAAGCAACTGAAAAACCAAATGCAAGCCAAAGCAGTCTAGATCTCAGTGCAGACACACAGCTCAAAATGTCAGAAATGCTGTTAGCGTCAGTCCAAGCGAAAGATTGGCACGCGACAAAATCACAAAAGGAAGCCATCTGAGATACAGTCAGCACGCCAAAAAAAAAGCAAACTAATAATTGTCTTGGTAAGCATCGTAGTAAACTTGAAGAGGGGGGCAGCTCAGAAGACAGGCTGGGAGTAATTTCGAGGGGAAAAAAAAAACAGAAGGAAATGGTTCTCTACAAGTTTAGCATACAAGAAGGTCTAGTCTAACCTAACATGGAGAGGAAGGACAGAGTTGTGGATTAGTTTTGCTCATATTCTCTGTACGGGTAAGGCAGCTAGTGCAAGCATTAATAGGTAGGAAAACATGCTTGGGTGCACTGCAACAAACTCAACCCACACTCATTGGTCTGGAGTCATCGAGCTGGAAGCAAAGTAAGCAAGACACAGTTATTAAAAACAGCTAGCCCCACTGTACCCACCAGAATCAATAAAGTGCAAAGACACCAAGACCCCATTACTGAGCCAAACACCATCTTCCACAGCCTCTAACATGCAATGTTTGTATTTTCCCATAATTCCCCAAAACATACACATACAAAATTCAGTTTACGTTAAAGTATAGCTACCATCTTGTTGCTGAAAACTTAAGGTCATTTCACTGACCTTTCATTTGAAAAAGAATATATATTTTCCATGGCTTCTTTACATACAATGTGTATTTTTTGCAGTGAGTCCCCAAACACGTGAAATGAAGTTCATAGTCATCTATTGTTAAGATGTAGTTATCGTTCAAGCCCTCTACTCACATAGTCCTGAATTGGAGTACAATCGAAACAAGGATCTAATTCAGATTTCTCAAAGCTCATCTTTCCTTCTCTTCAGATCATAGGTGTGAGGGGTTATGTTGGACCTACCTGTTTCACCTCAGTCTTCATCTTGCTGATCCCAGTGCGCTCGGTCTTGGTGGCCCCAGTGTGGCCCAGCTCACGGATGGATATGGCTGGACTGGTGGCAGAGGACTCAACAGCACGCACTTGTGTGTAAGAACAGGCAAGACGGCAACTTGAGAACCACACTGACCAACAGCACAACTCTTAAGGCCATCATTGACTACACTGTCAGCTTATTAAGGGCTAAAGTGTCTAAATTTCCCTGAAGATTTCAATGGCCACTGGCAAAACCAAAGAGCAGAAAAGAAGTTAAGTCAAGCCTGGATGAGACCTTCCATCCTTGGAGCACAAAGGCATGACACATGTTTTTTGCTTACCATGGCACCTGGATACCATCAGACTAGTCAAAGATGGTACTCACTGCTTCTTTCCACCCCAAATTCCTTCCCACTGAAGATGTGGTGTAGCAGGTTCTTCATGTCTGAAGGACTCAGGTTCATCAAACTTTCTGACGCTTCCTCCCCTGCAAAACAGTGTGAACTTTGTATGTTTTCTCAGCATGTGTACACTTTGTACAATCTATGAAACTGACATCACAAAGACCTACAAATGTAGACACAATAGAATGGGATTTTTTTTTCTCCTGTCCAGTACACTGTGTCAGCAGAAGTCCTACCGGAGCAGTTGAGACTGCGGGCCAGCTCGGTGGCCATCACCTGCATGATGAGGCCAATGCGCAATCGAAGCATGTCCCCGAAGAGCGCTGGCTGTGACCGGACATACATGGCCAGATAGACCATAATCTCCTGAAGCGGGATGAAGACACAGGCCACAGAGGGTTATCTAAGACATTCAATAGGCAGCTGGAAAAGAGCCATTTAATACTGTCCAGTGAAATTTATAGCTGAGCTTATGCATCTGTAATATAAACATTCAGTGAGGTGAGAAAGACTTTTTCCCCAAAAATCCACTTTTAACATGCCACTCCCTTGCATGCATAGTATCCTTTAGTACCAGCAACTGACCAGATCTGTGTCCAACCAACCTGAGTGAGAACCGCTATGCTGATATCCTGCCCACTGGCCTCATAGATCAGGTTACTGAGCTCCTCGGGAGGCAGAGGGCTAGAAGCCAAAGACAGAGGGGGCAGGTGGGTAGGGAACTGTTAGCATATGGAAATCTCAGCTCACCCTACCAGCCAGTACAATATCATAGCACAGAAACTCTGTCATGCAGGTGAACTCACAAGGTGATATGATGTCAAGCCACTACTGGGACCAAATTAATCGTGCTACTTACTACCAGGACTCTTCCAAAATGAAAATATGCCTTTCACAAACAAACTCGTTGACTAGTTTAGACCTAGCTTTTTTTTTTTTTTAGAAACATCAGCAAGTCAAGGGGAAAGAGAAGAGAGCTGGCCTTGGAGTCCATGCGTTTTTTTCTTCTACATGAGCCTTAGCAGTCTGACTTCCTCTCCTCTGCTGCCTTCTGGCTTTTCCCAACAGTTTCTAATCAGTAGTTATTAATTATGCTGTTTGTTGTAAATCCCTGCTGTGCTTTTGACATTCTGTGTTTCTGTGTACTCTGAGGCAACCTGTTGGGAGGAGTTGAAAATAAATGGAAAAAAACTGAATGCCACAGTGGCACTGAGAACATCCATTTCTCCTGTGAGGCAAGGAGAAACAGGAAGAGCCCCCCACTAGTGAATTATGAACTGTATCTGGAAGGTTAGAACAAATTCAAAGCTTGCAAGGAGAAGGGTTACACAGTAATGACTTAGTTGTCCTTTACAGCCATGCCAGGGTGGGGGGTCATGACCTTACACTGTGATGACCTTCTCCCTGGGTTCAGGGGGTAACCCCACCGTCAGCTGCTTGTGGTGGGAAATGAGGTCTGTGCAGGCCTGCAGAGACATAGTCACACCAGTTCTGTCATCCCCCTCTTGAACAAGGAACAGCAGTCAACCTCATGTCAAACCATGCAGAGTGTAACAAGCAGACCGGGTTGACACTGACTCATTCATCTCTATTGGGTACATCTGTACAGTGTCTGTACGTTTCAATCAACATTTACTGCTCCTAAACCACCTTAAGACCTTAAACAGACTCATTCAGCAGTTTTAAAGTGTTTGGATCGTGAGCTGAGGACTAAATCTGACCCTACATGTGCTACCCACTGGGATCTACACTCTACCTCAGTCAGATATGGGCAGAGCTCCTCACCTCTGCCAACACTTCCACCCTCTTGCGCAGTATCCCGGAGATGTAGCGGATGAGACCCCATTCCTTAGAGTGCCCTGCCTTGGCATAGAGCTCTTCAAGGAGGGATCGAACGGTGGCGCCACCCTGCCCCAGGTCCACCAGCCAGTCAGCACCCCTGTTCCAAAAAGACAGGCTACCTAAGAATGGGGTTTTTCTTGCCTTGATGCACCAACAAGAGGTTACCCATCAGCCAGCTGGAGGTAAACTACGAATCAGTTACTTGTTCTGTTGCACTTACATTAATATTCATTCATTTAGGGTACTTTAATTTATTCTGGCAGTCTAGTGAGATGAATAGTGTTCGTTCTATTTAAATGGGCTTTTTTTTCCTAAAAAAAAAAAAAAAAAAAAAAAAAAAAAAAAAAAACAGATTTGTCATCCTCAATTTCCTGGTTAAACCAGGTCCACGTACGTTGCATTCATTCATTTTATTGATTCAAAATTGAAAAACAAAATGCAAATTACAATGCCTTCATTTGTGTTTTGTTTTGAAAATAGTGAATTAACTGTTTAAAAACCATTTTTTGCTCAAAATGTAAAATATGCCTCATTTATTGTTACTTGCAGTCTTATTTTTTGACTTTGAGTTATTTCGTTCTGTGGTATTCTCGAACAACTCGGATGTAAGCGAATTGAAACCGCACATCAGCGGCTTCATCGAACATGCTGGCTTTGCTCCAAGTTAATACGGATCACAAGGTGCTTTTCAAAAGCAGCAAGAGAGTGACAGTAAGGGAGGAGGACAAAATGTCCACCGAGAAAATCGGCAGGATTTTTCAGGTGCTACTTCCTAAGAATCTTATTACTAATTAAGCGCAGATGTTAAAAGTACCGGGGGGGGCGCGGTGGGTTGGACTGGGTCCTGCTCTCCGGTGGGTCTGGGGTTTGAGTCCCGCCTAGGGTGCCTTGCGATGAACTGGAGTCCCGTCCTGGGTGTGGCCCCTCCCCTCCGGCCTTTCGCCCTGTGATGCTGGGTTAGGCTCTGGCTCCCCGCGATCCCGTATGGGACAAGCGGCTCAGACAATGTGTGTGTGTGTGTTAAAAGGACCATGACATTCTAGCTGGCTAGTGGCGGTAGAGTAAAATGAGATGTATGTTTCATTCATCATATTTGGTATTGTGAAATTTTGATTTCTCCTCTTTGTATGATTAAACAGAAAAAGAAAATAAACAAGTCCTTTTCTTTTTTGAGTGTGCTAAGAAACAAAAAGCCTTTTCTCAGTTTTCTGCTTTCAATATTAATTCAAAAAACAAATGAAGGCATTGTAATTTGCATTTTGTTTTTCAATTTCAAATCAAAAAAACGAATGAACGCAACATACACGGATCAAATCAGAATCTTAATTTTTTTTTGATTGAGTTATGGCATTTAAGCTGATTACTCTTACATACATACATACACACACACACACACACACACACACACACACATTTTCAGAACCGCTTGTCCCATACGGGGCCACGGGGAACCGAAGCCCAACCCGGCAACACAGGGCGTAAGGCCGGAGGGGGAAGGGGACACACCCAGGACGGGACGCCAGTCCGCCGCAAGGCACCCCAAGCAGGATTCGAACCCCAGACCCACTGGAGAGCAGGACTGCGGTCCAACCCACTGCGCCACTGCACCCCCTCTACTCTTACATACTTGGCAAGGAAATGTATTTTAATACTATGGTATTACAGACACCCCTGAAGTTAACCCCCTGTAAATATGTGGATGACCAAAGTGATCCATGTCCTTCAAGGGCAAGACAACTCTAACCACTACACCACTTATTTCCTACATTCGTGTACATGCTCTTGAAACGCTCAGTCTTGGTCAACAGGTAGAGACTCAAGCTAGACGTGTACTCTAGATTTGTCTAAAAAAATTAAATATTTGTGGAATTTAATAAGTGACCTCATAGCACACTAAGCAGACTTCAGGAGTCTTGGATATCGCTTAGCTATCCAGCCCCTTTAGCTACCATAGAACCAGCCAGTGTCTTCTTAGCTTAATGTCTTTCTGCTAGACTGTTAGGAGTGCTGTCCAACAAACTCAAGATATCTTTGAAAAATCCGTCTCTTAAACAAATCATTAACTTTAAAAACCGTCTCACTTCATCACATAGAGGATGTAGAGGATGTCTGCCTGGTCCTGGAGGGTGGGACACTCCTTCAACTGCCTGACCAGGGATGCGAAGTCCGTGTTGCCATGGGCATCACGGGGCAGGTGCAGGTCAACACTATGAGCCTGATGGGACACGCATATCAACACACACTGCGTCACTTGGCCCTTATCAATAACAATAGGGTTGTCCATTTTTGCACAGATTATACAGATTTCTCAGTTCTTAAACAGTAAACTCAGTTCTGGATGAGCTGAATGCAGAATCTGAGGTCAGGGGCATATTTTATTATACAAATTCTGATATGCTGAAGTGGGATGAAAATCTGCACTCATAATGTACTGGATTTCCAAAATAAGAGTGTAAAACCACATGTGAAACACTAAGACGACCACTCACCTTGGCATGAAGGTGGTGGTGATGGTGGTGGTGTTGGTGTTGGTGTTGGTGAGGGTGGGGGACATGGAGAAGGTTCAGTGACTTGCGATGTTTACTCAGAATGGGAGTGACTGGCAGATACATGGACGCCTCTGGAACAAAAAAAAAAAATATGACAGAACATGACACCTTCAAAACTCTTTGCTGAGGGTTGGTGGCACCATGGCACGTGGTGCGAATAAAACCAGAATGTTAATTTCATCGTTACAACTCTTAAAAATATCAACCAAAACCAACCTGTAGTCCGGTAAGCCTTAAATAATCACTTTTTTTTTTTTTTTTACGATGTCTTAGACAGCCAGGTCACGGACAAATAAACAGGTAAAAATGAAATACATTTACGAAAAGCACGAGGACACCACATATACAACTGTCCTACCGTTCTAATATTTGAATTTTTCTTGACTATTGCTTTGGCTTGTCTAGGCAAGGAAAGTAAGACAGGAGATGCTGTTTGTAGATCCTGTACAAAGAGGAGCAGGCTTACGGGGCATTTTCAGTCCCTGAACCTGGGCCATGAAGGACAGGATGTCACGGGTGGTGTGCTCAGCGCTGAAGACATGCTGCTGCCCCCTCTGGATGGGAGGGAGATTGCACTTGTGCGCTGTGCTCTGTAGCAGTTGGGTGAGGTACTGATCAAACATGTCCTTTGGAACATCTGAGGGTGCACAAAACCACAGTCCAGTGATCGCCATCACAAAGACAGCATTAGCGCACTCCTCCAACTGGCTTATGCAAACTGTAATAAACTGAAATGCAATGTGCGATTTCATTTTGACAAAATTGCGCGTTTCCCACGCATTTGCTTCTTATATAAAATGTCACAAAACAGTCGAGCATCTATACAGCATAAAAATATATCACCAATGTACAGTTCATCTGCACATGACTGTACCTTGGGCGACTGGATACTGGAACAATAGGCGAAAGAAGGATTTTTTTAAATATTATTTTCCAGAATTTACAGAAAATAACTGGCAAATTCTAAATTATTTTAAAAAAATTCAATATCCAAGTGATTTACCTGCATACATTTTTTTTTTTTAATATAAAATAAACAAGGGATGGGTGAACACTGGAATGACCAGTCAACTGCTTGACCGGACCCCAACTGCTTTGACGTTGGTCAGGTCACCCAAGAATGAACTGTACTGATAATGTACTGCATGGTTCTTAAGAGAGGAAAACAGTGTGTCTAATAACTTTAATATAGTTTTTGAGGCCTAGAGTAGTTGCTCAGCTGTGGTAT
The DNA here is from genome assembly GCF_900964775.1 of Scleropages formosus. Lineage (NCBI taxonomy): Eukaryota > Metazoa > Chordata > Actinopteri > Osteoglossiformes > Osteoglossidae > Scleropages > Scleropages formosus. The sequence goes on along the minus strand of NC_041806.1, from coordinate 20,946,447 downwards.
TTCTTCGCTGATCTCTTTTCCAGGCCTCAGTGTGAGAGGCTCCAGGAGGGTCATTACTGCAGGTCTCGCCATAAATCAGAACAGACTGGCGCATAAGCCCAGACAGAAGGGAGATGAATAAAAACAGACATGGAAGATACACCGACTGAACCTCAAATACACACACAAACACACACGCTTCCTGCTGACAGTGTGCTTGTTATGAACACGACTCACCTGTTAAGTTTTTGCTTGTTCTTTTGACAGCTGTTCCTATAACCCATTTTATGGATTAAGCTATGTGCTTGCAAGACATCAGAGAAACTGCTTTACATTTTTATGGGATGTGGCACAAGTTTGTTTTAGCACCTGCGGGTAAGAGCAGTTGGATGAAACGTGAGGCTCAATGGAGGTACCTTGTGACAAGCTGCTGTCACAGACACCCTCAAAGCCTTCATCGTCTTCCTCTTCCTCTTCCTCATCCTGCAGATCCTCATCTGTGTCCAGGAAGCTGAGATGCGTGTGAAAGGAGGTGGTGAGGAAGCTGGACAGCTTACCCATCTGCACCCTATGGAGCAAACAAGAGAGGGGTTGACACCATGGTACACTCAACAGTGCATACTAAGCACCGCCACCCTCACGGAAACTGACTCTTCAACAGAATCATGACTTGGACTTTCTACGAAGCTCTGTTTGTTCGTAAATCCAACCATTATGTCAATCAATGAAGATGTAACAGAATTTCCTTGATGTTTTTGTCATGAGTTAGACTGTGTTAAAACCTCAGATAAAACTATACTCATTCAAACTAACAATCATTAACCACTTGTCAAAGTCAGGGTTGCAATGGTTCAGAGTTTGTCTCAGCAGCACAGGGTACATTCCAGACAGAATACTAGTCTATTGCAGGATAGTTATACACAGAACTTTTATTACTTTTTATTAACAGCTGTAAGTTGGTGGGATGTCCCAAGGACATGAAGAGGACCAGCTGCTGCCACTTAAAGACAATCAACAAGGAATTTAAAGCAGCTGCTCTGACAATTCCAGAGAGATCTAGTGTGAGGGAACTGTTTTAACTGGACCCAGGGTCAAATGTTTTCAATTCCTTTGTTTTTGTTGGTCAGTTTTTGCTTTTGTTTTTAAGCTGCCAAAAGAGCCACATCCCCAGTTTAGTTGTGATTTATGTTGCAGCAATAAAGCCTGTCTTGGTGGTGAAACATGCTGCCCAATGTCTTTGTCCTGCCCATGTGACCACTTCCGAGCCACAACAAATAATTTTTGAAAGCGGACAAAAAAAAAAAAACAATTAAAATAAATACACTGAAAAATCGTAGTTGTATTCTCAGAAATTTATGACTTGCAACAAAAACTTGCAACAAGAGGACTCAGCGTACTGCACTTTGCTTCGCTTCTGCACTCCACTTTGACTGGGATCTGCAACCCTCCCAGGAGGCCTGGTGAGTGGTGAGATAGTTAATGAAAACTAATTTAGAAGCGACTACTGAATTTTACAACTCCATCAATTGTGAAACCTGAAAATGAGCCCTGCTACTTGTGCTCGCCTCGCAGCAGACATGCCGTAAAACAGGGTCTGTCTTTTCAATAAGGCATGGAGCAGAATAAGCACTTCCACTTCCTGTGGAACAGAGACAAGACGCGTCTTGCCAGCTTGCTTGCCAAAGAAATCAAGGAAGCTACCGGAAAAGGGAATGCAGTGAGAGTCATGGCATATTTTCATATAGGGTTTAATCCAGTCCCCATAGGAAACATGGTACGAGTCTTGTGGGAGATGCCTAACAGCAGGGTGGTCAGTTTATTTACTGAAATAAACCATCTCAGGCCACTCCTGGCCTGTGAAGATTAATACATGTCGAAAGGGGCTTAGTGACCTTGCGCCTCCGAAGTATCCATCCTGCAGCTTTTGTACGGTGGCAAGCACGGAGGGGTCGATGGTCTCTCCATCCTCCACTGAAAGAGATCAGATGTGACTTCCTGGGGTGCTGCTCAAACTCAGCAGTGACAATCCCAGCAGGACCATAAGATGACATGAGGACAGCACAAAATCCCCAAAATTCAGTCGACAGACAATGTTAGAAGCTAGTTTCAGTGATCGAAAAGCTTCAGGTGTCTGATGTTTGACCACAGTAGGTACAGGACAAGTGCTCCTTACGCAGCATGCTGTGGGTGATGGGGAAGGTGAGGGTGGGGCGCCCAGTCATCCTCCAGCAGGAAGACAGGTAGGCCAGCTCCGTGCGCAGCATCTCCATGATCATCTGGTTGTCCAGAGCCAGGTAGAAATGGTGCTGGTCAATGAACTGGAAAAAAAGAGACCACAAGTGATTTAGCTCATCACAATAACATGAAAATAAGAACACATGCTCTAATGCTACTTGGATGGACTAACAAAGAGGAAATTACGTAAATCCGATGTAAATTTTTACCTGCGGTGTGAAAGTGTAAGTACGATTTCTGATCTCGTAAAATTTTGATGTTCCCAGGACTCCAATATGCCTGTACGGCCGACCGCTAAGGTTCAGCTTCTTACAGTGTCCTGATGATAAACACATGTGGAGAGCATGTTCCCAACGAGAGCTGAACATTCTGGGCATCTTTTGAGGATGAAGCCCAGTCAAACTCTTGAAGAAAGCACCGCGTGAATATAAGTCCTTATACCCAGTTTTACATAGATGTGGCTCAGGATGCGGGCTGGCATGATGCGGATGGGCAGCACCTCAGACACCGTCTGCACATCGATCCCACTGTCCCGGAGCAGCTCCTGGATCTTCGCGGTCTCTGCGACCACACAGACTGAATGGGGGGACAGGCCTTTCAGACCACAGAGCTTTGGCTAAACCGTTGTGCAATATTGTAATAAATTTAGCAGCCGAATTCGGATCGTAAACATGGAGAACTCTCCCAGTGCCGTGTGCCCCCACTGTGGTCCATCGGACAACTGCAGTCAAATGTCATTATAAAAACAATTATTAAAAAGATATTGCCTGGGTTGCACATGGTGCAGCAGGTAGTGCTGGTGTCTCAAAGCACCTGGATTGCGCAGCTGAAAATGGATTCGCATCCAATTTTTAAGTTTTCCACATGGGTTTCCCCCGAGTACTCTGGTTTCTTCACACAGTCAAAAGACACGTATTTCATGTTGACTGGCAAACCTGATGCTTATGGCGTGCATGTGTATGTGTTACAGTGTACAGATGGGTGAATGATTGTAGAGAATTTAATGCAGCGTGTCTGACGTTGTACTCTGACCTGGACAAAGGCGTCAGCGAAATACTACATAATAATCACTAAGCATCACTTTGAATAAAGGCGTTTGCGAAATTAATAAATGAATCAATGTAAATGCTAGTGTTTCACGGACACACCTTGCACAACCACATCTGGTTTGAAACATGTGGCGAACCTCCTGTTGAGTGGGTCGACTTCACCAGGAGCCAGGAAACCCTTCAGAGTGGGAAAAAAGAAACATTAAACGCATGGAACTGTATTCTGCTGTTGAAATAAAGGTCAAGACCCCATCACATTATCTGGATGTGTTGGGTGTCCTGGACTGCGCTGCAACCGAGCGCCTGCTGAAAACATGCCATGTTAGCTTTGCGGCCTCAGAGTGAACTGGCACTTGATGGTAAGCTATGTTGGAAGTTAAAAAAAAAAATTCCAAGGCGTAACTGAGCCCTGGGCTGAAAATATTTTGAACACAAATCAAGGGTGACTCTTTCCAAGAAAGACATCTCCGCATGTTCCTTCCTCTGTGGATGCCTGGGTTAAAACAGTACGACATGTTGGTGCACATTAAAACCTACAAGTGCTTTCCTAGAAAAGGTGGGAAAAGCATTATGTGCATCAGGGACACAGCTCTTTAAAGACGTTACCACAAAAAAAAAAAAAAAAAAGTCCTCCTGCACTTTGGTACCTGAATCAGCAGCATGTTTGCAGCCTTCATGTATGGAAATGAAACTGTGACGACCTAGATTTTTAAATCAGGCAATTAAAAAAAATCCCTATGCTTTGTATGCACTGTTGTAAAATCATTTTGCAGGAGAAGTGAAAAAAATTAAATTGCCTACAGTGTCACCAAACCCAGAGGAGGACGTAAACTCCTATATGACTCAAGAGACCTGCGGAACTTGTCCGCTTCTAAATTACTGACGCATTGTTTAACATGGCTCTGCAAAGCACATCTTATCCAAGGGTTCAGGAGATGTTTTTTTTTGCCAACTGAGATTAACTTCATCCTTTACCCACCGCATTCGTGGTCAATCCAAGTTTTGGCACCTTAGTACGATACCTACCTCAGCCAGGAGGCAGCCCAGAATGTATAGGGATTGTCCCCACATGTGGGGCAGCGAGCCCATGGGCACCCGGTCCACTGTGTGTGGGTTTTTGTACTCTTCTTCTACCTGAAGACATACAAAAACATCGGTAAATCTGTATACCAATGGAGCCTAGGGTAGAAGTTCTAACGGTCTCTGCCAAAGATGGCAATGGACATTCCCACCTTGTCTGCTGGTACAGCGTACAGCTCCGGCATCAAACGGATCCCATTCTTTCCCCGGATTAGAATTCCATCCAACGCCTCTCGGTATTCTTGTACCTGTGAACAGAATGCCATGTTAGAGCTGAGGAAGTAGCGCCACCTGGTGGACAGGACAGCCAATCACCCATTAAAAGAGTGAAGGCATTCAGTTGAATTCTCTTAAGGATTTCAGTTGTTCACTTAGGGTCTCACCCAAGCTAACACACATGGAAAAAAGAACAGAAATGCAGTTTTCATCATAATGTGGTTACTATCTAAACAAAATTTGCTTCATGTTAACATATTGCTGGAAAAGGAGAAAAAACTGTTTGCATAGAATATGGTCTTGGATATATACCCTGCCCATACATAACGTTGTTCCGTACAGAATATATATATTATTATATGAAGATGTATATCCCTTTTTCACATAAGGTTTATGATTCAGTAAAAGGAAGTTTTGCCTGTTACAGTCATTTATACTTGGACAAGTGCAGAAGAACCACTCAGCCCCGGAACAGCGCAGTTGCTGTGTAGCTTCAGCGTTGTTGCAGAAACACTCGGATGGCTGCTGTAACAGCGCTCACCGAGTTCAAAAACTAGTAATGGGAGGCAAAGGGAGCATTTTAAAGAGAGATAAAATGTGCGATGCTCTACATCTGCTGATATAAAATGAATCTTTTGGCAGCATCGCGTTTTAAAATCAAAAAGAGGAAACGAGAACGCTCACCAGTGAAGCACTTCTTCAAAACAAGAACTGCACTTTCAAACACAAGCTAAAGTAAATCACCTTTCCTAAAAATGCAACAAGATAAAAAGCTGATGAAAGATAGCAAAAAAACACTTTAAGAGACATTGCTATCCTCCATTGTTAGTTTCTTCAACTGGCGTTGAAACCGTTTTTTTAAACGTAAAATTCCAGACCATGGCAATCCTGCACTAGACAAGGGGTTATTAAAAATGTATGAATGAAAATATAACATTAAAACAGTATATATTAAATGAGGGTATATTCAATATAAGTGAATTTTTTTTTGTATTTTAATTAATTTCATTTGTCACGTTTATAACACATACCATAACAAATAATGGTACTTCAACCCCTCATAAGGAGAATTCACCTAACACGGTCATCGACCGAACTAACTGAACTCCATTATTCCAGGAACGGGTGTGTAAACATTTTTAACTGTAGAAATCGGAAGAAACAAAAACCAGATCTCAGACCTAAATGGTCTCATAGGCCTTGGAGATGCAAGATGCCCCTGGAAAACTGGACATTTTTCAGCTGCCTCACCTGTTCTTGGTCTCCACTGAAAATACCATCCAGGACGAGGAAACTCCAGAACACGGGCCACTCGCACTCGATGTTCTCAAATAACTTGAGCTCTGCCGGGTCGTAATGGAGGCGAGAGGGGTCCTGGGATGACACAAGGGCAGAACACAGAACTGGAGAGCTGGTAGTGCAGTGGTTAGAGCTACTACCCCTAGACCCAAAGATCACAGGTTCAATTCCCCCCTCTAGCTGTAGTACCCCTGAGCAAGGAACTAACCCTAAATTGCTCCAGTAAAATTACCCAGCTGTGTAAATGGGTAAATAATTGTAAGTACCTTGTAATGTTGTTAACTTTGGAAAAAAAAGTGTCAGCTAAATGAATCAGTGTAAATGTAAACATGCAACGCTGCATCAACATGGTGCAAATGCTGTGAAGATGTCCATTTCGGAGACGACATCTCGATAGCTCCATTTGGCTTCCTGCTGGAGAATTTTTTCATTTTATTCTAGGGTGAAGGAAAACAGAAAGGCAGGCAAAGAGGCGTACCTCCCTGGGGGTCTTGTAGCCGTCTCGAAGGAATCGGCAGCAGCCATACCGCCCCTGGAGGGCGAACATGGATACAGTGTGAATTTGCACGCAGCAGGACCATGGTAAAGGCACCACAGTGGGCCCATGGGTAAACCGCACGGTATCTACAACCTGTTGGCCTCCAGAACAGCCCACTGAACCTTACCTGCAACTTGTTAATGATTTCGCTCTTGGTGATGCTGACCAGGTCAGGGTCTTCGACTGCAAATCCAGGGAAGGAGATAACTGACAGAAGGCCTGCATCAATCTCCTTGGATGTGGAGGCTCTAGGCAGCATGGAGCAGAGGATGGACTGCAAGGTGACGAAATGGGAATTTTTTTTTACATAAAGAAACAGTAATAATACAGTGAAATCACCACACTCTGCACAGCGTTCTTTACTGTGCAATCTCATGTACACTGCGCTGTTATAAGCGGCAGAAGTGCACCGTAAATTAGAGCTACCGTCTTGCACTCGAAGGACCTGGGTTCAAATCCCACTTCCTACTGTAGCGCCCTTGATCGAGGTACTTAAAAATCACCGAGCTGCACAACTGGGTAAATCATCACAAGCTACTTTTGAGAAAAACAACAGCTAAATAAAAGTAAAATGAATATCATGCACCAATAACAGCTCCAAAGAACATGCTCTTATAAGCAAATATAATGTCACATAACCGTAAAACAAGAAGGAAACCACACCTGGCAGTGTTCCACCTCATCAGGAAGAACATGGATGACAGATTTGGGTCCCCCGTGTGCTCCGAACAGATCCAGCTCATCGATGGCCTCCAGCGCTGCCTGCAGACAAAGTGGGGGGGAAACTCCTGCTCTCTGCTGCTCTGAGCCCATTTTCATGAGCGTCCTGCTCTTTAAAGCAGGATTTGCAGAAAATGCTTTACCTTCTTCATCTGCAAAACCTCAGCGTGGGCTTCCACTGCACGGGCTACCTTAATCACAGCCAGCTCAAACAACGGGTGCCTTTGCCCTCGTACCTTAGCCATTCCTACAGAACTTCCATTGAGCTCCGGGATGCCCTGATTGGTCTTGTCGCCTCGCTCCCACATCCCATAATCCTGTGCATGAGCATGAAAGAACTGGGTTAGGAAAAGCACAATTCACCTTAGGAAGACATTAAATTTACATTCACCTAGAGGATACTCCTAACCAGAGTGATATACGTGACTGTTAAGACGCAACAGCTTCAGCAGCAGCAGCAGACGGATCTGGATAATCTCAGCAGGCCTGACAGTAAACAGCGCTTCTCTGTATCTGTTTCAACTTGAGATGGTACGTGTTGCAACGTTTCCTGGCAGGAAATCAAACAATGCTCAACTGAGAGGGGGGGGGGAGTGTGACTACAACAACCCCAGTACAGAGTCAACTGATCAGTCACCCTGGTACAGGTAGGTAAAGTACCCTTAGATTCTGCGTATCCGATACACTTACTGCAACTTTGTAGGCTGCCTCGATGTAGAAGACAAGGTTCTGTATAAAAGCCACCTCATCCAAGTTGGATATGATTCGCAGACCTAAGAGCACATGAGCATCAATGGGGGAGTTATGAGGAGCACAAGGAGAAGGCTGGTCTTCGGGTCTTGACATCAGGTTGAGGCTTAAAGGCCCAAATCACCTGAGGCCGTCATCTGTGCCAGGAAGAGGAGGTAGAGCGAAGTGGCGTCCACCTGCAGGTGCCCCCACTGGTCATCCCCGACGACGGTGCTACACGTGGGAGTATGGTACTTGGCGTGGAGGCAGTCGCTGGTGCTCTGGGTTTGTTTGAACTTCTCCACCTTGGCCACCTGTTATAATGTTATATAAAATATATTATGACAGACTTGACAGCGGAGACAGCTGGTAGGGTAGTGGTTAGAGCTGCTGCCCTTGGAGCCAAAAGGTTGCAGGTTCAAATCTCACCTGTTGTTTACATATTTACCCTACATTTTCCAGTAACATTACCCTGTATAAATAGGTGACTAAATATAGGTAGACTAACACTGTAAGCCACTTTGGAGAAAAGTGTCAGCTAAATAATTCTTTTTTGAAAAATGTTAAATGCATGACTTCATTCTATTACTTACTATTAGTTGTTGGGAAGCAGCAAAGCTGTATTAGGCTTCACCGAATATTTATTGCATTTTGCTTTGGTTTTTCTTTGCATATTCTTTCATTTTGTGTAGAACTCCGCACTTGGTGTTGTTCGTTCAAATGCTGAATTTTACATTTTCATGCAGATGTCGCAATTTCGACTTCTGCGCTGCTATCATTAATGGGTGTCACAGATTTGATCTTAAACCATCTTCTGCAAAATTTCTTTCAGGAGGCCCAAAATTCCTAGCTACACCCCTACTGTCTAAATGAAAATGTGTTGTTCCATTTATTCAATTTGCAGTTTAATAGTTCAAAACTACTGAAGGATCGCATTGTATTTCAATGTCCTTATTTGCTCTTTCAAATATGTGCGTGTGTGGAAGTGCAAACTACTACTACTACCGTGTGGAGTTTGCATGTTCTCCCTGTGTCTGGCTGCTCTGGTTTCCTACTATAGTCCAAAAACATGCTGTTCAATTTCACCCATAGTGTGTGAGTGACAGAGAGTGTGTTCCACTGCAGTATGGGTGAGTGACCCAGTGTAAGTAGTGTATCTCGCAGTGTAAATGACCTTGGTGAATAAGGTGTGTGGGCTGATAACACTACGTAGAGTTCATTGAAAGCTGCTTTGGAGAAAAGTGTCTGTTAAATAATAAAACCTACTTTGTTTTACTGTTTTTACCCATAAGAATGAGAACAGAAATAACATTCAAACTGCAGCTGCTGTTACCTGCTGTTGCTATTTGAACCCTGAACTTTACACTCTCTTTCAGAGAGGAGGAAGCCCTCGAGTGCAGTTTCCGGAGATTTAAGCGCGGACACACCGAGAACAAGTGTCAGCACCACCTACCTGTCGCATCATGCACTGCAGCAGGCCTTGCATCAGTTTCACCACACTCTGTGGAATCAAGAAGTGCCCGTTAAACCGGATGCAAAGGGAACAGGTGGCTCTTCTCGCATCACGGCAGGACGGTCACCTGCTCCAGCTCGTAGGCCTTGGCCTTGTCCTCATCGCGGTCGGCGTTCTTGCGGTAGGCCATGCCCAGACCCCACACGGACAGGATGCTGTACACATTGTCCCGCACCCAAGCATCCTTCTTCTGCTCGCTGGCCGGCAGCAGGCCTGTGACCGGGTTCTGCAACAGACGGGTTTGGACCACCGTTTTCAGCATGTAACACACACACACACACACACACACACACACACACACACACAAAGGAGACCCTAATAAAGTTTTCCTTCCTTCTAATAAAGACCCAAACATTCAGAAACCTTTTCATATTTGCAGTCTTCCTTTCTTCCCCCTCTCTCATCATTTATGTTACTTTTACCGGTTTTTATTTGTCCAATTTTGCTGATAAATGTACACGTACATATAAATGTAGATGTAAGCAACAGAGGGACATGGTACAGAGGACTGTAGAATGACAGCTGGCGACCGCTATCTTTAGTCGCAGGAAGGGCGTGGGGTTCCCTTTACTGCAGCTCTCATGTCACTTTCTAAGTAGCTTTCTAAGTTTGCCCCCGTGATGTCCCGGGGGAAAAGCACCACACACCGCATCCATTATTACACACCGCACGCGAAACCCGCAACCACAGTGATGCCGATGAAGTGCTTTTCTTCTTCTCCATTTATCTTAGGCTTGATCTTTTTGGCGACCCTCTGTTTTTTAACCCTAAAGCGCCTGATTGCGGTCTCACACACAGATGATGTGCGTTCTCTCCCTAAATGGATCGCATTTCCCGTGTTTCACCGCAACAAACGGAAGGCAAGGATCTCGGAGCTCAGTAAAAACAGGCAGCTCGGGGGAATGTTTACTGTCACTACATTTAAAGAGAAGTCACTACAGAGGTTATTTCACTGTAACTGAGCTTTTTTTATACTGCATTGTGTGCCGTGTAAAAATAGAAGCATTCTTGGAAGGCCGGCCAGTGGCGTATTAGATCCCGCGTGAGAAGATGCCGGGGTGCACGGAGGTCGGCGGCTGATGTTCAGGAATTTCCCCTCACTATTTTGTGGCGGTGATCTCATACGGAGGCCCCTGCGGTGCATCAACCATCCGCTTGGTGTAGAGGAGGGCATTGTGGGATTGTCCTGCTAGCAGTAGAATGGCGCAATGGGTCGCGTGCACTGACCTGCAGGTGCAGTATGGTTTCCTGCACCAGTCGGGCGTACCCGTCGAGCCGCACGCCGGAGTTACTGCGGCTCCTCATCCTCGAAGCAGCGGTGGGTCCCTGCGCTCGTCCACCACACGGTCACTTCAGAAGAGGAGAAGACACACCATCAACAGTTACACTACTGGCATTCAGGAAATTACACAGAGCACTGCCACTGAACACTGTAGCACCTGCTGTCTTTTACCTGCGTAAATCACTGTAGAGTTGAATATCTAAGATCGTAAATTGTCTTGGAGAAGTGCATCAGGCAAATAAATTAAAACTACTACTACTACTACTACTACTAATAATAATAATAATCAATTATTCATTATACTATTAAGATTAAATTATCATCATCACATTCAAGACCCTGATTATTGTCTAGAAATGCATCAATAGAACTGCTCCCAGCTATTTACAAGACTTGATCAACCGCAGCACCCCATCCAGACCCCTTCGCTCATCTACTTCTGCTCACTTGGTGGTCCCGCACAAAAAGTAAAGCGCAGAGGTTCTCAGTTCTGGCTCCGTTGTGGTCGAACGACCTCCCCCTGTCACTCAGAACTGCTGAAACTCTGTCTACATTCAAGAAGGGTCTGAAAGCTCACCTTTTCCAGACTCACTTCACCCAAGATCTCTCCAGCTCATGTATGGTGTAAACGTTCATGCACCGTAACTTTATGATCATCCCCAGATAAGTCTTTATACAGCTGCTACTCCTGCATTGTATGTGAATGTTTGTGTACCTTTTTAGAAATAAAAAGGTTTAAAAAATTTGTAGGAAGCTGATCAGGAATCGTCTGTTCTGAGTTTTATGCACCTACTCGTGAGTTGGACATCAGTGCATAAAGTGGAAAGAAATAAACTAAGTTTCCTTAAGAATCACGTCTGCAACTATGTCTCTCTTTCTCATATGTAATGGACAAATTGTATTTTCTCTGAGATGTATGTCACTTTGGAGAAAAGCATATGCTAAATGAATAAATGTAAATATAAATTATTAATAACAAGAATAATAATAGCTAGGGCAGCTGGTAGCATGGTGATTAGAGCTGCTCCCTTTGAACCGAAAGGCTGCAGGTTCAAATCTCCAGCTGTAGTAGCCTTGAGCAAAGTAATTACCCTAAATGTCTCCACTAAAACTATCCAGCTGTATAAATAGGTAAATAACTGTAAAGAGATTAGATTAATATTGTAAGTTGCTTTGGAGAAAAGCATCAGCTAAATGAATAAATGTAATAGTCAAAATAGATACTAACAATAATAATGAGGGGGAGCAGGAGGCAGTACTATACTGTTAGAGGTCCCACATCCCATAATCCCACAATGTGATGGTGGGTTCACAGTAGGTTAAATCCCACTCCTGCAGTACTAACCTTGATCGAAGTACTTTCACTGAACTAACAATAAAAATATTCTGCTGCATTAGTAAATCATACAAGTAATACGTATTTTATCCAGCATTTTCTTGGACTGGGGTGTTAGGCGAAGGAAGGGTAATAAAGACAATAATAAGAAGCAGGAGGAGGAGGTACTGAATTCGCTCTTTTTAGTCGCGGAACCTGAAGGATCTGGGTTCGAATTCCACCTGTACTGCAGCACCTGCGACCACGCCACGCACAGTACTCACCCTGTCGCCGCAGTAAGAAAGCCCAAATGGGTAAATCGCTGTATGTAAAGTGGATAACCGTCGCTGGAAATCACAAAAGGATAAATGAAGGTCAATAATAAACAACGAGGCTGAACTTTTCCGCGAGAACTGCTGAGCACCGACCGAATGGCGCGCGCGCGCGCGCACGCACGCACACACACACACACACACACACACACACACACACACACACACACATTGTGCGCACGTGAGTGCGGTGTCCGCGGCGACGCGCCTGTGCTCTCGGGCCCGAGCGACTCGAGGCGCGCTGAAAAATGCAGCAGCGGCCGATTCCGCGCCAGGAAACGTGCAGTGGCAGCGCGGCTCCGTGACACACACACCCCTTCGCAACACACTCCTACCGTCTCCGCACGTCCGCACACGCGCCCGTTTCCCGCTCTCGTACCTCGACGTCGCCCTCGCGCTCGCTCGGCTTCCTGATGCGCGGGGGCCCCGGGCGCGCGCCGTCAGCGAGGTCGAAATGGCTCGCTCTGCGCGAGGCGCGCTCCCGACATGGGGACGATGTGAATGTCCTCTGGGCGCGTTCACGGCCCGTCGTTCGCTCGGCTGCTCGGTCTCGCCGGTCAGGGCGCACTTATCCACAAAAAGACCGTCAGCGCCATCGTAGATCCGAGAAGGTTCGTGGGCTCGAGATCGCCGTAATACCGCGATCTTTCGGGGAAAGCGAGTTCAGAGGCAGCGCCTCTCTCGATACACAATACTTACTATTCCTGTTATTGCTCGTAACACACATAAAACGTTTTCAGTGTCTTGATACTAAATTTGGCTTCTGTATTATTTCAAAATTATGCTTCATAACAACTATTGCACAACTACAGAAATTAATTATCACATAAATGATGAATACTCCCCCTTATTGCACATTCCACAAATGTCTTTTTTTCAAATTAAAATCGATTTTATGAACAGTGCACGCGTTTTTTTACGTGTTTTCCCCTGACAACAGATTTTTTTTTTTAATGAGGTGGTGTCAGCAGTTAGATTTTTTGTTATCTTTTTTAATTGTATTGGATCTGCGTTTTGTTTATTTTGCGACCTCGGGCAGAACCATCTTAAAATTCGAGTTAAGTGTGCGCTGATGTTTTTAATGTGACACGTACACGTCCCAGGTATTTAAACATTTTCCGCTAATGTAAAGAATACGGAATTTTTAGTGGAGGAAACAGCGCCCCTTGTCGTAAGAACGAAAGATTGTGCTTTATTTTCGTCCAGCGCATGAGCTCCCTAGGATTAGTGATTCTTTTCACGTTTTAAAGGACTGTTGTATTTCACTAGACATTTTCATGTCAGGAATTGGACATGGCTCTATTGTCAATATATTATTTACAAGATGAAAGAGTATTTATATTTGTTACTAATATATATATAGCCTGCGAATATTCATGACATTAACATTTAAGAAAATAAGACAATACATATTAAATGGTATCTAAATGCGGTAAAGTTATTCGAGAAATTATTTCAATACATTTTTTGTTTCGGAAAAGTCGATAAAAAATGTTTTTCTCCGAGGACAACGTGAATAAACGAAGCTCTATTGTAATAACGTGATTGATAAGTAGAGGAACCTAACACAGCCTCGCAATCCATAAACTACGTTGTGTGGGTGGGAATAACGGAATACTTTGGCCAATCACAGAACGAGAGACTAAACTGAAAGCCAATCACTTTTTAGCGGCTTGCCGACGGACCCAACTGAAGCGCCTGGAAACAACGGAGAGGAGACTGAAGGAGTGCACTGTGAATATTAAACTGGACTTACTGTATATTTGTAGCTAAATTTCCAAGTTTTATACACTAACAGCTTAAATACAGTTTAAGGTAAGTCGTACAGCTGTTCTTTATAAATCCAAGATAGCTTTAGTTCGAATATAACTAAGACGTTTGGTATTATTTATCTGTCAAAAAGTCTAGCGTCGCGAGCCACTCCGATGTAGCTAACGGCAGTTACGAATAACCGCCCGTTACTTTGGAAAACTACCTCAGTGGCGGCTTGTAGCGCAAACAAATGTCCATTATACGGAGTTGAAAATTAATCTGCCGACTGCAGTAGTTTAACCTTCCACTGACTCGGTTGCAGTGCGTGTACTTTTGTTGTTTAACTCGAGCGGGGCGTAATCGTGCGTGCTCGCGTTTTGAGGATGTGAAAGTAACTCGGGTGGCCTGCGTGATGCGCGAGGAGGACGAGGCACGCGCACCGTCCCCGCGCCGCCTCGAGCTCCCCGCACGCCTCGTGCACAGATACACAGCACATGATCATGAGGAGACTTTACCATTTAGGAACGTATTCGCGTAGACTAGTAGTGAGGGGGGCGGAAGTGTTTGTTTATTTTTCTTTTACTTTCGAATAAACACCTTGTCGTCGCCGTGCTGCTGCTGGCGAGTTGACGCGAAGAGGTAGTAGTGGACTCTCTGTGTAGCGTGAGGCGTATCACTTCGGCGATTGCTGTAACGCGTTATTCATTCATTGGCGTTTAATCGCGTTCGCGCCCCGGCAGCACGAGTGCTCGTTTTTTCCCCTACTTTACTTTTAAAACTCCTCTAATGGGCCGTGGACTGGAAAGGGGCAGTGTTTATGTTTCGCCGTACGTGTGTGAAATGCGGAGAGCATTGTGTTTTGCGCTCATGCTGTGTCACCGGTGGGAGGTGTGGGATGATCGGCAGTCGAGTCCTCGTCTCGTGCTCCTTTGACAAGGCTTTGATTTTGAACTTGTGATGGACCGCAGCACCGGGTATAACTGCGCTTGTTTATTTATTTATTTCATTATTTTTTGGGGGGAGTGGAAAGATACAGAACAACAACAAGGCGAGCACATTTTTGAGAAGTGGTAGTATTTCACTCTTTTCAGCCGTCAAGGACAAAGGGAGGGGGGAGTTATGGCCCTGCTGCGTTTGATCCTATATATTCAACTCTCGTTCGAGTGCATTAAAGGGTACTGTGCTACAATGATGGGCGTCATGTGCTTTGAATGAACACCTTCCGTACACCTAAAAGGTCCTTTCGGCATTTGCCAACATGAACATTTTAGCTTCTCTGGTTGGACGACCCGCCCAGCTGAGGATAGATGGATGGATGAATGGATGGATAGATAGGTAAAACATTATTGATCCCTAAGGAATTTGCTTGAGGCTATAGCTGCATACATACAATGGAACAGGGGAATAGCACACTTAGACGAGCACAAATGTACTAATAGTGTGCAGAAAAACAAAGAAAAAGGCATCACCGGGAGCTCAACTGGACCAGTCCACTAGTGGAAAAAGTCTCCGGAGAGCATTGTGCAAAGCCTTTTTGCAACTTCTCCAGATGTACCGCAGATTTTATTTAAAGATAAATTTTTCTATAAATTGTACGTGTTGGTCCCACTCATTGTATACACGGCAAAACAGGAGTTTTGATTAAGGCAGGTAAATTACCTTGGCGCTCGCTCCAGTTTGTACTGAGGCGGGGAAAATGTCCAGCATCTGCTGTCCTCCTCCTTTACAGATGCAGTTCATGCTGCTGTTCAGCCGGCAGGGCAAGCTGAGGCTGCAGAAGTGGTATGTGCCTCTATCAGACAAGGAGAAGAAGAAGATCACCCGGGAACTGGTGCAGACTGTGTTGGCGCGCAAGCCTAAGATGTGCAGCTTCTTGGAGTGGAGGGACCTCAAGATTGTTTACAAGAGGTCAGTGGTTGGATGATAGGATACTGCTGTGCACTGGCTATACTGGTAAACTGAAGCACTGACAGTTGTTTCTAAATGAAGGTTACAAGTTCATGTAACACCATTCTACAGGGGCAGCAGGTGGCGTAGTTGTCAGAGCTGCCATCTTGCACTCGAAAGACCCAGGTTCGAATCCTGTCTCTTACTGTAGTGTCCTTGAGCAAGGTACTTACCCTGAATTGCACCAGTAAAAAGATCCCAGCTGAATAAATGGGGAATACATTTTAAGTAGTTTTGGTAAGCGTGAGGTAAAATAATAAATAATGATGTCCCTGAACCGTTTATAATGGGTGGGATTTTAGTGCAGACTGTGCTAGTAAACATGAGGGAATAGTACTCTCCATGAAGCCAGAAAGATTTAGAGTTAATGTGGTTTCAATGTAGCAAGTGATGCTAAAGATGAGGGAACGCTACATGTGGCAAGAAACATGTATCAGTGGGTGTGGTTTCAGTGCAGAGAGTGATGCAAAACGAGGGAAAACTACTATACATGCAGATGACACATTCAGGGTTGGTGGCGTTTCATTGTAGAAAGTGATTATTATTAATAATAATACTTTTCATTTAGCCATTGTCCAAGGCAACTTAGAGGGATGATAAAATGACACTTGCAATGTTTTGTGAAACAGTTTTGATTTTGCATGATTTTAATTTAAATTTAACTATTATTTAATGTCTCACAGCTCCTGGGTGGTGCGAGAGAACGTGGGTTCGATCCCCGCTCGGTTTGTGTGGAGTTTGCATGTTTTCCCCTCGTCTGCGTGGGTTTCCTCCGGGTGCTCCGGTTTCCTCCCACAGTCCAAAGACATGCTGTTTAGGTTCCCCCATAGTGTGTGAGTGACAGAGAGAGTGTGTTCCACTGATGTATGGATGAGTGACCCAGTGTAAGTAGTGTATCTTGTAGTGTAAGTCACCTTGGTGAATAAGGTGTGTGGGCTAGTAACACTACATAGTATCCATTGTAAATTGCTTTGGAGAAAAGCATCTGCTAAGTGAATAAATGTAAATGTAATTTTTTAGAAGCAACATTTTTCGTTACATATGTTTCAGGCAACATGTAAACTGTGTAATGTATAATATTTTCTTCAGCTAAACGAGACATTTTAAAAAATCATATGGAAAGCACAGTACAGGCATAAGAGAGGAGTGTAGACATGTTGTTTATAAACAGAATAGGTACACACTGGTAGCCATGGTATAATTTAAATGACAGAAATGAAGGGGTCTTTTCACAAAGAGATCACAGTGCAGCATAACAGAACAAAATGAAAGTAACATTCCTCTCAGACTGGAGGGGATAATAAGAGCATTACTTTTGCCTGATTACCTACAGTTGCCGTGCTGACAAATAAGTAGTCTCCGGGCGTAGGCTGAGCACATTGGCCCCTACCCAGCAGTCTCACAGAGCACTCTGGGACAGTAGGCAGTCGGTGACCTTGCAGTGCTGTGCAGCTACTGTTGATGGCCCTGACTTGTCAAAGGGCAAAGAAAACATGTACCTGCCTTTTGGGAGAGGTAAGCTGTCGGTAGTACAGTGTTCAGACTGGGTGTAATCTATGATAATATGGTTGGTAGTGTCATCTTTTAGTTTGCCATAAATGTAATGTGATGGGTTGAGCTGAGTCTGAAGGGGCTCACATAGTAAAAACGACATCAGATCATTACGCTCCCTTACACTTTTGACACTTGGAAGGTGCAAAGGGGCTATTCAGGTGGATCACTTAATACGAGGAACAGATAGCTCAAAAATGCAGACTGCCTCGCCATTCCCAGAGTTCAGATTGAAAGAGTTCTCATTTTCCTGAAATGAGAAGATGTGCACAAGCGTGTCTCAATTTCCGTGTTATTAACATGATGTGTGTGGAGGTCTGATTGAAGAGACAGGCATTCTGGGATTACAAAATGCCCGAAGTACTTAACCACCTTGACGAGCACTGGTCTTATGACCCGCACTACTTGCTATTTGTAGTGATGATTGTTTTATTTTTCCCAACAAATTAGATTGTCTTTACCCAAAAACAGAGCTTACAGGGCCATGTATATGATCACTTTAATAGTCCACAATTGAAGACTTAAGAAGATTTATTCGTGAGACTTGTGCAAGCAATTAACATTTAGTGATTTAACATGTTCAAATAAAGGGATTTTTAAGTCTCACAGATTAAATGTTATTTCTTTTAAATCCATGTTTGCCCAGTTCACCAGTTGGTATAGTTTATATTACAAATAAAGACCATCTGTTACTATTACTCTCCCATGTCCCTTGGCAGCAGTAGCTGTGCAGTAATTTGTATTTATTTGTAGCAGTTTACTGGTGCATTTTTACAAATCACCTTTGAAATGATGGTGCTGCATAACAAAAATAGTCTTGCTTTATCAAATTGCAGTAAAAATTATGCGTACCATCAGAATTTGCTGCACACAGTAGAATGAAGTCATGAAGGGATCTCTAACACCCATGGCCTTCTATATCAGCATGTAGTGATGGAGAGCTGGAATGTGGTTTTGTCCTTAGGACCTGCTCTGATTGAATTGTTTTCCTCTTTTTTTCCTCCCTGCATGTCAGCTGAACTCAGCCCTTAATGTTTCTTTGACAGGACAGAGAGATTGCTTTCAGTTCTCATTAGGAAACGTCAAAGAGACTCTTTGCAGGCAGGCTGGTGTCACCCGGGACTTACGACTGGCCGGAAGGGACTGACAGAGGGCGGCAGAAACGTATGCTTGATTTGTCGCATTTTTCCTGGCTTATCTGAACAAACAGAACATGGCCCTATGGGCAGAATCCAGTTGGACTTGGGTTTTCTTCCCACAGTAGTGTGAGAGAGTATTAAAATTAGTATTTGTGTTTGTCTATTCTTGAACGAAATTGAATCTTTGATTTTGTCCACTAACTGTTTTAAGGTTAAATCCCCTAGAAACTGAACAGGCAACTTTAAGATTACTGGTATATTTCCTTCTGTTACATGCCTTTTTTTTTTTCCAGTTCCATGGTTGAAAAAAAAAAAAAAAACAGTTTTTTGGAAGTTTTATTAATTATTAAGTGAACAGGTAAATTAATGTGTGGAGAACCACAGACTGAAATGAAAACCAGGAATTTTTGTTGCATAGCAGATTGAGTTCATTCCTTGTCTTGGAGTAGCATTCTGTTGTGGTGAACTTTTCAGACCACGATTTCTTGCTTGCAGGACTTTGTCTGAAGTCATGTGACTTCCCTGGCAACAGCCCCATGGACACATGCGGTGTATGCCTCTTGGGATGTCAAAGAAAAGATATATGAGCTGCGAGAGAAGCAAAGTGTTTGATTTATCAAGGAAAAGGGGTAACCTGCTGCAGGGCTTTCGATGAATATGTGCTGAAAACAGCAATTTGACATTATAGGAATACCCTGTCTTCAGCATATCTTGTGTGAAAAAGAGGACTGTGTTGTATTTCCTCTAGTTCTTGGTCTGCAGATTATTTTTTGGTGTTTTGCGGTTTCTTTTTTTTTTTTTTCTTCCCTCCAAAATGCATGTCAAAAAAAGCGAGACTCATCATTTCCCATCCCAGAGAACCATGGTACCCGTAGGCTTTTTTCAGCCAGGCACTGAACCACCTGCTTCTTGCTGCTAAAGTCTTGATTGAACTTGCTCAGCTCCTCCCCTGAGTCCTAGCAAGTTGACAGAAAACAGGAAAATCTTAAGGATCATGCCCTTGTGAGACAAGAGTTGAGAAATTCTGATCTAAAGCACAGAACTGGCCGCTTTTCTTGCTCTCATCTACTTCAGTAGTTTTTGAAATCTTTCCCCTTTGGGTTGGTGCCTGTGCAAGTTTTAGCTTTCAATACGCAGCTGGCAACCTACATGTGTTAAATTTTGGAACCAGTTGATTGAAGCTCCTAGTTGTTCTGGTAGTAGATATGTATATAAACAAGTTAGCCTAGATGATAACCTGGTGCTGAGGAGCTGCATTCATGCAGGTTAAAAGCCAATCTACTGATGAACACCAAGAATGAGGTGGCCCATACAAACAAGTAAAGCATTAAAGACCTGAGGTACAGTAAAATCCAGCATACATGCTAGCTCTCAAGTTGTTTGCCTCTGACCTATTTCTTTAGCCTTTCGTAGCTCAGGGTTATAGAGGTTTTTATTCTACATAAGCCGTTAAGTACTTAACTGATTATTTCCCTAATCAAATGCGTTTAGCAGTGTCTTTCAGTACCAGGGTTGCTGGCTGTTGAAAGGAGGGCTGAATATCCTGCAGGAACAAAGCCCTCCATCCTCCTTGAGCATGTAAGGCAAATACATGATCCATGAACTGACAGAGGCCTTTCTTTTGCAGATATGCTAGTTTGTATTTCTGCTGTGCCATCGAGGACCAAGATAACGAGCTAATCACATTGGAGATCATCCACCGATATGTGGAGCTGTTGGATAAGTACTTTGGCAGCGTGAGTCCCCTCCCCATCTGTTGTTATCCCTTAAAGTATTAGTATGTGGTTTTCTTAATAAAATTAAACAGAAACGCTTACTGACTATTATTTCAAAAGATACGTATTGAGGTGGAGCTGCCCTAAAATGGTCATGATGACCATGACCACTGAGGTGGCAGGAAATCATCGTGGCCTGTGATTTTGTTCCTTCCCATGAATGCATTATGAACAAAATATTCTCCAATTTCTTTTCAAGAGGCCACCTTCCCCTGTAGCGCCTCTCTTTGGTCTCTCATCATTGTTTGTCAGTGCAGTTTTGTTGTCCTTATGTATTGCAGGTGTGTGAGCTGGACATAATCTTCAATTTTGAGAAGGCTTATTTCATCCTGGATGAGTTCCTGCTTGGTGGGGAGGCACAGGAGACCTCTAAGAAGAATGTTTTGAAGGCCATTGAGCAAGCTGACTTGCTGCAGGAGGTAAGGCTTGGGGGGGGTGATCTACATGGGATTTGAGAGGGTGATATCTCTCTGTCCTAACACTAATTCAGTAGCGTATGTTGGTTCTTCTCTGGTGTTCAGTGCACTCTGACCAGGTCTCTTCTTTCTTGGCTTTAATTCCTTCCACTGACTTATTTCCCTGGTTGGGCTCTACTGTGGAAGTCCTGTTTGATTCTCTAAGTGGTGGGAGGGAAGATGACCCCCTGTATGTGATGCTACTCTTTAATGTAGTTACTCGAACAGCTTAACCATCAGTTAGCAACAACTGTTACCCCCTTCAAATGTCACCAAACCACTCCAGCTGTAATTTAGCTCACTGATCCATTCTGAGCACTCCTTGTGAGTCCTGGGAAGTTCCTCAAATGTTATTTCCATTTTCACCATTTATTAACAGTTTTTCTGGGAGAAAGCTGACATTGAAGCTTGGAGGAGCAGACATAATTATTTCCTCTGAACAATTAGCCAAAGAACATGCCACGGTCCTTGAAGAGCGTCTTGAGCATAGAGAGGGATTATTGATTCACACAGGAGTCATCAGTTATTCATGCCATAGCTTTATTAGTAGATTCTTTGTCCTCTGAATTCATGTTTTACTGTCTCTGCTTCTGGTGCTTTACAGAGCATATTGTTCTATATAGTATTTCCTTCTCCATCATCTGAATTGTATCTCTGTGCTTTTGCATCTCATTTCTGAATTCCAGAATATAGACTTACAGATTCGCCTCTTTCCAGGTACAGTCTATTTGCACTAACACCAGTTAATCCAATGTAATACCCCTCTCATAGGTGGGCTCAAACCCAGCACTGGAGAGACCTGATTCCAGTAATTTGATATAATGCTTTGTCAGCATTCTTGTAGAGTATCTATTGATCGCCATATCAGTTTCCTTAAATTATGGGTGGTTTGGTTGTTTCTAGTCAACAGATGAGACAGCTCCACTCCAGAAACAGGTTGTTTATGCAAATAAGTCTGAAAGTGTTGGGTCTCTCTAGGGCCTGGGCTGGCTCTGCCATCTTAGGCTTTTGTTCACTAGCTATAAGTCTGGTCTGTGTGTAGCTATCACATAAGAGTTCTTCACATTCCAGTAATGGTGCTGCTGCAATGTGCTGTTGTCAGCTATGGAAGTGTTACAGAAGAGTGCACTCACAGTGCATTTAGAATCGCTGGACATGCAGTTAGGTGTTAATTACTGGCATGTGGCAGACTCATATTGGTTACTAGATATTATTGTTTAATGAATCACTTTCAAATACTAACTGGTGGTAGGGCGTGAGTGCTGTTTACTGATGCAAAGATAGATGTAATCATAGTAGCCTCATAAACTCAAAACTTCCTGTTTTCCTTCATTGTCATAGTTGAAAATAAACTAAGATTATCATTAATATTAATAGTAGTATCAATCTTATTAGATGTTTGTAGGTTCATAGTTGAGTATAATAGTCTGTAGTGGTTTGGTGTTGTGAAAAAAAAATGGGGGGGGGAAAACTTACTATCCTACCGAAATAACCTTACTTTATTTAAACGGCTAATGAATGACTAGTCGTCATTTTACCTGTGAGCCATTCTGAAGCCGTTTAATCTGGCTAAGCAAAAACATTTACATTTATTCATTTATCGGATGCTTTATTTCCAAAGCGATGCATATCAGTGTCCGAGGACAATACAAAAAGGACAGTACACCAACAGAAGAAGAGATCAAGATGCAGAAACGTGATTTTTGACTACAGTTAATTCAGCTGATATCATCGTATAAACCAGTATAAATTACATGAGTAGCCCAGTATACCTAAATGAAAAAACTGATAGTACAGTTAAGTGTGAAAACTTACTGCTTCAGGTTGTTAATTCATGAGAAGTAAGTACCCTTCTAGGCTGTAAAGTTAGAACATGGCAGTGTCTACAGACAAACAACAATTTTGCATTTTTTTCTTTGTTTCTATGTCTCTATGAGGTAGCAGTTTAACCTGATTTCATGGAAGCTATTTATGAAATCCTATTTGCTACGTTGACTGCTGCACTTCACCACATAGCGTTGTGTGGGTTGCGTAGACCCTGGAAGCCTGGTGTGTCATTACTTTGGATTAGCAGCCTGTCAGCAAATGGACTGGAAGGTGTGCGGGTCCAGAACAAAGGCCTGTTGTGAGCGGAGACCACATGAGGAGACCTGACCCAAATGTCTGTCTCAGGCAGTGCGAGGAGTGGGAATTACTGTGTTGTCTCTGCCATCAGAATAGGGTGGTACGTGTAAACGTCAGCGGAAACGTCAGAGTTCCTTTGGGATCAGGACTGCGTGCATCATGCTTTGTTTGGGGTTTTTTTTTTTTTTAATAGCTGGGGGACATCTGCTTCGCCTCCATATTTTTTGCATTTTTAGCACTTCTGCAATAGGCGTGTGTATGTGTGTGGGTATCACTTTAGGAGCTGCAAAGGACTCTCCACTGAGCAACTGCTTTCTAGTTGTCATCAGCATTTTATTATGGCGGCACACTGGTGTTGGCCTCTGTCAGTGGGGCAAGCCCTAGGACTGCAGAGATGTTAATATCCCAATTGATCATGAAGCCTAAGTCAGAGTTACGTATTATCTGTCCTTGTGCCAGTATAAATGTGCTTGTTGTGAGTTCTCAGAAAATGCCTTAGCTTGCTGAAGTTCAGCTCTCATCCTGGCAGTTTTTCTTGTAGCTGCTGCAGATTTAAGTACAAAGTCCATCTGATCATTGTGTTTGTTTAGTTTAGTGACTGCTGCTATGTCCTTTCATTTTGTTTGTGCTAAATTTTCATTAGCCTCTTCCAAGAGAAAACACAAAATGGGAACTCCCTGTGCGCCCCCCCCCCCCCCCCCATCCCTTGCCCAGTGGAGCCCTTTGAACAGTGGCCCCCAGAGCTTACAGCACGGTTTTTGTTTGTAGAACCAGAGCGAAGACTGGGGAGGTTTGGCCGCAGAGGAGGTCTTATAGCAGGGCGGAGGCGGGCACCCGGTAAATACCACACTGACCCGGTGGGGTGGCATGGGGCTCAGCAGAGTGCAAGCCTGCATGTGGCATCCTTGGTTCCTCTTGCTTGTTGCTGTTGTTGGGGATCCAGATTTTAACCCAGTGCTGCATGGTTACCAGTCACAGCTAGGAGAGCTTTTGTGGGCATGCTTCACTCCAAGGGCCTGTTCATACTCATGACAGCAGGTGGTATGTAGGTAATTCGTAAGAGGAACAGTAAAACAATAGTATTTCTTACCGTGATCTCTATATGTGCTGTATTTTACTGTATAGATGTTAATACTAAGTTTGCTGTTTGACCTTCTCTGTATAAGAATATTACTAACATTTTACTCCCTGATCATCAGCATTCTTGACATTGTAAAGCTACCATTATTTATATCTGTTTTATTGTAGTGTAATTAGACCCTAGAATGAAGCGTGGCCATCTTCGCCCTCAACAGATAATGTGTAATTTTGGATTGCAGTGCTTCTGCTTTCTGAGAGATTCTCTTAATGCTTTCAAACTGAAAACACTCTTCTTGCTTGGGTGACAGTAATTGGGTTTTTTTTTTTGGGGGGGGGGCGGGGGCAGTTTTTCTGTATCTTGAAGAGTCTCTATCTTCAGTTGTGAAATTTTGTATGAGTTCTAAAAGTATGATTCTCAGTTAGTTCTTTTGCCTACTGGCATGTGTCAACAAATATTTTTGTCCAGTTTTCAAGGTGGGAAAATGCTGTTTAGCTCACTTGTCTCCATTAACTTCCTCCTCTTCCATTAATAGTGCTTGGGAAAATTTCTGAGGTAAAAGGGTACAACCGATGTGCTACGCAAAGTTTAGCACTGTCAGTGTATTTGGATTTTCAGGTGATAAATGAGAGGGGGCTATAACACAGTGCACTTTTCTAAGGGAGGTTTTTATGGCGGAAGACTTTATCATTTTAAAAACCTGCTCAATTTAGAAAATCATTACCTAAAATTAGTAAACTGTCTTTTTTGTATTTCTTCATGGAAAGGTTGATGTTCTAAACTGGAAAGATTTAAATGTCATCACATCTCTGTATCTGCTGTAATAAGGGGCCCAGACTAAGCTGTCTGACTCTTCTTGAGCTGACTGGATAGACTTGGCTGCTGTGAAAGATCATTGGCATTTCTGGATGTTCTCTTGTTCCCAGCATTTCAACAAAAATACAGCTTTTTTTTAACACTGGGGAAGGTTCAAACGTTATTGGAAAGTCCAGGCTATATTTATGAAATCCTAGTAAGGTTTTAATAAAAGTTTTAACTGCAGATGAGATTGTTGGACCTTTGGGCACAGTAAGGCATCAAATTCCACCCCATCCCCCAGCATCTAATAGCACATATTTGCCTACCAATATAAAATAATTGCATTTTGAACAGGCCCTTGATAAATGCTGAGGGCATTCCAGCAAAATTGGAAAACCAGGCTTAGGGCTTCAAGGAATGAGTGATAGAGTCTAATGCAAAATAATTAAAAAGGGAGCTGTTTGGATGAAGGCATTCCTCAGAGTATTAAGATTAAACCATTTTAAATAGCTTTTAATGAAAAAATATTTCTGGAGTAGGATATTTACAAAAAGTAGACAAATTAAGCACTTTGATGTACAGGCAGAGCAGTTATGAAACCCACTTCCTCAGCTGGCAGTTTGTACTTAAAGTGTAACGTAGCTTAGCTGTAACTCAAGAAGCAGAAGTGCTATTTGGTCATGCTGCATTTCAACAGTATTTTCTAGGCCAGTCCTTTGCCTGACTTCCCAGCAGTTTTTGCTCTCTGCTGTCCTCCTCAGTTCCTCTCGGCGTGCAGAGCATGTTTAGCATCCACACACCTGGATGGTAAGGTTTGCAGGGCTTCCCGCATTCTTCAGACCTCTGTTGAAAGTAATCGGAGAGGTCAAGGCTGGATGTATCAACACGAAAAACTACCAGTGACAGATCCCTCACATACTTGATGTGCATTGTCCAAAGGTAGGTCCACAGGAGCTTCCATGATTGAGCAATTGAAGACAAATGAAGAACTTGAGCTGTTAACACCAAATGGACCGACTCCGGTGGAGAGCCTCCTTCGCGCACTAGTAGGCTAGAGCTGTGGGTTCAACATCTCGGTCACTTCTGCATTACGCTTCCTTCACACGCTTGACTGTTTGCCCTGCAGGTATGCTGGTGCCAAGTATGGCTTCAGAGTCATCGGGGTTATTCCAGAATTAGAGGTACTGAAGTAAATGGGTGCACCAGTAGACCTCCTGTAGCACTAGAGTACAGTAGATACCAAAAAGCACATTAGAAACACATGTTCACTCCTAGTTACCCTGTACTGGTAGAGGTTGACTGATACTGAGGGAGTCCATGTAGAGGAATAGTTAATTGCTTTGTACATGGGTCTTGGAGTATTTGAATCTGTTTGTCCCTTTGTGTTCTGTGTCCTTGTGGAATTTGTATGCTCCGAAGGCATTTCGTACTTGTGGACTAGCCCAAGATGGTACAGGTAAGTTTAGAATTGCATGTATTTAGGTTCTACAATGAAGAGAACGCAGTTGGGACCCTACAGGCTTGCTGACGCCTGCAGTGGTCAGCAGTAACAAAATACATCGCCTCCCCAGTTAGACCTACAGCTTTGCAGTCATATGACCTGTGAAAAGAGTCTGCCTGGCAGTGTGTGTGTGGTAGTGTACTCTGCCTTTGACACATCCAGGTGGAACGGGGGGTCAAAATGACTAAATCCGAGTGAAAAGTAGAGAACAGAGTCAGCTTATTTTGTGAACAATAGCCTAGTGTTTTATAAACCGTAATTAAACTCCTTTGCTTTTCATTAATGAACTTACTGTAAAGTTATGCCTCAATTTCTGTAGTTCTATTTTGAGTCCACAGCTGCAGATGTTTTGTTCAATAAGGATAAAAAAAGTTGCAGACCTGTAAAACTGGTAGATAACCTACTGTCAGCTGTTCACCTCCAGATAGGAATATTGCTGAAAAATTGAATACATAAACAATTCTGTAGAGAATGTAGCAGTTAGTTTTCCCACCCTATTCACCAAGGTCTCGGTGTGGAAGTGCTGTGTCCTGTCCTTTTTCACTGTCCCCTTGTTTTGTTTCCCCCTTGTTTCTCTGGGCTGGTTGGTGCCTCACACACTTGCATTGTGATACGAGACTGTTTTGTGCATTTCTCTCCCATAGCCCCGTCATGAGTACTTTAACGTACCTGTGTACTAAAGGGCCGTACTACCGCTGCTGCCGCCGCCCGTCCTGCATGCTGAGCCCCCCCTCCCGGCGCCTGGCTCCTCCTCGTTCCCGGGCCCTCATGACCCCGTCACGCCATCCATCCATTGTGCACGCCTCTCACGCACCTTCCCATCGCCACCCCTCCATAACGTCTCCTTGCTGTCCCCATCTCGGAACGGGAAGAGTCCACTGTTGTGACGGCTCTGCCACATCCAGATGCTCCAATGCTTCTTTTTCTTCCCTAGTCCTAGAGAAAGAGATTTAGAAGCTCCAGAATGCTTTGGAAATGTAAATGTTGGTTGTAACTGACAATGACGGGTACATTGACCTGACGAGCGACATACGGCTAATCCCACCCTGTTGATCAGACCCCTGTGTGATTGCTGTGGCTGCACTCAGTCACTCAGACTGGTTCTGCCTGCATTGGTGGCATTTCCTGTCTCTGTCCTGTGTTTGTGGTGTGTAGATCATCCAGCCATGTGGAGTCCACATACAGCACTGTATTATCTATATATATATATATATATATATATATATATATATATATATATATATATATATATATATATATAAGTGAAATGACTGTGTGTGTATCACAGTCATTTTACTTGGGTCATTTCTTACCTGTGAGATGTGACAACTAGCAGTATGTGAGGCTTGTTAATGGATTTGGTTTTTGAGTTCTCTACCAATGGAAGACATTCTAAGAAATATCGAATATTAGCTGTGTGGGATTTTGTGCTTGTTAGCCACTTTCAATTTAGTTTTTTCCATCCAACAGTATTTTAATGACAAGCACAACACGAGTAAAGACAGGACAGTGATTGATGTAAAAGGTAATCACATGAAAGCACTCCCGTAGGGTTACTTGTGCAAAAGCACCATTTGGAAATTTTAATTATAGATAATTAACGTCAATCAAGTATTACGTGTCTGTTACTGCTGGTTGGAAGTATAAAGCCTACCAGGTGTTACACATTTGCACATACTGTTTAAGTACAAATTCTGTGCACACTTATAAACCTATATCATTAATGTTTCCCTCCTACTGTTGTTTTTGACTGAACAGTCAGTTGTTCTTCCAATGGTTAAGAAATTAGACTTGTGGCTAAAAATAGGATGGTGTTTCACTCCTGAGGGAAGCGCTGAACTTTTCTGTTATCTGTCACCATGGCATCATGTAAGTGATGTTAAGTGTCACATGAGTTTGTATTCTCACAAGAAATGATGTGACCAGTAGTAAATATTACCCCCACCCTAGAAACCCTCAATGTTGATGCAAGAGTGAATGATATAATTTTTAATTCAGGTTTCCACTCCAATATGCACAGTACCTCACATGTAACACGGTTTATTAGTGTTAAACTGATTCTTTTAATTAAATATGAAAAGAAAATACTAGCAAACGTTTGTCTGTTTTGTTTTTGTCTGAGGTCAGTTACACAGTTCATATAATCATAATGGTAAGAATTTACAGGTTCTCAAAATTATAAAGGTTTTTGCTGTTCATTTCTCAGAGTTTTTTTTCTTGTTAAGCAGTTTCCGATTGATTCATTTTCTTGCTAAGAAACACCTGTTTCTTAACTCTGTAGTGTAACAGCATATAGTTTGTCTCTTCATTCAGTGGATTTTAATGAACATAAAAGCTCCATAGACAGGGTATCTGGTCAAATGATTTTGAGATTTTTCTATTCATTAATTCCTCTTTAGGCGAATAACTTCTCTAAAATAGCAGTCCTGCGTCTAATGCATAGGAGTGTGTTTCCAAGTGTCTTCAAACCTGAAATGTTAGTTCCTTGTGGATTCCAACATCTTGAGTGTATTATGCAGCCCATTCAATGAGAAAATAGCTATATGTACTTTCAAAGTATACCTGCTGTGGGGTTTCATTCAACAAACTACAGTATGTGGAGAAGGCAGTGGTGGATTTGTAAAGATTTTGTTTGCGGTGACGCAAGCGGCACGTCTAACAGACTAATTCTGAAAGTTAAAACTTTAATTGTACAAATTAAATAACCCACAGTGCAGTTTTCCACAAGCTCTCTGAGTGTTCCTTTGTGCCTTAGCATCCCGGTCACACTGACAGCCTCCTGGGAAAGGGAGCCCAGGGAAGCAAGTCTGACTCCTCACACTGGCCTGATGTACCATGGGTGTGCGTTGTAAATTGGGAAAGTTTACCACACTGTCTGATGTGAAACGGGAGCTGCGTGCAGTCATGTCAGTCTCCTCCTATAGTGTGGAAGTGCTGATACCTGCTGTGCTCACTCTAATTCTTCTCTCTGTTTTGTGCCAAACCTCATGTTAGGACGCCAAAGTAAGTGATGATAGATGTACGTGTCCTCGTGCTGTTTAAAGAGACAGTGACTGAATACTTAATTGACACCTAAATCAGAAATCAGCTTCGTTTAGTCTACCCTTTGCTTCTCTCTGAGATATTTGACTTGTTTGGAAGATGTATGAAATCAGACTTATTACAGCTCGAGTAAACTGCTTGCTTTTTATTACAGTTAAATTGTTGAGAAAATGCTGTCTCTTTAATTCACGTCCTCATGTACTCTCACATGCGTGTGTCATTCTGCACAACCGCACACTAAGCATTCTAGATAAGCAGTCCTCCATCTCTCCTTTTCCAGCCATGTCATTGCATACTTGCCATCCCCCTTTCCATGAAGATTTACACCCAGTGTCTTACCCTGTTATGCGTCCATGCGTGCAAGTCCGCCGTCTGTGCAGTGCAATGGTCTCTCACGGGAGCAAGGTCTCCGGCAACTTGTTCAGTCTCACCCAGGTTACTGTTCCCTTTACCTCCCGCAGGAAGCAGAGACCCCACGCAGTGTTCTGGAAGAGATCGGACTGACATAAGCGTGACCCTCCTGCGCCGGCCCCGGCTCCCGAACTCCTCCTCTGCCAGCTCCTACATCAGTGTGCTGAACGATGTAGCTCTAACTGTGTCCATGTACATTTCAGTATCGAGGTGCATCCCGTTTCATGTCACATGCCTCTTTGTTGTTTTTCTTTCCGAACCTGGCTAATCTGTGCTCACTGTACCCGACAAAGCACTGTACACTCCTTATCGAAAAGGGAACATTCGTTTACAAACATCATTCGTTTCTGAACAAATTCTCCAGCTGCCTTAAGATATTCACACAGTATTTCCCATTGTGTCAGCATCACGCTCCCATGTGTATATAATTCAAAACGATGAAAAGCTTTTCATGCTCACCTGGCAAAAGGGAATAAGAGGTGTTATTACATGTATTTTAAGTTTGAGGTTAAAGTGTTAACAATAACAGCTTCCCAACTTTATCGTGAAACAGATAGAATGTTGTACAAACAGGTGTGAAGCAAAGTTCAAACCTATTTCTTTTAAGAATACCAGTATTTTAAGAGTGGAAACTTGTTTACAGGGTGCCCTTTAGTGTTTACAACCAAAGAAACACTTATCTGTAGTCCTGAGAGCAAAATGGCATTTTGGGAAAAACTGTGTATTAAATAGTATCTTAAAATCAAAGTGGAAAGGTATTTGTTTAAGACCAAAGATTTGTTTTCTTTTCTGTCTTATTACAGCCCTAAGCATCTGTATGGTTCAGTTCAGCAATTTGCCTGAGTGCACTGGAGAGGATGAAAGCACAAAGAAATACTTGGTTTCACTGCCCTGTACATCTTGTGTACAAATCACTGTGTATTTGTGGTTCGGCACTGTTCATCCAAATACTCTTTAATATGTAACAGCAGTTAGAATATGGAGAGTCGTTATGGCCCTAGATCTCTTCAAATTAATGTTGCTTGCTTTTTTCTTTATGGAATATGGTATTATTCACTCACATATTTTTCACTAGTCTCACAAATGCTCTTCATATCTGTGCTGCCATGTTCACGTTATGTCTCACCGTTAAAGTTATTGTATGTCGTCTCAGTGAACCAGTGCTGCGTTGTGTTAAAATAAATTTGTTTACGCTCAAGTCAGAAGAAACTTACTGGTCAGTTATTGGTAATTTATTGGTCTCTCTAAATATCTCTCACGACCCTTCAGTCAAGAGACACACACACACTGTCTGAAGCCGCTTGTGGCGAACCAGAGCCTAACCCGGCAACACAGGGCGTAAGGCTGGAGGGGGAGGGGACACACCCAGGATGGGACGCCAGTCCATCACAAGGCACCCTAAGCAGGACTCAAACCCCAGACCCTCCACAGAGCAGGACCCGGCCAAACCCACTGTGCCACCGCGCCCCCTTCAGTCAAGACATCTGGAGACAATTAAGGCTAATCTATGAAATACAAATGAATTTCTCGCCAAGACTCCAGTAATTCATCACCGGACAATTTGTGGATTGTGTTCCTGAAGTTTCTCTCTCTGGCCTGCAGCCTCGTTCATCTAAACATCAGTCTGATTCTACTGCTATATGTTTGCCAGATAGGGCTGTTGAAATCCTGCCCGAAAACCACATGCATTGCTTACATAAAGAAATTTTTTTAAAAATGTCCTGCTGTCACAGTATTTCACTATGATGTGCCAAAATGCAGCTAAATTTTTCTAAAGTATTAAACATGTAACTAACCACATGCCCCAAAGCATTTTGTGGAAAAACAAATGGATTTTCACACTGGCAAAAGAAGAGCTGGTTTCAAACGGGTGGTCTAAAGTTTAGAGGACGACAGCATTAATGAGATGCAATGGTGTAAAAGATTAAGACAGGTTGTCCTGGTTCTCCTCTTTGATTTTGGACTCTGATCTGAACTAGAGGAGCCAACAGTAAATGAGCCGCGGTGGCTGCCAGCCAGAGCAGTGAAACACCGCAGGGCAACGCAGGCAGCAGGAGGCATCTATACCGGTGTCAGCGCATTGCTGTCGACCAAGCTTCTCCTCTGTCACAGCTGCTCTTACCTCAGAAGATTTAGAAAGGGTCAGATTTTCAATTGCTTTCTATGGTACATTTTACTTATTTAAAAATTGTCTGGTTTTTTCACACATACTAATTACAATTGAATATATAGAAAGGGAGGGTGTGTGGTGGCGCAGTGGGTTGGACGGGGTCCTGCTCTCCAGTGGGTCTGGGGTTCGAGTCCCGCTTGGGGTGCCTTGCGACGGACTGGCGTCCCGTCCTGGGTGTGTCCCCTCCCCCTCCGGCCTTACGCCCTATGTTACCGGGTTGGCTCCGGTTCCCCGCGACCCCGTATGGGACAGGCGGGTCAGAAAATGTGTGTGTGTGTGTGTATAGAAAGGATTTTCTGCATGACATTTCCAACCTGCTTTCATGACATACAGTGCTGTGAAAAAGTGTTTGCCCCCTTCCTGATTTTTTTTCTTTTTTTTGCAGATTTGTCACAGTTAAATGATTGAGATCATCAAACAAATTTTAATATACACAAAATAACCCAAGTAAATACAAAATGCAGTTTTTAAATGATGATTTAATTTATTAAGGGAAAAAAGCTGTCCAAACCTACCTGGCCCTATGTGGAAAAAGTAATTGCCCCCTAAAACCTAATAACTGGTTGTGCCACCCTTGGCGGCAACAACTGCAATCGTTTGCGATAACTGGCAATGAGTCTTTCACATTGCTGTGGAGGAATTTTGGCCCACTCTTCTTTGCAGAATTGTTTTAATTCAGCCACATTGGAGGATTTTCGAGCATGAACGGCCTGTTTAAGGTCATGCCACAGCATCTCAATCGGATTTAAGTCCGGACTTTGACTAGGCCACTCCAAAACCTTAATTTTGTTTTTTTGAGCCATTCAGAAGTGGACTTGCTGGTGTGTTTTGGATCATTGTCCTGCTGCATAACCCAAGTGCGCTTGAGCTTGAGGTCACGAACTGATGGCCGGACATTCTCCTTCAGGATTTTCTGGTAGAGCGCAGAATTCATGGTTCCATCAATTATGGCAAGTCGTCCAGGTCCTGAAGTTGCAAAGCAGCCCCAGACCATCACACTACCACCACCATGTTTGACTGTTGGTATAATGTTCTTTTTATGAAATGCTGTGTTAGTTTTACGCCAGATGTAACGGGACGCACACCTTCCAAAAAGTTCAACTTTTGTCTCATCAGTCCACAGAATATTTGCCCAAAAGTCTTGGGGATAATCAAGATGTTTTTTGGCAAATGTCCTCTTTTTGGTCAGCAGTGGCTTTCGCCTTGGAACTCTCCCATGGATGCCATTTTGCCCAGTCTCTTTCTTATTGTTGAATCATGAACACTGACCTTAACTGAGGCAAGTGAGGCCTGCAGTTCTTTATATGTTGTTCTGGGTTCTTTCATGAGCTCCTGGATGAGTCGTCGTTACGCTATTAGAGTAATTTTGGTAGGCCGGCCACTCCTGGGAAGGTTCACCACTGTTCCAAGTTTTCTCCATTTGTGGATAATGGCGCTCACCGTGGTTCGCTGGAGTCCCAAAGCCTTAGAAATGGCTTTGTAACCCTTTCCAGACTGATACATGTCAATTACTTTGTTTCTCATCTGTTCTTGAATTTCTTTAGATCACAGCATGATGTGTTGCTTTTTGAGATGTGCTTCACTGTGTCGGACAGGTTCTGTTTAAGTGATTTCTTGATTCAACAGGTCTGGCAGTAATCAGGCCTGGGTGTGGCAGGTGAAATTTAACTCAGCTTTCTAAAAAATGTGGTTAATCAAAGTTCATTTATAATTTAACGGGGGGGAATTACTTTTTCACATGGGGCAAGGTAGGTTTGGACAGCTTTTTTCCCTTAAATGAAATCCATCCATCCATCCATCCATCCATCCATCCATCCATCCATCCATCCATCCATCCATTTTCTGTCCCGCTTGTCCTGAAAGGGTCGCGGTGGCAGCAGGGAGAGCAGAGAGGCCTAGCCACCCCTGTCCCCCACAACTTCCTCCAGCTCAGCCTGGGGGATCCCCAGCCGTTCCCAGGTCAACTGTGAGATATAATCCCTCCAGCGGGTCTTGGGCCGACCTCGGGGCCTCGTTCCAGTTGGCCATGCCCGGTATACCTCCAAAGGGAGGCGTCCAGGGGGCATCCTTATCAGATGCCCGAACCACCTCAACTGGCTCCTCTCAATTTCAAGGAGTAGTGGCTCTACTCTGAGCTCCTCCCGGATATCCGAACTCCTCACCCTGTCACGGAGAGTGAGTCCCAGCACCCTGCGGAGAAAACTCATTTCGGCCGCTTCTATCTGCGATCTTATTCTTTCAGTCATCACCCAGAGTTGATGACCATAGGTGAGGGTAGGGACGTAGATCAACCAGTAAATGGAGAGCTTCGCCTTATGGCTCAGCTCCCCCTTCACCACTACAGACCGGTACAGCGAACGCATTACTGCTGCCGCTGCTCCCAGTCTGTGGCCGATCTTACGCTCCCTTCTTCCCTCACTCGTGAACAAG